>NW_028139048.1:0-351888 GCF_964270905.1 Leucopleurus acutus | reverse complement strand
GGGT
The DNA here is from genome assembly GCF_964270905.1 of Leucopleurus acutus. Classification (NCBI taxonomy): domain Eukaryota; kingdom Metazoa; phylum Chordata; class Mammalia; order Artiodactyla; family Delphinidae; genus Leucopleurus; species Leucopleurus acutus. Next base: position 351,884 of record NW_028139048.1, on the reverse strand, counting down.
GGCTGTGTCTTTTTGATTTTAATTTCCATAAGCTATAGGACCATAAGTGGAAGTGCCCTAGGCTCTGTTGCTTTGTTTTTTAGATGTTTCAGGAAACACCATACACTTCTCCAGAGTGGCTGCTGGCAATTTACATCCCGCCCATCAGCATAACAAGGCTCCCAGTTCTCCATGGCCTGTCCTGCCTTTCTGGATTTTACACTTTTTTCAGATGGCCCTTTGACCGGGGTGAAGTGAGACTTCATTGTAGTGCAGATTTCCTTTGAGAGCTTGCTTGGTTGGCCAGAAAGGGCGTATGCGTTTCTTCCTGAATATATTCAGGAAAAAACGCATACGCCCTTTTTGGCCAAGTGCATCATTGTCGACGTTCTGAGTGTTTTCATATGTTTTCAGTACAATTCCTGTCTACCTCCTGAAATCGGTTTCCTGCAGTTCTGCCTTGCTCTCAGTGCCTCTTCATAGCCTTACCTCAATATACTTTTGGAGAATAGTTGGCCTTTATAACTCTGCAGGTTTTTGAATTGCAGTGGCCCTTAGCTTCATTTTTCAGCTCTTATTTTTGTGATCTTGCCTCATATCCACAGGATTTCTTCAGGCCCTATTCTTCTTCTGGGGCGCCTTGCTCTGCCTTTGGTTAATTCTTCTTCCTGATGTGAAATTAGAGTGACATGTGCCCATTGAAACCGCTACAGCTATTTTCTCACTGGTTCCCCCTATTCCCATTCATCCTCCGCACTAACTGCAGACTGTGCGATACCGGAACTTAAAGGCATTGACTCTCCATGTGGAGATGTTGTTAGTAAAGTGGCTGGAATGTTGATCCGGAGCCCCAGGAGAGGAAAATGAGGTGCATTTTAGAAACCTTTCCCGATCATATGGTATACCATCCGCTGGATTTCCCATGCATGGTTTAGCTGTAGGAAGATTCCCTTCAACTTGGAGTGTTGGGACCCTTGGAATAAGTAGCATGAAGTATTGCATTAAACTTTCGGCAGTTGCTCACCAAAGCTCTCCAATCCTTTCAGCCCCAAGTGTCCAGCCTTATGTCTTATCCAGCTGTGGGTTTATATGTGGTCATTCCAGGTTGCATCACAGCCCCTGAGCGAATTTTGTAAGAATTTTTCTCTCTTTCATTGTTTCTGCGTTTTGGTTTTAAAATTTATTTCTATAATGGGGTTTAGCTCATTTTCACTGCTGTGTTTGTGCCGCTCTGCGCACACTTGATTCCCTTATGGAGATATATCAATACATGGGTTTTAAGATTCTTATTACTCAGATATATTTCTCTGCGGTGTATAGGGTGTGTTGAGGCCAGTTCATTGAGCGAGGTGTAGATCTTGTCTGATACCTATTTGGTTTATTGAACGGTATCTGTGCTAATTTCAAACTCTGGTTTTATGCATCACCCCACCTCTCCTTTCCCCTTAAGCTGACATAAGTGTGTTTTCTAAATGTGAGACACTGTTCTGTTTTGTAATTCATTTTTTGTGCAGCCATATTTATCCTCCCTCTATAAGTGATATATTATGATATGTTTCTTTTTCTGTTTGACTTATTTCAAGTAGTATTATCGGACCTCAATCCACTCTTTATCCTTCTACTAGCCTTATTACATTGATTTCATGGTGAAGAGATATTCCATTGTACATAAGTACCACATTTTCTTTATCTATTGTTCTCTTTCCTGGGATATTTAAGGTGTACTGAAGTTGAGGTTCTTGTAAACAGAGTAGCCCTAAACTGTGGTGTGCTTGTGTCTTGTTGATTTTTAGACTTCCCTAGATATACTCCCGTGATTGGAAGTGCCCTATGCTCTGTCGCTCTGTTTTTTAGATGATTTAGGAACCACCATACACTTCTCCAGAGTGGCTCTCGGCAGTTCACACACTGTCCATCAGCGTATAAAGGCTCCCTGTTCTCCATGGCCTGTCCTGCATTTCTGGTGTTTACAATTTTTTCGGATGGCCCTTTTGACCGGTGGGAAATGAGACTTCTTTGTTGTGCACATTTGCATTGCTTGCTTGCTTGGTTGCCCATAAAGTGCATATGCGTTTTTTCCTGGATATATTCAGGAACTAACGCATACTCCCTTTTGGGCCAACTGCATCATTGTCGAAATTCTGCCGCTTTTCATGTGCTTTAAAGGCGAGTCCAATCTATCTCTTGAAATCTGTTTCTTGCAATTCTGTCTTGCATTCAGATCCTCTTCTTTGCCTTACCTCAACATATTTTTGGACATTAGTTTTCATTTATAACTCTGCAGGTTTGTGAATTGCAGTGACCCTGAGCTCCATTTTTTAAGTTGCTCTTTTGTGAGCTGGCCTCAAAACCGCAGGATTGCTTCAGGCCCTATTTTGGCTCCGGCGAGGCGGGCTGAGCCTTTTTTTAATTCTTATTCTTAATGGGAAATTAGAGTGACATGTGCCCGTCCAAACCCCTACAACTATTCTCTCATTGTTTCCCCCTCTTCCCGTTCATCCTCCTCACAATTTGCAAAATGTGTGAAACAGAAGTTTAAATGTGCTGATTCTCTAAGTGGGGAGATTCTAAGTAACGTGGCTGGAATGATGAACAGGAGCACCAGGAGAGGATAAATGAGGTGCATTTTAGACACATCTCCCGATCACATGGTGTACAGTCCTCTGGGTTTTCCATGCATGTTTTAGCTGTAGGAAGATTCCTTGAACCTGCAGATTTGGGACCCATTGAATGGGTACCAGGTAGTATTACTTTAAAGGGTGTGCATTTCCTCACCCAACCTCACATTTCTCTTAGCACGAACAGTTTCCAGCCTTATGTCTCATCCTGCTGTGGGTCTAGATGTGTTCAATCCATGTTGCATCACCGTCCCTGAGGAAAAGTTGTAAGAGGTTTTCTCTGTCTCTCTGTCGTTTATTTTTTTCAATTTATTACTATATTGGTTACAGCTGATTTTCAAAGCTCTGTTTCTTGCTGCTGTACATCCACTTGATTCACGTACAGAGAGACATCAATAAATTCTTTTTCAGATTCTTACCAGTCATAGATATTCTTTTCCGGTGACTTGAGTGTGCTGAGTGCAGTTCTTTTAGCTACCGTGTAGGCCTTGTTGATTATCAGTTTGGTATTTGGAATGGTATCTTTGCTAATTTCAACCTCCTGGATGATGCCTCACCCCTCCCCACCTTTCCCGTTTAGCAGCCTTACGCGTGTTTTCTACATATTTGACTATGTTTTTGTTTTGTAATTTATTTCATGTGTAGCCATTTTGGATTCCACCTTTAAGTGATATCTTATGATATGTGTCTTTTTCTTTTTGAATTATGTCACTTAGAATGATCATACGTAACTCCTCCGGAGTTGTTACAACTGGCCATATTTCATTGATTTCCAGGCTGAGTAATATTCCACTCTACATAAGTACCACATCTCTATCCATTTTTTCCCTCCAGAGACATTTAAGTTATATCCTAGTCGAGGATCTTTTAAACAGAGAGGCAGTAAACATTGGGGTGCCTGTGTCCTCTCGATTTTTGTTTTTCCCAAGATATACGCCCATGAGTGCAAGTGCCCTATGCTCTGTAGCTCATTTTTTAGATGCTTTAGTAAACACAATACACTTCTCCAGAATGGCCGTTGGCAATATACATTTCCACTATAAGCCTCACAGGGCTCCCTCTTCTCCTTGCCCTGTCCTGCATTTCTGGCGTTTACACTTTATGAGGATGGCTCTTCTGACTGATGCGAAGTGATATCTTTTGTAGTATTGATTTCCAGTGCCCACCTGTTTGGTTGGCTAAAAAAGTGTATGCCCTTTTCTTGAATATATACAGAAAAAAACGCATACAGCCTTTTTGGCCAACTGCAATGTCGGAAATGTTCAGCCCCTTTTCTTGTGCTTAATGGCGAATCCTTTCTACCTCCTCAAATCCCTTTCTTGCCATTCTCCCTTGCTTGCCAATCCTTTTCTTTGACTTTCCTCAAGACATTTTTCAGTGATAGATATTTTCAACTCTGCAGTTTCGTGAATTTTACTGCCCCTGAGTTCCATTGTTCAACTTGTGTTTATGGGAACTGGCCACAAAGCAGTGGGATTTCCTCAAGCCCTATACTGTTTCCATGGGCAACCCTAGCCTTTGGTCAATTCATCTTCCTGATTGGAAATTAGAGTGACATGTGCCTGTCTGAACACCTAGGACTTGTCTCTCATTGTTCCTCATCCTTCCGCTTCATCCTCTGGACAAATTCCAAACTGTACGCAACAGGATGTTGACAGTGTTGACATCTCCAAGTGGGGAGACTGTTAGTAAAGACGCTGGAGGGGTGAACCCGAGCACCAGGAGATGAGGAGATGAGATGCCTTTTCCAAACTCTTCCCGATCAGACGGTATACCATCCTCTGGGTGTGACAGACATGTTTTAGCAGTAGGAAGAGTCCCATTCATGTAAGGAGAACACCAGGGCTTTTTCAAAATCAGTGTCTCCCCGAAACCCAAACTGGGGAGTTTTTTAAGCTACGGCTACACATATGTTCATTAAGGGCCTTGGGAAGTAGGCAGAGTCCAAACTTTAGATGACTGAAGTCTTCAGGGTCAGAAGCACTCACCACCGGCTTCCCTTAGGTTACACTTTAACTGTCATTGATAGATGATGTCAATAAAAATATCTATTCTTTTTCCGATTATTTCCCCTTATAGGTTATTGCACAATATTGAGTGTAGTTCCCTGTGCTATACAGTAGTTCCTTGTTGATGATCTATTTTATACATAGCAGTGTGTATGTGTTAATTCCAAACTGTTAATTTATCCCTCCTCCCACCTTTCCCCTTTGGTAATAATAAATTATAAGATTTTATACTTCTCAGAAATGGGGGAGCTGAAAGAGAGGTATCATTTTCAATGGAAAAGCATTTAAAACAAGATTGAAGCTTTAACCAAGATTATTAGATGTACATCCTTGGAAAGAAATCACTTCATTTCTCTAATATTGACCTGACAAATAAGACAAACCTTTTCACTGAACTTGCTTATAATAAAGTGATGGAAATATCAAATGGAAGTGTTAGAAACATCTTATTTTACCCGAGCCTTATAAACTGTTCTATGTTAACTACAGTTTGGCTCACACATCTGTTCATTGAAGTTACAATAGTCTCAATTTCTGTTACTGATCCTCCAGAGTGGACCCCAACAAGGGTCCCCCTGCCCAGTGTCATTGGGGCCAACAGATCGAGACTGAGTTTGGTTCCCAAGCAAAGGAAACTTTATATTTTCATCAGAGAATGGAGAGGTGAGAGCATGCACTACCCCGTGGGCTGTGGGCTGGGCTGCTGTGTAGAGATCCTGTCAGGGTCAGTGAGAGGGAGGGGGCGGAGCTCTCAAGGGCCGGGTTGGCTGCAGCTCAGGCTCTATATCTCGGAGTCTGCACTGGGCCCCAGGAGCTGAGGTGTCGACCCAGCCATTCTGCACCAGGAAATCTGGTCTGAAGTGCCGGGTGTGGAACCTCTGCATGTGGGACCCTAGGAGCACGTGAAATTAGACAAAGCACAAAGGATAAAAAAGGTCAGACTTGACTTTATTGCCCACATTCTATTTTTATCTCCCAGGGATTTTTAATGGGCTTTGCTGGGGACAAACCCCTCCTCTGCCTTTTGTCCCGTTCCTCATTCTTGGAGTGCTGAGGGTGCAGACCCTTCTTCTGTAACTGCTGAGTGCTGAGTTGGGAGCCCTCATACCAGGGGACGAGGGTCAGAACTTCTCCCCAGCAGCCTCCAGGTGACGTTGATTGGCCCCAGGACCCCTGCCTCCCTGCTCGTCCGCCTGAGCACCAGCATTGGAAGTGTTATAGATTCTAATGACCTTTAAGGGTCCAGGAAAGAGATGTGCAGAGACGCTGTGGGGGCCGGTTTCACCCCGCCCCACATTTGTTCGGCCACCTTAGGCTGACCGTTTCTGCCAGCCTAGATGCTCTGACCAGTAGTCTGCTCTTTCTTCAATTAGGCCCCTGAATTAACGTAAAAACAGCACCAGGTGTCAGAGCCCTGCCCGCTCAACTCCCAGACAGTCCAGGGTCAGTGGTGATCAAGGACCATGATGGCCACTGAGTCAACAGCCTTTTGAAGTAAACAGGAGTCCAGCCGGTCTTATTGGCCACCATCATCACGGTGTCTGTAGGCTTTTCTATGGTGACGGTGTGATATACGGTTCCCCCGCCAAGATTATTAGCTCCCCTCCGGGTGCAGGAAGTCCTGCAAGCAGTAGTCTACTCCTTCGGGACACACTATTGTTGTTTTATGAGAGAAACTCCAGGTCAAGTGATGTTCACACGAGTCGTCATGGTGCCCTGTTGCCCCCGGTTATCTCTCTGGATGTTGGAGTTGGAGGGCCTCCTCACTCGAGGTCGGTGTGCCCACGGAGCGAACCCTGCAACTTCAGGGCATGGTTGGTGATTAGGATCACCACGTGGGGTCCTTTTCCCTTAGGAGGGAGGTGGCCTTTTGGGCTGCTGATTTCCAGGTTTTTAGATACCGCCAGTATCTTGGCCAGATGTGGCAGTGGGCCAAGCCCCTTGGTGACTGTAGTTTATCCTACCTGGATGGCATTCTTGCGTTGTTCCATTTCAAGTGGTCCCAGTTTTTGCACTAATTCTCCAATGGCGATTCACCTTTCACCGGGAATGGAAAGGTCAAAGGGTTTAGCTCAATTAGGGAGTTCCAGGGCAAGGGTCTGAATTGACTGCTCTTTCCATTCTTGAAAGGCCACTTCTGGATTCTGTTCAAAAGGATCATCATCTTTTCCTTTCAGTGTTTCATATAGAGGCCCAGCTAGTAGACTGTAGTTAGGGATCCAGAAGCAGCAAACCCTGGCCTCCCCAGGAACCCCTAAGCTGTCTTCTAGTTTTAGAAAGGGGTAAGGCTGCAAATGGTTTCTTCCCTTTCCTGGGATGGGCTTCTCTGACCTTGTGTGAGAATGAAGCCCAGGCAGGTCACTGCAGTCTGTGATATTTGAGCTTTTTCTTGGACAACTTCTATCCTTTATTGGCTTGGTAGTTCAGAGGCCTCCTTAGTAGGGCTGGCGATCAGAATGTCGTCTGCATATTGAAGGAGGGTTTCCTTTTCCAGAGGTAGAACTTTTCGGTCTTTAGCTAAGCTTTCCCCAAAGATGGTGTGGGAATTTTTGAACCCTTGGGGCAAGACGGCCCGGAAGTATTGTTTTAGTTGTATGTTGAGTCCTGCCACTCACAAGCCAAAATTTCTTGTGACTCTGGGACTAATGGAATACAAAAGAAGGCATCATTGAAGACTAATACAGAATACCATGTCCTGGTGGTTGGTAGAATGACCAGCAGGGTGTAGGAATCAGGAGCAACTGGAGGTATATCCTCGGTGGCTTCACTGACTGTCCTGACATCCTTTACCAGGTCCCCAGCAGCCCATGGGGCTCTCGTGGTCAGGCCAATCCCAGGATATGGAGCTCTCCTGGGCAGGTACCCCACCCCCAACCCAGCCCACGGGGCTCTCATGGTCAGGCCCCTCCCAGGATACAGAGCTACCCTTGCAGGTACCGTGGCAGGGCTGGGCACACAGGAACCATGCACATAGCCCTCATTGAAGAGCACCCCCAGCTCACCTGTCGCTCAGAGCTGACACAGAGCACCTCAGAGCAGGACTTGAACTAACAAACAGCAGCTCCGACAGGTCTGTGACCCTGGGCATCACTCTGTGTGGCCTCCCTCCACCTGGTCTTCCAGAGACTTCCACTGCACCCAGGGCACCAGGCCTCTGTCTCCAACCACCACCCACCCCTCCTCTCCCTGACTCCTGGGTTCCTCTCATTAGGAGAGGGTTTTCTTGAAGTTGTCTCCCACTCATGGGCCAGATAAAATGATTAGAAAACAAGCCAAAGCTGCAGCCCCTTGTCTATCCTGACTCTCAGGAGCCCACACCTGTTCCTTGGACCTGGCCGGTTCAGCAAGTTCCATTTTCTGCAACTGTGAGCCCCTGAGGGGTGATGATTGGCTGACCTGGGCAACCTTACCATGCCGGCCAGCCCTCCCCAGGTGTGCCTGGGTTGAGATCAATATAAATACCACTCCAGGCAGCAAAAGCCCCTGCAGCTGTGCCTGACGCCATTTTCTCTGCCCTGTCAGCAGTCTCGGGGCTGGGCTGGTGGGAGGGAGTGAGAGGCCACGGCTTTGTGGGTGGCCCAGTGTGAGTGGGGCTCTGCTGGACTTTCTGCAGCAGTTGCCAGGCTGCCACCTGCTAAAGAAGAGGATGTGTCACCCATACCTGCTGCTGGAATTTCTCCCTGGGCAGAGGTGAGGAAGGAAAAAAGCAGTGGGGGCAGGGACAGGACGGGTATCTCAGGCAGGGAAATGGAAATCTTCCAGAAGAGCACCCAGGGCCAGGACCATCCTGGCTGGCCTGCAGGCACCAAGTCAGCTGGCATGCTGTCACTCGTGTGGCTCCATGGCCCTTCCTCTAGGCTTTCAAGTCCTTGTATATATTCAGGTGTTTTACCTGGGAAGGGCGGGAACAGTTCAGCAGCAACTGGCCTGGGGCTCAGCTCACGTTTACTCACAGATGCCTCGGCACGGTGCCCCAGCTTTGCAATGAGGACGCTTGTTGTGTGGGGGCTGCTGGCTGAATGGGAGACGATTCCCCACCACTGACCAACTTCAGAATTGTTTACAACTGGAGCAAGTGCCCTGATACGGTTTTCCTCTGAGTAACTGGTGGGTTCTGTTTTTTTTTTCTCTTTTTCGTTTTTGGTTCAAGGTAGATTTTATTCCTCTTTTTTGTATTTACAGATATAAGCATGGAAATAATTTATTCATATAAATACATGTATGTGAAGGGAATAATTGTTTTTTCTGTTTTATTTTTTAAATTTTATTTCTTTTTAATTTTGAATTTTATTTTATATTTTTATACAGCAGGTTCTCATTGGTTATCTATTTTATACATATAAATGTTTACATGCCAATCCCAATCTCTCAACTCCTCCCACCACCACCCCTCCAAGAGCTTTCCCCCCTTGTTGTCCATACGATTGTTGTCTACATCTGTTGCTCTATTTATGCCTTGCAAAACGGTTAATCTGTACAGTTTTTCTAGGTTCCACATATATGCATGAATATACAAGATTTGTTTTTCTCTTTCTGACTTACTTCACTCTGTATGACAGTCTCTAGATCCATCGACGTCTCTACAAATGACCCAATTTCATTCCTTTCATGGCTTAGTAATATTCCATTTTATATATGTACCACATCTTTATGCATTCGTCTGTCTGTGGGCATTTAGGTTGCTTCCATTACCTCGATATTGTAAATAGTGATGCAATGAACATTGCGGTGAATGTCTCTTTTTGATTTATGGTTTTGTCTGGGTATATGTCCAGTCCTGGGATCGCTGTATCATATGGTAATTCTATTATTAGTTTCTTAAGAAACTCCATATTGTTCTCCATAGTGACTGTATCAACTTATATTCCCAACAATAGTGGAAGAGGGTTCCTTTTCTCCACACCCTTTCCAGCATTTGTTGTTTGTAGATTTTCAGATGATGCCCATTCTAACAGGTGTGAGGTGATACCTCATTGTTGAGTCCATTTCGTTGAGCAGGGGGTAGGTCTTGTCTATTACATATTTGGCTTATGGAACGGTATCTGTGCTAATTTCAATCTCTGGTTTTATGCAGCACCCCCTTAACTCACCTTTCCCTTTAAGCAAGCATAAGTTGGTTTTCTAATCTTGAGACCCTGTTCTGTTTTGTAATTCAGTTCATGTGTAGCCAAGTTTACATTCCGTGCATTAGTGATACCTTATGATGTTTCTTTTTCTGTGTGACTTATTTCACTTAGAATCATCATGCCTCAATCCACTCATTATGCTGGTACAGGCCTGGTGACACAGATTTCATTGCTGAGTGGTATTCTGTTGTACATAAGTACTGCAACTTCTTTATCAATTATTTGTTCTCTGGGATATTTAACTCGTACTGTAGAAGAGGTTCCTGTAAACAGAGCCGTCCCAAATTTTGGGGTGGCTGTGTCTTTTTGATTTTAATTTCCCTAAGCTATAGGACCATAAGTGGAAATGCCCTAGACTCTGTTGCTTTGTTTTTCAGATGTATCAGGAAACACCATACACTTCTCCAGAGTGGCTGTTGGCAATTTACATCCCGCCCATCAGCATAACAAGGCTCCTTTTTCCCCATGGCCTGTCTTGCCTTTCTGGATTTTACACTTTTCTCAGATGGCCCTTTAGACCGGGGGGAAGTGACACTTCATAGTAGTTCGGATTTCCATTGCAAGCTTGCTTGGTTTGCCAAAAAGGGCATATGTGTTTTTTCCTGAATATATTCAGGAACAAACTCATACGCCCTTTGTTGCCAAGTGCATCATTGTCGATGTTCTGCCTCTTTTCCTATGCTTTAAATGCAATTCCAGTCTACCTCCTGAAATCGGTTTCCTGAAATTCTGCCCCGCTTTCAAGTCCTCTTCGCAGCCTTACTTCAATATATTTTTGGACGTTATCTGTTATTTATAACTCTCCAGGTTTGTGAATTACAGGGCCCCTGAGCTCCTTTCTTCAACTCGCTTTCTTGTGAGCTGGCCGCAAACCCGCAAGACTGCTTCAGGCCCTAATCTGCTTCTGGCAGGGCACGCTGAGCCTTTGGTTAATTTCTCTTCCTGGTGGGAAATGAGTGTTAAATATACCCGTCCAGACACCTACCTCACTCTCAACCCCTTGGTGATGTGGGTCCTCTGGTTTGTGGCCACCTTTGCTGGGTTCCTCACCTTTCGATGATGTGGCCCCACTAGTGTGAGGACACTCCTGCTTGGTTCTCATCCACGTGGTTATGTGGACCCCCTGGTGAGAGTCTGTTCCTGGCTTTGTTCCTCACCCACCTGTGAGGGAGACCCTCTGCTGATAGGTCACTCCTGCATGGCTGGCACACATTGCCTTGGTGAAGTCAGCCGTGTGGTGGCAGTTGGAGCGTGCTGGGAATCTCCTCCCCCCGGTGATGAGGACCCTCTTGCGTCAGGCCCTAACTGCTGGACTCACCAACTTTTCTTAGGGAGCCCGGTGATGCTTTGGCACTCCTCTTAGGATCCCATCTCCATGGGGTTGTGGGCCTTCTGCTCTGAGGTCCCAACGGCTGGGTTGTTCACATTTTCATGATGTGGGCTCTCTGGTGTTCACAGAAGCCTGGATCCCATAGCCTCTGTGCTCTTGGCCGCCTGCTGGGAGGTTCCAACTGCTGGATTCCTCACTTTTTTAATTTTTTGGGCCCTCTGTTGTGAGGATCCTCCTGCCTGCCTCACTCCCATCCCCTTCGTGATGTGTGTCGTCTGGTTTGAGGCCACATGTGCTGGGTTCCTCACCTTTCGATGATGTGGGACCAATGGTCTTAGGAGACTCCTGCCTGGTTCACATCCCCTTGGTGATGTGGGCCCTCTGTTGAGAGTCTGATCCTGGCTGGGTTCCTCACCCATCTGTGAGGTGGGCCGTCTGATGTGAGGTCACTCCTGCCTGGCTTGCTCACCTCGCCTTGTGGACATGAGCCCTCTGGTGGCACTTGGAGCCTGCTGGGAGCCTCCTCTCCTCGGTGATGAGGGCCCTCTGGCATCAGGCCTTAACTGCTGGGCTCCCCACATTTTGTGATGTGCGCCCAGTGGTGCGAGGACACTCCAGCCAGGTTCACATCCCCATTGGGATGTGGGCCTTCTGCTCTGAGGTCCCAAAGCCTGGGTTGCTCACAGTTTCATGATGTGGGCTCTCTGGTATTAGTTCACTCCTGCCTGCATCCCATAGCTTCTGTGCTCTGGGCCGCCTGCTGGGAGGTTCCAACTGCTGGATTCCTCACCTTTCTTATTCTTTGGGCCCTCTGATTTTAGGCTACTCCTGCCTGCCTCACTCCCATTCCCTTTGTGATATGTGTCCTCTGATTTGAGGCCACATGTGCTGGGTTCCGCACCTTTCGATGATGTGACCCCACTGGAGGGAAGACAGTCCTGACTGGTTCCCATCCCCTTGCTGATGTGGGCCCTCAGGTGAGAGTCTGATCCTGGCTGGGTTCCTCACCCTTCTGTGAGGTGGGCCCTCTGCTGTGAGGTCAATCATGCCTGTCTGGCACAGGTCACCTTGGCGACGTGGGCCCTCTGGTGGCAGTTGGAGTGTGCTGGGATCCTCCTTCCCTCAGTGATGAGGGCCCTCTTGCCTTAGGCCATAACTGCAGGGCTCCCCACATTTTCTGATGTGCGCCAAGTGAGTGAGGAGACTCTTGCCAGGTTCCCATCCCCATGGCGATATGGGCCTTCTGCTCTGAGGTCAAAACGGCTGGCTTGCTCACAGTACCATGATGTGGGCCCTCTGCTGTGAGTTCACTCCGGCAAGGATCCCTTATCATCGGTGCTCTGAGCCGCCTGCTGGGAGGTTCCAACTGCTGGATTCCTCAACATTTTTATTCTATGTGCCCTCTGTTGTGAGGCTCCTCCTGCCTGCCTCACTGCCAGCCCCTTGGTGATGACTGTCCTATGGCTTGAGGCCACATGTGCTGCGTTCCTCACCTTTCGATGATGTGACCCCACTCGTGTGAGGACACTCCTGCCTGGTTCCCATCCCCTTGGTGAGGTGGGCCCTCTGGCGAGAGTCTAATCCTGGCTGGGTTCCTCAACGTTCTGTGAGGTAGGCCCTCTGCTGTGAGGTCACTCCTGCCTGGCTGGCACACGTCACCTTGGAGACGTGAGCCCTCTGGTGGCAGTTGGAGCGTGCAGGGCACCTCCTCCTCTCGGTGATGACGGCCCTCTGGCGTCAGGCCCTAAATGGTGGGCTCCCCACATTTTCTGATGTGCACCCAGTGGTGCGAGGACACTCCAGCCAGGTTCCCATTCCCATGGGGATGTGGGCCTTCTGCGCTGAGGTCTCAACTCCTGGGTTGCTCACAGTTTTGTGATGTGGGCCCTCTGCTGTGAGTTCACTGTGGCCTGGATCCCATAGCCTCGGTGTTCTGGGCCGCCTGCTGGAAGGTCTAAATGCTGGAATTCTCACGTTTTTTATATTATGTGCCCTGTGTTGTGAGGCTACTCCTGCCTGCCTCACTCCAAGGCCCTTGGTGATGTGGGTCCTCTGGTTTGAGGACACATGTGCTGGGTTCCTCACCTTAAGATGATGAGGCCCCACTGGTGTGAGGATAATCCTGACTGGGTCCCATCCCCTTTGTGATGTGGGCCCTCTGGTGAGAGTCTGATCCTGGCTGGGTTCCTCACCCATCTGTGAGGTGGGCCCTCTACTATCAGGTAACTCTTGCCTGGGTTGCTCACCTCGCCTTGTTGACATGGGCCCTCTGGTGGCAATTGGACCCTGCTGGGAGCCTCCTCAGCTCTGTGATGAGGGCCCTCTGACGTCAGGCCCTAACTGCTGGGCTCCCCAACTTTTCTTAGTGAGCCCAGTGTTGCTCAAGCACTCCTCTTAGGTTCCCATCCCCATGGGGATGTGGGCCTTCTGCTCTGAGGTTCCAACGGCTGGGTTGATCACAATTTCATGATGTGGGCTCTCTGGTGTTAGTTCACTGTGGCCTGGATCCCATAGCCTCTGTGGTCTTGGTTCCAACTGCTCGATTCCTCAACTTTTGTATTCTATGGGTCCTGTGTTGTGATGCTCCTCCTGCCTGCCTCACTCGCAACCCCTTCGTGATGTGGGTCTTCTGGTTTGAGGCCACATGTGCTGGGTTAGGCAACTTTCAATGATGTGGCCCCACTGGTGTGAGGACACTCCTGCCTGGTTCCCATCCCCTTGGTGATGTGGGCCTTCTGGTGACAGTCTTATCCTGGCTGGGTTCCTCACTCTTCTGTGAGGTAGGCCCTCTGCTGTGAGGTCAATCCTGCCTGACTTGCACACATCACCTTGGCGACGTGGGCCCTCTGTTGGCACATGGAACCTGCTGGGAGCCTCCTGCCCTCGGTGATGATGGCCCTCTAGCATCAGGCTCTAACTGCTGGGCTCCCCACGTTTTCTGATGTGAGCCCAGTGATGCCAGGACACTCCTGTCAGGTTCCCATCCCCATGGGGATGTGGGTTTTCTGCTCTGAGGTCCCAATGCCTGGGTTGCTCACAGTTTCATGATGTGGGCTCTCTGGTGTTAGTTAACTCCTGCCTGCATCCCATAGCTTCTGTGCTCTCGGCCGCCTGCTGGGAGGTTCCAAATGCTGGATTCCTCACTTTTTTTATTCTTTGGGCCCTCTGTTTTTAGGCTACTCCTACCTGCCTCACTCCCATCCCCTTTGTGATGTATGTCCTCTGATATGAGGCCACATGTGCTGGGTTCCTCACCTTTCGATGATGTGGCCCCACTGGTGGGAGGACAGTCCTGACTGGTTCCCATCCCCTTGGTGTTGTGGGCCCTCTGGTGAGAGTCTCATCCTGCCTCGGTTCCTCACCCTTCTGTGAGATAGGCCCTCTGCTGTGAGGTCACTACTGCCTGGCTGGCGCATGCCACCTTGTAGATGTGGGCCCTCTGTTGGCAGTTGGAACCTGCTGGGAGTCTCCTCCCCTCAGTTATGAGGGCCCCCTGGCGTCAGGCCCTAACTGCTGGGCTCCTAACTTTTTCTGATATGTGCTAAGTGGTGTAAAGCCACTCCTGCCAGGTTCCCATCCCAATGGGGATGTGGGCCTTCTGTTCTGAGGTCCCAACAGCTGGGCTGCTCACAGGTTCATGATGTGGGCCCTCTGCTGTGAGTTCACTGCGGCCTGGATCCCATAGCCTCGGTGCTCTGGGCCACTTGCTGGGAGGTTCCAACTGCTGGATTCCTCAACTTTTATATTCTATGGACCCTGTGTTGTGAGGCCAGTCCTGCCAGCCTCATTCCGAACCCCTTGGTGATGTGGTTCCTCTGGTTTGAGGACACATGTGCTGGGATCCTCACCTTTCGATGATGTTGTCCCACTGGTGTGGGGACACTCCTGCCTGGTTCCCATCCCCTTGGTGATGTGGGCCCTCTGGTGAGAGTCTGATCCTGGCTGTGTTCCTCACCCTTCTGTGAGGTGGGCCCTCTGCTGTGAGGTCACTCCTGCCAGACTGGCACACATCGCCTTGGCGACATTGGCCCTCTGGTGGCAGCTGGAGCCTGCTGGGAGCCTCCTCCTCTCGGTGATGAGTGCCCTCTAGCGTCAGGCCCTAACTTCTGAGCACCCCACGTTTTCTGATGTGAGCCCAGTGATGCCAGGACACTCCTGTCATGTTCCCATCACCATGGGGATGTGGGCCTTCTGCTCTGAGGTCCCAATGTCTGGGTTGCTCACAGTTTCATGATGTGGGCTGTCTGGTGTTAGTTCACTCTGGCCTGGTTCCTCTAGCCTCTGTGCTCTGGGCCGCCTGCTGGGAGGTTCCAACTGCTGGATTCCTCACCTTTCTTATTTTTGGGCCCTCTGTTATGAGGCTCCTCCTGCCTGCCTCACTCCCAGCCCCTTGGTGATGGGTGTCCTATGGTTTGAAGCCACATGTTCTGGGTTCCTCACCTTTAGATGATGTGGCCCTACTCATGTGAGGACACTCCTGCCTGGTTCCAATCCATTTGGTGATGTGGGCCCTCTGGTGCGAGTCTGATCCTGACTGGGTTCGTCACACTTCTCTGAGGTGGGCCCTCTGCTGTGAGGTCATTCGTGCCTGGTTGGCACACATCGCCTTGGCGACGTCAGCCCTCTGGTGGCAGTTGGAGCCTGCTGGGAGCCTCCTTCCCTTGGTGATGAGGGTCCTCTGGCGTCAGGCCCTAACTGCTGGTCGCCCAAAATTTTCTGATACGTTCTCAGTGGTGCGAGGACACTCCTACCAGAATTCCATCCCCATGGGGATGTGGGCCTCCTGCTCTGAGGTCCCAATGGCTGGTTTGCTCAGTTTCATGACATGGGCCCTCTTCTGTGAGTTCACTGTGGCCTGGATCCCATAGCCTCGGTGCTCTGGGCCGCCTGCTGGGAGGTTCCAACTGCTGGATTCCTCACTTTTTTATTCTATGTGCCCAGTGTTGTGAGGTTACTCCTGCCTGCCTCACTCCGAGGTCCTTGGTGATGTGGGTCCTCTGGTTTGAGGACACATGTGCTGAGTACCTCAGCTTTCGATGATGTGGCCCCACTGATGTGAAGACACTCCTGCCTGGTTCCCATCCCCTTGGTGATGTGGGCCCTCTGGTGAGAGTCTGATGTTGGCTGGGTTTCTCACCCTTCTGTGAGGTGGGACCTCTGCTGTGAGGTAACTCCTGCCTGGCATGCTCACGTTGCCTTGGCAATGTGAGCCCTCAGGTGGCAGTTGGAGCCTGCTGGGAATCTCCTCCCCTCAGTTATGAGAGCTCTGGATAAAACACATATGCCCTTCTTTGCCAAGTGCATTATTTTCCAAGTTCTGTCTCTTTTCCTATGCTTTAAGAACTACTCCCGTGTACGTTCTGAAATCAGTTTCCAGCAATTCTGCCCGGCATTCAAGTCCTCATCGCAGCCTTACTTCAGTATAATTTTGGATGATAGCTGTCATTTATAACTCCGCAGGTTTCTGAATTACAGTGCCCCTGAGCTCCTTTCTTAAACTCGCTTTCTTGTGAGCTGGCCGCAACACCGCAGGATCTCCTCAGGCCCTAATCTAGTTCCAGCATGGCACGCAGAGCCTTTGGTTCATTTATCTTCCTGGTGGGAAATGAGACTTAAATTTGCCCGTCCAGACACCTACAGATAGTCTCCCATTGCTTCTCCTTATTCCTGTTCATCTTCCGAAGAAATTGCAAACAGGGCCAAACAGGAGGTTAAAGGCACTGACTCTCCAAGTGGGGAGAGTGTTAGTAAAGCGTCTGGAATGTTGCACCCGAGTACCAGGGGACGAAAACTGAGACACATTTGAACACGTTTCCCGATCACACGGTGGATCATACTCTTGGTTCCACATGCATGTTTTAGCTGAAGGAAGAATCCCTTAAACATGGAGAGTTGAGACCCATGGAATGGGTACCATGCAATATGACTTCAAAGGGTCTGCATTTGCTCACCAAACCTCACCAATCCTATCACTGCTGCGTTTATGCCACTGTACACACGCTTCATTCTCTTCCGGAGACATATAAATCCATAGGTTTTAAGATTCTTACTAGTCAGGTATATTGTTAGGCGTTTAATATGGGGTGTTGAGTCCAATTCGTTGAGCAAGGAGTAGCTCTTGTCTATTACATATTTGGCTTATGGAACGGTATCTGTGCTAATTTCAATCTCTGGTTTTATGCAGCACCCCAACTCACCTTTCCCCTTAAGCAAGTATAAGTTGGTTTTCTACATTTGACACCCTGTTCTGTTTTGTAATTCAGTTCCTGTGTAGCCAAGTTTACATTCCATGTAGTAGTGATATCTTATGATGTTTCTTTTTCTGTGTGACTTATTTCACTTATAATCATCGTACCTGAATCCACTCATTATGCTGCTACGGGCCTGATGACATAGATTTCATTGCTGAGTGATATTGCATTGTACGTAATTACCACAACTTCTTTATCCATTTTTCGCTTTCTGTGATATTGAACTTGTACCGTAAACGAGGTTCTTGTAAACAGAGCCGGCCCAAACTTTGGGGTGGCTGTGTCTTTTTGATTTTAATTTCCCTAAGCTATAGGACCATAAGTGGAAGTGCCCTAGGCTCTGTTGCTTTGTTTTTTAGATGTTTCAGGAAACACCATACACTTCTCCAGAGTGGCTGCTGGCAATTTACATCCCGCCCATCAGCATAACAAGGCTCCCAGTTCTCCATGACCTATCCTGCCTTTCTGGATTTTACACTTTTTTCAGATGGCCCTTTTGACTGGGGGGCAGTGAGACTTCATTGTAGTGCAGATTTCCTTTGCAAATTTGCTTGGTTGGCCAAAAAGTGCGTATGCGTTTTTTCCTGAATATATTCAGGAAAAAACGCATACGCCCTTTTTGGCCAAGTGCATCATTGTGGACGTTCTGCCTCTTTTCCTATGCTTTACATGCAATTCCAGTCTACCTCCTGAAATCGGTTTCCTGCAATTCTGCCCCGCTTTCAAGTCCTCTTGTCAGCCTTCCTTCAATATATTTTTGGACGATAGCTGTCATTTATAACTCTGCAGGTTTGTGAATTACAGTGCCCCTGAGCTCCTTTCTTCAACTCGCTTTCTCGTGAGCTGGCCGCAACACCGCAGGATTGCTTCGGGCCCTAGTTTGGTTCCGGCATGGCATGCTGATCCTTTGGTTAATTCCTCTTCCTGGTGGGAAATGAGAGTTAAATTTGCCCGTCCAGACACCTCCACCTAGTCTCTCATTGGTTCTCCCTATTCCTGTTCATTTTCCACAGAGATTGCAAACTCGGCCAAACAGGAGGTTAAAGGCACTGACTCTCCAAGTGGGCAGAGTGTTAGTAAAGCGTCTGGAATGTTGCACCCGAGTACCAGGGGACGAAAACTGAGACACATTTGAACACGTTTCCCGATCACATGGTGGATCATACTCTGGGTTCCACATGCATGTTTTAGCTGAAGGAAGAATCCCTTAAACCTGGAGAGTTGAGACCCATGGAATGGGTACCATGCAATATGACTTCAAAGGGTCTGCATTTGCTCACCAAACTTCACCAATCCTATCACTGCTGCGTTTATGCCGCTGTACACACGCTTGATTCTCTTTCGGAGACATATAAATCCTTAGGTATTAAGATTATTACTAGTCAGGTATATTCTTAGGCGTTTAATGTGGGGTGTTGAGTCCACTTCGTTGAGCAAGGAGTAGCTCTTGTCTATTACATATTTGGCTTATGGAACGGTATCTGTGCTAATTTCAATCTCTGGTTTTATGCAGCACCCCAACTCACCTTTCCCCTTAAGCAAGCATAAGTTGGTTTTCTACATTTGAGACCCTGTTCTGTTTTGTAATTCAGTTCCTGTGTAGCCAAGTTTACATTCCGTGTAGTAGTGATACCTTATGATGTTTCTTTTTCTGTGTGACTGATTTCACTTAGAATCATCGTACCTGAATCCACTCATTATGCTGCTACGGGCCTGATGACATAGATTTCATTGCTGAGTGATATTGCATTGTACGTAAGTACCACAACTTCTTTATCCATTTTTCGCTTTCTGTGATATTGAACTTGTACCGTAAACGAGGTTCTTGTAAACAGAGCCGGCCGAAACTTTGGGGTGGCTGAGTCTTTTTGATTTTAATTTCCCTAAGCTATAGGACCATAAGTGGAAGTGCCCTAGGCTCTGTTGCTTTGTCTTTTTGATGTTTCAGGAAACACCATACACTTCTCCAGAGTGGCTGTTGGCAATTTACATCCCGCCCATCAGCTTAACAAGGCTCCCAGTTCTCTATGGTCTGTCCTGCCTTTCTGGATTTTACACTTTTTTCAGATAGCCCTTTTGACCGGGGGCAGTGAGACTTCACTGTAGTGCAGATTTCCTTTGCAAGCTTGCTTGGTTGGCCAAAAAGGGCGTATGCGTTTTTTCCTGAATATATTCAGGGAAAAACGCATACGCCCTTTTTGGCCAAGTGCATCATTGTGGACGTTCTGCCTCTTTTCCTATGCTTTACATGCAATTCCAGTCTACCTCCTGAAATCGGTTTTCTGCAATTCTGCCCCGCTTTCAACTCCTCTTGGCAGCCTTCCTTCAATATATTTTTGGACGATAGCTGTCATTTATAACTCTGCAGGATTGTGAATTACAGTGCCCCTGAGCTCCTTTCTTCAACTCGCTTTCTTGTGAGCTGGCCGCAACACCGCAGGATTGCTTCAGGCCCTACTTTGGTTCCGGCATCGCATGCTGAGCCTTTCGTTAATTCCTCTTCCTGGTGGGAAATGAGAGTTAAATTTGCCCGTCCTCACAGCTCCAGCTAGTCTCTCATTGGTTCTCCCTATTCCTGTTCATCTTACGCAGAAATTGCAAACTGGGCCAAACAGGAGGTTAAAGGCACTGACTCTCCAAGTGGGGAGAGTGTTAGTAAAGCGTCTGGAATGTTGCACCCGAGTACCAGGGAACGAAAACTGAGACACATTTGAAAACGTTTCCCGATCACACGGTGGATCATACTCTGGGTTCCACATGCATGTTTTAGCTGAAGGAAGAATCCCTTAAACTTGGAGAGTTGAGACCCATGGAATGGGTACCATGCAATATGACTTCAAAGAGTCTGCATTTGCTCACCGAACCTCACCAATCCTATCACTGCTGCGTTTATACCACTGTACACACGCTAGATTCTCTTTCGGAGACATATAAATCCATAGGTTTTAAGATTCTTACTAGTCAGGTATATTGTTAGGCGTTTAATATGGGGTGTTGAGTCCACTTCGTTGAGCAAGGAGTAGCTCTTGTCTATTACATATTTGGCTTATGGAACGGTATCTGTGCTAATTTCAATCTCTGGTTTTATGCCGCACCCCAACTCACCTTTCCCCTTAAGCAAGCATAAGTTGGTTTTCTACATTTGAGACCCTGTTCTGTTTTGTAATTCAGTTCCTGTGTAGCCAAGTTTACATTCCGTGTAGTAGTGATACCTTATGATGTTTCTTTTTCTGTGTGACTGATTTCACTTAGAATCATCGTACCTGAATCCACTCATTATGCTGCTACGGGCCTGATGACATAGATTTCATTGCTGAGTGATATTGCATTGTACGTAATTCCCACAACTTCCTTATCCATTTTTCGCTTTCTGTGATATTGAACTTGTACCGTAAACGAGGTTCTTGTAAACAGAGCCGGCCCAAACTTTGGGGTGGCTGTGTCTTTTTGATTTTAATTTCCCTAAGCTATAGGACCATAAGTGGAAGTGCCCTAGGCTCTGTTGCTTTGTTTTTTAGATGTTTCAGGAAACACAATACACTTCTCCAGAGTGGCTGTTGGCAATTTACATCCCGCCCATCAGCATAACAAGGTTCCCAGTTCTCCATGGCCTGTCCTGCCTTTCTGGATTTTACACTTTTTTCAGATAGCCCTTTTGACCGGGGGGGCAGTGACACTTCATTGTAGTGCAGATTTCCTTTAAAAGCTTGCTTGGTTGGCCAAAAAGGGCGTATGCGTTTTTTCCTGAATATATTCAGGAAAAAACGCATACGCCCTTTTTGGCCAAGTGCATCATTGTGGACGTTCTGCCACTTTTCCTATGCTTTACATGCAATTCCTGTCTACCTCCTGAAATCGGTTTCCTGCAATTCTGCCCCGCTTTCAAGTCCTCTTGGCAGCCTTACTTCAATATATTTTTGGACGATAGCTGTCATTTATAACTCTGCAGGTTTGTGAATTACAGTGCCCCTGAGCTCCTTTCTTCAACTCGCTTTCTTGTGAGCTGGCCGCAACACCGCAGGATTGCTTCAGGCCCTAGTGTGGTTCCGGCACGGCATGCTGAGCCTTTGGTTAATTCCTCTTCCTGGTGGGAAATGAGAGTTAAATTTGCCCGTCCAGACACCTCCAGCTAGTTTCTCATTGGTTCTCCCTATTGCTGTACATTTTCCACAGAAATTACAAACTGGGCCATACAGGAGGTTAAAGTCACTGACTCTCCAAGTGGGGAGAGTGTTAGTAAAGCATCTGGAGTGTTGCACCCGAGTACCAGGGGACGAAAACTGAGACACATTTGAACACGTTTCCTGATCACACGGTGGATCATACTCTGTGTTCCACATGCATGTTTTAGCTGAAGGAAGAATCCCTTAAACTTGGAGAGTTGAGACCCATGGAATGGGTACCATGCAATATGACTTCAAAGGGTCTGCATTTGCTCACTGAACCTCACCAATCCTATCACTGCTGCGTTTATGCCGCTGTACACACGCTTGATTCTCTTTCGGAGACATATAAATCCGTAGTTTATAAGATTATTTCTAGTCCGGGGTATTTTTAAGCGTTTAATATGGGGTGTTGAGTCCACTTCGTTGAGCAAGGAATAGCTCTTGTCTATTACATATTTGGCTTATGGAACGGTATCTGTGCTAATTTCAATCTCTGGTTTTATGCAGCACCCCAACTCACCTTTCCCCTTAAGCAAGCATAAGTTGGTTTTCAACATTTGAGACCCTGTTCTGTTTTGTAATTCAGATCCTGTGTAGCCAAGTTTACATTCCGTGTAGTAGTGATATCTTATGATGTTTCTTTTTCTGTGTGACTTATTTCACTTAGAATCATCGTACCTGAATCCACTCATTATGCTGCTACGGGCCTGATGACATAGATTTCATTGCTGAGTGATATTGCATTGTACGTAAGTACCACAACATCTTTATCCATTTTTCGCTTTTGTGATATTGAAGTTGTACCGTAAACAAGATTCTTGTATACAGAGCCGTCCCAAACTGTGGGGTGGCTGTGTCTCTTTGATTTTAATTGCCCTAAGCTATAGGACCATAAGTGGAAGTGCCCTAGGCTCTGTTGCTTAGTTTTTTAGATGTTACAGGAAACAGCATACACTTCTCCAGAGTGGCTGTTGGCAATTTACATCCCGCCCATCAGCATAAGAAGGCTCCCAGTTCTTCATGGCCTGTCCTGCCTTTCTGGATTTTACACTTTTTTCATATGGCCCTTTTGACCGGGGGGCAGCGAGACTTCATTGTAGTGCAGATTTCCTTTGCAAGCTTGCTTGGTTGGCCAAAAAGGGCGTATGCGTTTTTTCCTGAATATATTCAGGAAAAAACGCATACGCCCTTTTTGGCCAAGTGCATCATTGTGGACGTTCTGCCTCTTTTCCTATGCTTTACATGCAATTCCCGTCTACCTCCTGAAATCGGTTTCCTGCAATTCTGCCCCACTTTCAAGTCCTCTTGGCAGCCTTACTTCAATATATTTTTGGACGATAGCTGTCATTTATAACTCTGCAGGTTTGTGAATTACAGTGCCCCTGAGCTCCTTTCTTCAACTCGCTTTCTTGTGAGCTGGCCGCAACACCGCAGGATTGCTTCAGGCCCTAGTGTGGTTCCGGCACGGCATGCTGAGCCTTTGGTTAATTCCTCTTTCTGGTGGGAAATGAGAGTTAAATTTGCCCGTCCAGACACCTCCAGCTAGTTTATCATTGGTTCTCCCTATTCCTGTACATTTTCCGCAGAAATTGCAAACTGGGCCATACAGGAGTTTAAAGGCACTGACTCTCCAAGTGGGGAGAGTGTTAGTAAAGCGTCTGGAGTGTTGCACCCGAGTACCAGGGGACGAAAACTGAGACACATTTGAACACGTTTCCCAATCACACGGTGGATCATAATCTGTGTTCCACATGCATGTTTTAGCTGAAGGAAGAATCCCTTAAACCTGGAGAGTTGAGACCCATGGAATGGGTACCATGCAGTATGACTTCAAAGGGTCTGCATTTGCTCACCGAACCTCACCAATCCTATCACTGCTGCGTTTATGCCGCTGTACACACGCTTGATTCTCTTTTGGAGACATATAAATCCATAGGTTTTAAGATTCTTACTAGTCAGTTATATTCTTAGGCGTTTAATATGGGGTGTTGAGTCCACTTCGTTGAGCAAGGAGTAGCTCTTGTCTATTACATATTTGGCTTATGGAACGGTATCTGTGCTAATTTCAATCTCTGGTTTCATGCAGCACCCCAACTCACCTTTCCTCTTAAGCAAGCATAAGTTGGTTTTCTACATTTGAGACCCTGTTCTGTTTTGTAATTCAGTTCCTGTGTAGCCAAGTTTACATTCCGTGTAGTAGTGATATCTTATGATGTTTCTTTTTCTGTGTGACTTATTTCACTTAGACTCATCATACCTGCATCCACTCATTATGCTGCTACGGGCCTGATGACATAGATTTCATTGCTGAGTGATATTGCATTGTACGTAAGTACCAAAACTTCTTTATCCATTTTTTGCTTTCTGTGATATTGAACTTGTACTGTAAACGAGGTTCTGTAAACAGAGCCGTCCCAAACTTTGGGGTGACCGTGTCTTTTTGATTTTAATTTCCCTAAGCTATAGGACCATAAGTGGAAGTGCCCTAGGCTCTGTTGCTTTGTTTTTTAGATGTTTCAGGAAACACCATACACTTCTCCAGAGTGGCTGTTGGCAATTTACATCCCGCCTACCAGCATAACAAGGCTCCCAGTTCTCCATGGCCTGTCCTGCCTTTCTGGATTTTACACTTTTTTCAGATGGCCCTTTTGACCGGGGGGCAGTGAGACTTCATTGTAGTGCAGATATCCTTTGCAAGCTTGCTTGGTTGGCCAAAAAGGGCGTATGCGTTTTTTCCTGAATATATTCAGGAAAAAACGCATACGCCCTTTTTGGCCAAGTGCATCATTGTGGACGTTCTGCCTCTTTTCCTATGCTTTACATGCAATTCCCGTCTACCTCCTGAAATCGGTTTCCTGCAATTCTGCCCCGCTTTCAAGTCCTCTTGGCAGCCTTACTTCAATATATTTTTGGACGATAGCTGTCATTTATAACTCTGCAGGTTTGTGAATTACAGTGCCCCTGAGCTCCTTTCTTCAACTCGCTTTCTTGTGAGCTGGCCGCAACACCGCAGGATTGCTTCAGGCCCTAGTGTGGTTCCGGCACGGCACGCTGAGCCTTTGGTTAATTCCTCTTCCTGGTGGGAAATGAGAGTTAAATTTGCCCGTCCAGACACCTCCAGCTAGTCTCTCTTTCGTTCTCCCTATTCCTGTTCATTTTCCACAGAAACTGCAAACTGGGCCAAACAGGAGGTTAAAGGCACTGACTCTCCAAGTGGGGAGAGTGTTAGTAAAGCATCTGGAATGTTGCACTCGAGTACCAGGGGACGAAAACGAGACACATTTGAACACGTTTCCCGATCACACGCTGGATCATACTCTGGGTTCCACATGCATGTTTTAGCTGAAGGAAGAATCCCTTAAACCTGGAGAGTTGAGAACCATGGAATGGGTACCATGCAATATGACTTCATAGGGTCTGCATTTGCTCACCGAACCTCACCAATCCTATCACCGCTGCGTTTATGTCGCTGTACACACGCTTGATTCTCTTTCGGAGACATATAAATCGGTAGGTTTTTAGATTATTTCTAGTCAGGTATATTGTTAGGCGTTTAATATGGGGTGTTGAGTACACTTCGTTGAGCAAGGAGTAGCTCTTGTCTATTACATATTTGGCTTATGGAATGGTATCTGTGCTAATTTCAATCTGTGGTTTCATGCAGCACCCCAACTCACTTTTCCCCTTAAGCAAGCATAAGTTGGTTTTCTACATTTGAGACCCTGTTCTGTTTTGTAATTCAGATCCTGTGTAACCAAGTTTACATTCCGTGTAGTAGTGATATCTTATGATGTTTCTTTTTCTGTGTGACTTATTTCACTTAGAATCATCGTACCTGAATCCACTCATTATGCTGCTACGGGCCTGATGACATAGATTTCATTGCTGAGTGATATTGCATTGTACGTAAGTACCACAACTTCTTTATCCATTTTTCGCTTTTGTGATATTGAAGTTGTACCGTAAACAAGATTCTTGTATACAGAGCCGTCCCAAACTGTGGGGTGGCTGTGTCTCTTTGATTTTAATTGCCCTAAGCTATAGGACCATAAGTGGAAGTGCCCTAGGCTCTGTTGCTTAGTTTTTTAGATGTTACAGGAAACACCATACACTTCTCCAGAGTGGCTGTTGGCAATTTACATCCCGCCCATCAGCATAAGAAGGCTCCCAGTTCTTCATGGCCTGTCCTGCCTTTCTGGATTTTACACTTTTTTCATATGGCCCTTTTGACCGGGGGGCAGCGAGACTTCATTGTAGTGCAGATTTCCTTTGCAAGCTTGCTTGGTTGGCCAAAAAGGGCGTATGCGTTTTTTCCTGAATATATTCAGGAAAAAACGCATACGCCCTTTTTGGCCAAGTGCATCATTGTGGACGTTCTGCCTCTTTTCCTATGCTTTACATGCAATTCCCGTCTACCTCCTGAAATCGGTTTCCTGCAATTCTGCCCCACTTTCAAGTCCTCTTGGCAGCCTTACTTCAATATATTTTTGGACGATAGCTGTCATTTATAACTCTGCAGGTTTGTGAATTACAGTGCCCCTGAGCTCCTTTCTTCAACTCGCTTTCTTGTGAGCTGGCCGCAACACCGCAGGATTGCTTCAGGCCCTAGTGTGGTTCCGGCACGGCATGCTGAGCCTTTGGTTAATTCCTCTTTCTGGTGGGAAATGAGAGTTAAATTTGCCCGTCCAGACACCTCCAGCTAGTTTATCATTGGTTCTCCCTATTCCTGTACATTTTCCGCAGAAATTGCAAACTGGGCCATACAGGAGTTTAAAGGCACTGACTCTCCAAGTGGGGAGAGTGTTAGTAAAGCGTCTGGAGTGTTGCACCCGAGTACCAGGGGACGAAAACTGAGACACATTTGAACACGTTTCCCAATCACACGGTGGATCATAATCTGTGTTCCACATGCATGTTTTAGCTGAAGGAAGAATCCCTTAAACCTGGAGAGTTGAGACCCATGGAATGGGTACCATGCAGTATGACTTCAAAGGGTCTGCATTTGCTCACCGAACCTCACCAATCCTATCACTGCTGCGTTTATGCCGCTGTACACACGCTTGATTCTCTTTCGGAGACATATAAATCCATAGGTTTTAAGATTCTTACTAGTCAGTTATATTCTTAGGCGTTTAATATGGGGTGTTGAGTCCACTTCGTTGAGCAAGGAGTAGCTCTTGTCTATTACATATTTGGCTTATGGAACGGTATCTGTGCTAATTTCAATCTCTGGTTTCATGCAGCACCCCAACTCACCTTTCCTCTTAAGCAAGCATAAGTTGGTTTTCTACATTTGAGACCCTGTTCTGTTTTGTAATTCAGTTCCTGTGTAGCCAAGTTTACCTTCCGTGTAGTAGTGATATCTTATGGTGTTTCTTTTTCTGTGTGACTTATTTCACTTAGAATCATCGTACCTGAATCCACTCATTATGCTGCTCCGGGCCTGATGACATAGATCTCATTGCTGAGTGATATTGCATTGTACGTAAGTACCACAACTTCTTTATCCATTTTTCGCTTTCTCTGATATTGAACTTGTACCGTAAACGAGGTTCTTGTAAACAGAGCCGTCCCAAACTTTGGGGTGGCTTTGTCTTTTTGATTTTAATTTCCATAAGCTATAGGACCATAAGTGGAAGTGCCCTAGGCTCTGTTGCTTTGTTTTTTAGATGTTTCAGGAAACACCATACACTTCTCCAGAGTGGCTGCTGGCAATTTACATCCCGCCCATCAGCATAACAAGGCTCCCAGTTCTCCATGGCCTGTCCTGCCTTTCTGGATTTTACACTTTTTTCAGATGGCCCTTTGACCGGGGTGAAGTGAGACTTCATTGTAGTGCAGATTTCCTTTGAGAGCTTGCTTGGTTGGCCAGAAAGGGCGTATGCGTTTCTTCCTGAATATATTCAGGAAAAAACGCATACGCCCTTTTTGGCCAAGTGCATCATTGTCGACGTTCTGAGTGTTTTCATATGTTTTCAGTACAATTCCTGTCTACCTCCTGAAATCGGTTTCCTGCAGTTCTGCCTTGCTCTCAGTGCCTCTTCATAGCCTTACCTCAATATACTTTTGGAGAATAGTTGGCCTTTATAACTCTGCAGGTTTTTGAATTGCAGTGGCCCTTAGCTTCATTTTTCAGCTCTTATTTTTGTGATCTTGCCTCATATCCACAGGATTTCTTCAGGCCCTATTCTTCTTCTGGGGCGCCTTGCTCTGCCTTTGGTTAATTCTTCTTCCTGATGTGAAATTAGAGTGACATGTGCCCATTGAAACCGCTACAGCTATTTTCTCACTGGTTCCCCCTATTCCCATTCATCCTCCGCACTAACTGCAGACTGTGCGATACCGGAACTTAAAGGCATTGACTCTCCATGTGGAGATGTTGTTAGTAAAGTGGCTGGAATGTTGATCCGGAGCCCCAGGAGAGGAAAATGAGGTGCATTTTAGAAACCTTTCCCGATCATATGGTATACCATCCGCTGGATTTCCCATGCATGGTTTAGCTGTAGGAAGATTCCCTTCAACTTGGAGTGTTGGGACCCTTGGAATAAGTAGCATGAAGTATTGCATTAAACTTTCGGCAGTTGCTCACCAAAGCTCTCCAATCCTTTCAGCCCCAAGTGTCCAGCCTTATGTCTTATCCAGCTGTGGGTTTATATGTGGTCATTCCAGGTTGCATCACAGCCCCTGAGCGAATTTTGTAAGAATTTTTCTCTCTTTCATTGTTTCTGCGTTTTGGTTTTAAAATTTATTTCTATAATGGGGTTTAGCTCATTTTCACTGCTGTGTTTGTGCCGCTCTGCGCACACTTGATTCCCTTATGGAGATATATCAATACATGGGTTTTAAGATTCTTATTACTCAGATATATTTCTCTGCGGTGTATAGGGTGTGTTGAGGCCAGTTCATTGAGCGAGGTGTAGATCTTGTCTGATACCTATTTGGTTTATTGAACGGTATCTGTGCTAATTTCAAACTCTGGTTTTATGCATCACCCCACCTCTCCTTTCCCCTTAAGCTGACATAAGTGTGTTTTCTAAATGTGAGACACTGTTCTGTTTTGTAATTCATTTTTTGTGCAGCCATATTTATCCTCCCTCTATAAGTGATATCTTATGATATGTTTCTTTTTCTGTTTGACTTATTTCAAGTAGTATTATCGGACCTCAATCCACTCTTTATCCTTCTACTAGCCTTATTACATTGATTTCATGGTGAAGAGATATTCCATTGTACATAAGTACCACATTTTCTTTATCTATTGTTCTCTTTCCTGGGATATTTAAGGTGTACTGAAGTTGAGGTTCTTGTAAACAGAGTAGCCCTAAACTGTGGTGTGCTTGTGTCTTGTTGATTTTTAGACTTCCCTAGATATACTCCCGTGATTGGAAGTGCCCTATGCTCTGTCGCTCTGTTTTTTAGATGATTTAGGAACCACCATACACTTCTCCAGAGTGGCTCTCGGCAGTTCACACACTGTCCATCAGCGTATAAAGGCTCCCTGTTCTCCATGGCCTGTCCTGCATTTCTGGTGTTTACAATTTTTTCGGATGGCCCTTTTGACCGGTGGGAAATGAGACTTCTTTGTTGTGCACATTTGCATTGCTTGCTTGCTTGGTTGCCCATAAAGTGCATATGCGTTTTTTCCTGGATATATTCAGGAACTAACGCATAC
Organism: Leucopleurus acutus; assembly: GCF_964270905.1. NCBI lineage: Eukaryota > Metazoa > Chordata > Mammalia > Artiodactyla > Delphinidae > Leucopleurus > Leucopleurus acutus. Next base: position 322,733 of record NW_028139048.1, on the reverse strand, counting down.
TCCCTTTTGGGCCAACTGCATCATTGTCGAAATTCTGCCGCTTTTCATGTGCTTTAAAGGCGAGTCCAATCTATCTCTTGAAATCTGTTTCTTGCAATTCTGTCTTGCATTCAGATCCTCTTCTTTGCCTTACCTCAACATATTTTTGGACATTAGTTTTCATTTATAACTCTGCAGGTTTGTGAATTGCAGTGACCCTGAGCTCCATTTTTTAAGTTGCTCTTTTGTGAGCTGGCCTCAAAACCGCAGGATTGCTTCAGGCCCTATTTTGGCTCCGGCGAGGCGGGCTGAGCCTTTTTTTAATTCTTATTCTTAATGGGAAATTAGAGTGACATGTGCCCGTCCAAACCCCTACAACTATTCTCTCATTGTTTCCCCCTCTTCCCGTTCATCCTCCTCACAATTTGCAAAATGTGTGAAACAGAAGTTTAAATGTGCTGATTCTCTAAGTGGGGAGATTCTAAGTAACGTGGCTGGAATGATGAACAGGAGCACCAGGAGAGGATAAATGAGGTGCATTTTAGACACATCTCCCGATCACATGGTGTACAGTCCTCTGGGTTTTCCATGCATGTTTTAGCTGTAGGAAGATTCCTTGAACCTGCAGATTTGGGACCCATTGAATGGGTACCAGGTAGTATTACTTTAAAGGGTGTGCATTTCCTCACCCAACCTCACATTTCTCTTAGCACGAACAGTTTCCAGCCTTATGTCTCATCCTGCTGTGGGTCTAGATGTGTTCAATCCATGTTGCATCACCGTCCCTGAGGAAAAGTTGTAAGAGGTTTTCTCTGTCTCTCTGTCGTTTATTTTTTTCAATTTATTACTATATTGGTTACAGCTGATTTTCAAAGCTCTGTTTCTTGCTGCTGTACATCCACTTGATTCACGTACAGAGAGACATCAATAAATTCTTTTTCAGATTCTTACCAGTCATAGATATTCTTTTCCGGTGACTTGAGTGTGCTGAGTGCAGTTCTTTTAGCTACCGTGTAGGCCTTGTTGATTATCAGTTTGGTATTTGGAATGGTATCTTTGCTAATTTCAACCTCCTGGATGATGCCTCACCCCTCCCCACCTTTCCCGTTTAGCAGCCTTACGCGTGTTTTCTACATATTTGACTATGTTTTTGTTTTGTAATTTATTTCATGTGTAGCCATTTTGGATTCCACCTTTAAGTGATATCTTATGATATGTGTCTTTTTCTTTTTGAATTATGTCACTTAGAATGATCATACGTAACTCCTCCGGAGTTGTTACAACTGGCCATATTTCATTGATTTCCAGGCTGAGTAATATTCCACTCTACATAAGTACCACATCTCTATCCATTTTTTCCCTCCAGAGACATTTAAGTTATATCCTAGTCGAGGATCTTTTAAACAGAGAGGCAGTAAACATTGGGGTGCCTGTGTCCTCTCGATTTTTGTTTTTCCCAAGATATACGCCCATGAGTGCAAGTGCCCTATGCTCTGTAGCTCATTTTTTAGATGCTTTAGTAAACACAATACACTTCTCCAGAATGGCCGTTGGCAATATACATTTCCACTATAAGCCTCACAGGGCTCCCTCTTCTCCTTGCCCTGTCCTGCATTTCTGGCGTTTACACTTTATGAGGATGGCTCTTCTGACTGATGCGAAGTGATATCTTTTGTAGTATTGATTTCCAGTGCCCACCTGTTTGGTTGGCTAAAAAAGTGTATGCCCTTTTCTTGAATATATACAGAAAAAAACGCATACAGCCTTTTTGGCCAACTGCAATGTCGGAAATGTTCAGCCCCTTTTCTTGTGCTTAATGGCGAATCCTTTCTACCTCCTCAAATCCCTTTCCTGCCATTCTCCCTTGCTTGCCAATCCTTTTCTTTGACTTTCCTCAAGACATTTTTCAGTGATAGATATTTTCAACTCTGCAGTTTCGTGAATTTTACTGCCCCTGAGTTCCATTGTTCAACTTGTGTTTATGGGAACTGGCCACAAAGCAGTGGGATTTCCTCAAGCCCTATACTGTTTCCATGGGCAACCCTAGCCTTTGGTCAATTCATCTTCCTGATTGGAAATTAGAGTGACATGTGCCTGTCTGAACACCTAGGACTTGTCTCTCATTGTTCCTCATCCTTCCGCTTCATCCTCTGGACAAATTCCAAACTGTACGCAACAGGATGTTGACAGTGTTGACATCTCCAAGTGGGGAGACTGTTAGTAAAGACGCTGGAGGGGTGAACCCGAGCACCAGGAGATGAGGAGATGAGATGCCTTTTCCAAACTCTTCCCGATCAGACGGTATACCATCCTCTGGGTGTGACAGACATGTTTTAGCAGTAGGAAGAGTCCCATTCATGTAAGGAGAACACCAGGGCTTTTTCAAAATCAGTGTCTCCCCGAAACCCAAACTGGGGAGTTTTTTAAGCTACGGCTACACATATGTTCATTAAGGGCCTTGGGAAGTAGGCAGAGTCCAAACTTTAGATGACTGAAGTCTTCAGGGTCAGAAGCACTCACCACCGGCTTCCCTTAGGTTACACTTTAACTGTCATTGATAGATGATGTCAATAAAAATATCTATTCTTTTTCCGATTATTTCCCCTTATAGGTTATTGCACAATATTGAGTGTAGTTCCCTGTGCTATACAGTAGTTCCTTGTTGATGATCTATTTTATACATAGCAGTGTGTATGTGTTAATTCCAAACTGTTAATTTATCCCTCCTCCCACCTTTCCCCTTTGGTAATAATAAATTATAAGATTTTATACTTCTCAGAAATGGGGGAGCTGAAAGAGAGGTATCATTTTCAATGGAAAAGCATTTAAAACAAGATTGAAGCTTTAACCAAGATTATTAGATGTACATCCTTGGAAAGAAATCACTTCATTTCTCTAATATTGACCTGACAAATAAGACAAACCTTTTCACTGAACTTGCTTATAATAAAGTGATGGAAATATCAAATGGAAGTGTTAGAAACATCTTATTTTACCCGAGCCTTATAAACTGTTCTATGTTAACTACAGTTTGGCTCACACATCTGTTCATTGAAGTTACAATAGTCTCAATTTCTGTTACTGATCCTCCAGAGTGGACCCCAACAAGGGTCCCCCTGCCCAGTGTCATTGGGGCCAACAGATCGAGACTGAGTTTGGTTCCCAAGCAAAGGAAACTTTATATTTTCATCAGAGAATGGAGAGGTGAGAGCATGCACTACCCCGTGGGCTGTGGGCTGGGCTGCTGTGTAGAGATCCTGTCAGAGTCAGTGAGAGGGAGGGGGCGGAGCTCTCAAGGGCCGGGTTGGCTGCAGCTCAGGCTCTATATCTCGGAGTCTGCACTGGGCCCCAGGAGCTGAGGTGTCGACCCAGCCATTCTGCACCAGGAAATCTGGTCTGAAGTGCCGGGTGTGGAACCTCTGCATGCGGGACCCTAGGAGCACGTGAAATTAGACAAAGCACAAAGGATAAAAAAGGTCAGACTTGACTTTATTGCCCACATTCTATTTTTATCTCCCAGGGATTTTTAATGGGCTTTGCTGGGGACAAACCCCTCCTCTGCCTTTTGTCCCGTTCCTCATTCTTGGAGTGCTGAGGGTGCGGACCCTTCTTCTGTAACTGCTGAGTGCTGAGTTGGGAGCCCTCATACCAGGGGACGAGGGTCAGAACTTCTCCCCAGCAGCCTCCAGGTGATGTTGATTGGCCCCAGGACCCCTGCCTCCCTGCTCGTCCGCCTGAGCACCAGCATTGGAAGTGTTATAGATTCTAATGACCTTTAAGGGTCCAGGAAAGAGATGTGCAGAGACGCTGTGGGGGCCGGTTTCACCCCACCCCACATTTGTTCGGCCACCTTAGGCTGACCGTTTCTGCCAGCCTAGATGCTCTGACCAGTAGTCTGCTCTTTCTTCAATTAGGCCCCTGAATTAACGTAAAAACAGCACCAGGTGTCAGAGCCCTGCCCGCTCAACTCCCAGACAGTCCAGGGTCAGTGGTGATCAAGGACCATGATGGCCACTGAGTCAACAGCCTTTTGAAGTAAACAGGAGTCCAGCCGGTCTTATTGGCCACCATCATCATGGTGTCTGTAGGCTTTTCTATGGTGACAGTGTGATATACGGTTCCCCCGCCAAGATTATTAGCTCCCCTCCGGGTGCAGGAAGTCCTGCAAGCAGTAGTCTACTCCTTCGGGACACACTATTGTTGTTTTATGAGAGAAACTCCAGGTCAAGTGATGTTCACACGAGTCGTCATGGTGCCCTGTTGCCCCCGGTTATCTCTCTGGATGTTGGAGTTGGAGGGCCTCCTCACTCGAGGTCGGTGTGCCCACGGAGCGAACCCTGCAACTTCAGGGCATGGTTGGTGATTAGGATCACCACGTGGGGTCCTTTTCCCTTAGGAGGGAGGTGGCCTTTTGGGCTGCTGATTTCCAGGTTTTTAGATACCGCCAGTATCTTGGCCAGATGTGGCAGTGGGCCAAGCCCCTTGGTGACTGTAGTTTATCCTACCTGGATGGCATTCTTGCGTTGTTCCATTTCAAGTGGTCCCAGTTTTTGCACTAATTCTCCAATGGCGATTCACCTTTCACCGGGAATGGAAAGGTCAAAGGGTTTAGCTCAATTAGGGAGTTCCAGGGCAAGGGTCTGAATTGACTGCTCTTTCCATTCTTGAAAGGCCACTTCTGGATTCTGTTCAAAAGGATCATCATCTTTTCCTTTCAGTGTTTCATATAGAGGCCCAGCTAGTAGACTGTAGTTAGGGATCCAGAAGCAGCAAACCCTGGCCTCCCCAGGAACCCCTAAGCTGTCTTCTAGTTTTAGAAAGGGGTAAGGCTGCAAATGGTTTCTTCCCTTTCCTGGGATGGGCTTCTCTGACCTTGTGTGAGAATGAAGCCCAGGCAGGTCACTGCAGTCTGTGATATTTGAGCTTTTTCTTGGACAACTTCTATCCTTTATTGGCTTGGTAGTTCAGAGGCCTCCTTAGTAGGGCTGGCGATCAGAATGTCGTCTGCATATTGAAGGAGGGTTTCCTTTTCCAGAGGTAGAACTTTTCGGTCTTTAGCTAAGCTTTCCCCAAAGATGGTGTGGGAATTTTTGAACCCTTGGGGCAAGACGGCCCGGAAGTATTGCTTTAGTTGTATGTTGAGTCCTGCCACTCACAAGCCAAAATTTCTTGTGACTCTGGGACTAATGGAATACAAAAGAAGGCATCATTGAAGACTAATACAGAATACCATGTCCTGGTGGTTGGTAGAATGACCAGCAGGGTGTAGGAATCAGGAGCAACTGGAGGTATATCCTCGGTGGCTTCACTGACTGTCCTGACATCCTTTACCAGGTCCCCAGCAGCCCATGGGGCTCTCGTGGTCAGGCCAATCCCAGGATATGGAGCTCTCCTGGGCAGGTACCCCACCCCCAACCCAGCCCACGGGGCTCTCATGGTCAGGCCCCTCCCAGGATACAGAGCTACCCTTGCAGGTACCGTGGCAGGGCTGGGCACACAGGAACCGTGCACATAGCCCTCATTGAAGAGCACCCCCAGCTCACCTGTCGCTCAGAGCTGACACAGAGCACCTCAGAGCAGGACTTGAACTAACAAACAGCAGCTCCGACAGGTCTGTGACCCTGGGCATCACTCTGTGTGGCCTCCCTCCACCTGGTCTTCCAGAGACTTCCACTGCACCCAGGGCACCAGGCCTCTGTCTCCAACCACCACCCACCCCTCCTCTCCCTGACTCCTGGGTTCCTCTCATTAGGAGAGGGTTTTCTTGAAGTTGTCTCCCACTCATGGGCCAGATAAAATGATTAGAAAACAAGCCAAAGCTGCAGCCCCTTGTCTATCCTGACTCTCAGGAGCCCACACCTGTTCCTTGGACCTGGCTGGTTCAGCAAGTTCCATTTTCTGCAACTGTGAGCCCCTGAGGGGTGATGATTGGCTACCTGGGCAGCCTTACCATGCCGGCCAGCCCTCCCCAGGTGTGCCTGGGTTGAGATCAATATAAATACCACTCCAGGCAGCAAAAGCCCCTGCAGCTGTGCCTGACGCCATTTTCTCTGCCCTGTCAGCAGTCTCGGGGCTGGGCTGGTGGGAGGGAGTGAGAGGCCACGGCTTTGTGGGTGGCCCAGTGTGAGTGGGGCTCTGCTGGACTTTCTGCAGCAGTTGCCAGGCTGCCACCTGCTAAAGAAGAGGATGTGTCACCCATACCTGCTGCTGGAATTTCTCCCTGGGCAGAGGTGAGGAAGGAAAAAAGCAGTGGGGGCAGGGACAGGACGGGTATCTCAGGCAGGGAAATGGAAATCTTCCAGAAGAGCACCCAGGGCCAGGACCATCCTGGCTGGCCTGCAGGCACCAAGTCAGCTGGCATGCTGTCACTCGTGTGGCTCCATGGCCCTTCCTCTAGGCTTTCAAGTCCTTGTATATATTCAGGTGTTTTACCTGGGAAGGGCGGGAACAGTTCAGCAGCAACTGGCCTGGGGCTCAGCTCACGTTTACTCACAGATGCCTCGGCACGGTGCCCCAGCTTTGCAATGAGGACGCTTGTTGTGTGGGGGCTGCTGGCTGAATGGGAGACGATTCCCCACCACTGACCAACTTCAGAATTGTTTACAACTGGAGCAAGTGCCCTGATACGGTTTTCCTCTGAGTAACTGGTGGGTTCTGTTTTTTTTTTTCTCTTTTTTGTTTTTGGTTCAAGGTAGATTTTATTCCTCTTTTTTGTATTTACAGATATAAGCATGGAAATAATTTATTCATATAAATGTATGTGAAGGGAATAATTGTTTTTTCTGTTTTATTTTTTAAATTTTATTTCTTTTTAATTTTGAATTTTATTTTATATTTTTATACAGCAGGTTCTCATTGGTTATCTATTTTATACATATAAATGTTTACATGCCAATCCCAATCTCTCAACTCCTCCCACCACCACCCCTCCAAGAGCTTTCCCCCCTTGTTGTCCATACGATTGTTGTCTACATCTGTTGCTCTATTTATGCCTTGCAAAACGGTTAATCTGTACAGTTTTTCTAGGTTCCACATATATGCATGAATATACAAGATTTGTTTTTCTCTTTCTGACTTACTTCACTCTGTATGACAGTCTCTAGATCCATCGACGTCTCTACAAATGACCCAATTTCATTCCTTTCATGGCTTAGTAATATTCCATTTTATATATGTACCACATCTTTATGCATTCGTCTGTCTGTGGGCATTTAGGTTGCTTCCATTACCTCGATATTGTAAATAGTGATGCAATGAACATTGCGGTGAATGTCTCTTTTTGATTTATGGTTTTGTCTGGATATATGTCCAGTCCTGGGATCGCTGTATCATATGGTAATTCTATTATTAGTTTCTTAAGAAACTCCATATTGTTCTCCATAGTGACTGTATCAACTTATATTCCCAACAATAGTGGAAGAGGGTTCCTTTTCTCCACACCCTTTCCAGCATTTGTTGTTTGTAGATTTTCAGATGATGCCCATTCTAACAGGTGTGAGGTGATACCTCATTGTTGAGTCCATTTCGTTGAGCAGGGGGTAGGTCTTGTCTATTACATATTTGGCTTATGGAACGGTATCTGTGCTAATTTCAATCTCTGGTTTTATGCAGCACCCCCTTAACTCACCTTTCCCTTTAAGCAAGCATAAGTTGGTTTTCTAATCTTGAGACCCTGTTCTGTTTTGTAATTCAGTTCATGTGTAGCCAAGTTTACATTCCGTGCATTAGTGATACCTTATGATGTTTCTTTTTCTGTGTGACTTATTTCACTTAGAATCATCATGCCTCAATCCACTCATTATGCTGGTACAGGCCTGGTGACACAGATTTCATTGCTGAGTGGTATTCTGTTGTACGTAAGTACCGCAACTTCTTTATCAATTATTTGTTCTCTGGGATATTTAACTCGTACTGTAGAAGAGGTTCCTGTAAACAGAGCCGTCCCAAATTTTGGGGTGGCTGTGTCTTTTTGATTTTAATTTCCCTAAGCTATAGGACCATAAGTGGAAATGCCCTAGACTCTGTTGCTTTGTTTTTCAGATGTATCAGGAAACACCATACACTTCTCCAGAGTGGCTGTTGGCAATTTACATCCCGCCCATCAGCATAACAAGGCTCCTTTTTCCCCATGGCCTGTCTTGCCTTTCTGGATTTTACACTTTTCTCAGATGGCCCTTTAGACCGGGGGGAAGTGACACTTCATAGTAGTTCGGATTTCCATTGCAAGCTTGCTTGGTTTGCCAAAAAGGGCATATGTGTTTTTTCCTGAATATATTCAGGAACAAACTCATACGCCCTTTGTTGCCAAGTGCATCATTGTCGATGTTCTGCCTCTTTTCCTATGCTTTAAATGCAATTCCAGTCTACCTCCTGAAATCGGTTTCCTGAAATTCTGCCCCGCTTTCAAGTCCTCTTCGCAGCCTTACTTCAATATATTTTTGGACGTTATCTGTTATTTATAACTCTCCAGGTTTGTGAATTACAGGGCCCCTGAGCTCCTTTCTTCAACTCGCTTTCTTGTGAGCTGGCCGCAAACCCGCAAGACTGCTTCAGGCCCTAATCTGCTTCTGGCAGGGCACGCTGAGCCTTTGGTTAATTTCTCTTCCTGGTGGGAAATGAGTGTTAAATATACCCGTCCAGACACCTACCTCACTCTCAACCCCTTGGTGATGTGGGTCCTCTGGTTTGTGGCCACCTTTGCTGGGTTCCTCACCTTTCGATGATGTGGCCCCACTAGTGTGAGGACACTCCTGCTTGGTTCTCATCCACGTGGTTATGTGGACCCCCTGGTGAGAGTCTGTTCCTGGCTTTGTTCCTCACCCACCTGTGAGGGAGACCCTCTGCTGATAGGTCACTCCTGCATGGCTGGCACACATTGCCTTGGTGAAGTCAGCCGTGTGGTGGCAGTTGGAGCGTGCTGGGAATCTCCTCCCCCCGGTGATGAGGACCCTCTTGCGTCAGGCCCTAACTGCTGGACTCACCAACTTTTCTTAGGGAGCCCGGTGATGCTTTGGCACTCCTCTTAGGATCCCATCTCCATGGGGTTGTGGGCCTTCTGCTCTGAGGTCCCAACGGCTGGGTTGTTCACATTTTCATTTTGTGGGCTCTCTGGTGTTCACAGAAGCCTGGATCCCATAGCTTCTGTGCTCTTGGCCGCCTGCTGGGAGGTTCCAACTGCTGGATTCCTCACCTTTCTTATTCTTTGGGCCCTCTGATTTTAGGCTACTCCTGCCTGCCTCACTCCCATTCCCTTTGTGATATGTGTCCTCTGATTTGAGGCCACATGTGCTGGGTTCCGCACCTTTCGATGATGTGACCCCACTGGAGGGAAGACAGTCCTGACTGGTTCCCATCCCCTTGCTGATGTGGGCCCTCAGGTGAGAGTCTGATCCTGGCTGGGTTCCTCACCCTTCTGTGAGGTGGGCCCTCTGCTGTGAGGTCAATCATGCCTGTCTGGCACACGTCACCTTGGCGACGTGGGCCCTCTGGTGGCAGTTGGAGTGTGCTGGGATCCTCCTCCCCTCGGTGATGAGGGCCCTCTTGCCTTAGGCCATAACTGCAGGGCTCCCCACATTTTCTGATGTGCGCCAAGTGAGTGAGGAGACTCTTGCCAGGTTCCCATCCCCATGGCGATATGGGCCTTCTGCTCTGAGGTCAAGACGGCTGGCTTGCTCACAGGTTCATGATGTGGGCCCTCTGCTGTGAGTTCACTCCGGCAAGGATCCCTTATCATCGGTGCTCTGAGCCGCCTGCTGGGAGGTTCCAACTGCTGGATTCCTCAACATTTTTATTCTATGTGCCCTCTGTTGTGAGGCTCCTCCTGCCTGCCTCACTGCCAGCCCCTTGGTGATGACTGTCCTATGGCTTGAGGCCACATGTGCTGCGTTCCTCACCTTTCGATGATGTGACCCCACTCGTGTGAGGACACTCCTGCCTGGTTCCCATCCCCTTGGTGAGGTGGGCCCTCTGGCGAGAGTCTAATCCTGGCTGGGTTCCTCAACGTTCTGTGAGGTAGGCCCTCTGCTGTGAGGTCACTCCTGCCTGGCTGGCACACGTCACCTTGGAGACGTGAGCCCTCTGGTGGCAGTTGGAGCGTGCAGGGCACCTCCTCCTCTCGGTGATGACGGCCCTCTGGCGTCAGGCCCTAAATGGTGGGCTCCCCACATTTTCTGATGTGCGCCCAGTGGTGCGAGGACACTCCAGCCAGGTTCCCATTCCCATGGGGATGTGGGCCTTCTGCGCTGAGGTCTCAACTCCTGGGTTGCTCACAGTTTTGTGATGTGGGCCCTCTGCTGTGAGTTCACTGTGGCCTGGATCCCATAGCCTCGGTGTTCTGGGCCGCCTGCTGGAAGGTCTAAATGCTGGAATCCTCACGTTTTTTATATTATGTGCCCTGTGTTGTGAGGCTACTCCTGCCTGCCTCACTCCAAGGCCCTTGGTGATGTGGGTCCTCTGGTTTGAGGACACATGTGCTGGGTTCCTCACCTTAAGATGATGAGGCCCCACTGGTGTGAGGATAATCCTGACTGGGTCCCATCCCCTTTGTGATGTGGGCCCTCTGGTGAGAGTCTGATCCTGGCTGGGTTCCTCACCCATCTGTGAGGTGGGCCCTCTACTATCAGGTAACTCTTGCCTGGGTTGCTCACCTCGCCTTGTTGACATGAGCCCTCTGGTGGCAATTGGACCCTGCTGGGAGCCTCCTCAGCTCTGTGATGAGGGCCCTCTGACGTCAGGCCCTAACTGCTGGGCTCCCCAACTTTTCTTAGTGAGCCCAGTGTTGCTCAAGCACTCCTCTTAGGTTCCCATCCCCATGGGGATGTGGGCCTTCTGCTCTGAGGTTCCAACGGCTGGGTTGATCACAATTTCATGATGTGGGCTCTCTGGTGTTAGTTCACTGTGGCCTGGATCCCATAGCCTCTGTGGTCTTGGCTGCCTGCTGGGAGGTTCCAACTGCTCGATTCCTCAACTTTTGTATTCTATGGGTCCTGTGTTGTGATGCTCCTCCTGCCTGCCTCACTCGCAACCCCTTCGTGATGTGGGTCTTCTGGTTTGAGGCCACATGTGCTGGGTTAGGCAACTTTCAATGATGTGGCCCCACTGGTGTGAGGACACTCCTGCCTGGTTCCCATCCCCTTGGTGATGTGGGCCTTCTGGTGACAGTCTTATCCTGGCTGGGTTCCTCACTCTTCTGTGAGGTAGGCCCTCTGCTGTGAGGTCAATCCTGCCTGACTTGCACACATCACCTTGGCGACGTGGGCCCTCTGTTGGCACATGGAACCTGCTGGGAGCCTCCTGCCCTCGGTGATGATGGCCCTCTAGCATCAGGCTCTAACTGCTGGGCTCCCCACGTTTTCTGATGTGAGCCCAGTGATGCCAGGACACTCCTGTCAGGTTCCCATCCCCATGGGGATGTGGGCTTTCTGCTCTGAGGTCCCAATGCCTGGGTTGCTCACAGTTTCATGATGTGGGCTCTCTGGTGTTAGTTAACTCCTGCCTGCATCCCATAGCTTCTGTGCTCTCGGCCGCCTGCTGGGAGGTTCCAAATGCTGGATTCCTCACTTTTTTTATTCTTTGGGCCCTCTGTTTTTAGGCTACTCCTACCTGCCTCACTCCCATCCCCTTTGTGATGTATGTCCTCTGATATGAGGCCACATGTGCTGGGTTCCTCACCTTTCGATGATGTGGCCCCACTGGTGGGAGGACAGTCCTGACTGGTTCCCATCCCCTTGGTGTTGTGGGCCCTCTGGTGAGAGTCTCATCCTGCCTCGGTTCCTCACCCTTCTGTGAGATAGGCCCTCTGCTGTGAGGTCACTACTGCCTGGCTGGCGCATGCCACCTTGTAGATGTGGGCCCTCTGTTGGCAGTTGGAACCTGCTGGGAGTCTCCTCCCCTCAGTTATGAGGGCCCCCTGGCGTCAGGCCCTAACTGCTGGGCTCCTAACTTTTTCTGATATGTGCTAAGTGGTGCAAAGCCACTCCTGCCAGGTTCCCATCCCAATGGGGATGTGGGCCTTCTGTTCTGAGGTCCCAACAGCTGGGCTGCTCACAGGTTCATGATGTGGGCCCTCTGCTGTGAGTTCACTGCGGCCTGGATCCCATAGCCTCGGTGCTCTGGGCCACTTGCTGGGAGGTTCCAACTGCTGGATTCCTCAACTTTTATATTCTATGGACCCTGTGTTGTGAGGCCAGTCCTGCCAGCCTCATTCCGAACCCCTTGGTGATGTGGTTCCTCTGGTTTGAGGACACATGTGCTGGGATCCTCACCTTTCGATGATGTTGTCCCACTGGTGTGGGGACACTCCTACCTGGTTCCCATCCCCTTGGTGATGTGGGCCCTCTGGTGAGAGTCTGATCCTGGCTGTGTTCCTCACCCTTCTGTGAGGTGGGCCCTCTGCTGTGAGGTCACTCCTGCCAGACTGGCACACATCGCCTTGGCGACGTTGGCCCTCTGGTGGCAGCTGGAGCCTGCTGGGAGCCTCCTCCTCTCGGTGATGAGTGCCCTCTAGCGTCAGGCCCTAACTTCTGAGCACCCCACGTTTTCTGATGTGAGCCCAGTGATGCCAGGACACTCCTGTCATGTTCCCATCACCATGGGGATGTGGGCCTTCTGCTCTGAGGTCCCAATGTCTGGGTTGCTCACAGTTTCATGATGTGGGCTGTCTGGTGTTAGTTCACTCTGGCCTGGTTCCTCTAGCCTCTGTGCTCTGGGCCGCCTGCTGGGAGGTTCCAACTGCTGGATTCCTCACCTTTCTTATTTTTGGGCCCTCTGTTATGAGGCTCCTCCTGCCTGCCTCACTCCCAGCCCCTTGGTGATGGGTGTCCTATGGTTTGAAGCCACATGTTCTGGGTTCCTCACCTTTAGATGATGTGGCCCTACTCATGTGAGGACACTCCTGCCTGGTTCCAATCCATTTGGTGATGTGGGCCCTCTGGTGCGAGTCTGATCCTGACTGGGTTCGTCACACTTCTCTGAGGTGGGCCCTCTGCTGTGAGGTCATTCGTGCCTGGTTGGCACACATCGCCTTGGCGACGTCAGCCCTCTGGTGGCAGTTGGAGCCTGCTGGGAGCCTCCTTCCCTTGGTGATGAGGGTCCTCTGGCGTCAGGCCCTAACTGCTGGTCGCCCAAAATTTTCTGATACGTTCTCAGTGGTGCGAGGACACTCCTACCAGAATTCCATCCCCATGGGGATGTGGGCCTCCTGCTCTGAGGTCCCAATGGCTGGTTTGCTCAGTTTCATGACATGGGCCCTCTTCTGTGAGTTCACTGTGGCCTGGATCCCATAGCCTCGGTGCTCTGGGCCGCCTGCTGGGAGGTTCCAACTGCTGGATTCCTCACTTTTTTATTCTATGTGCCCAGTGTTGTGAGGTTACTCCTGCCTGCCTCACTCCGAGGTCCTTGGTGATGTGGGTCCTCTGGTTTGAGGACACATGTGCTGAGTACCTCAGCTTTCGATGATGTGGCCCCACTGATGTGAAGACACTCCTGCCTGGTTCCCATCCCCTTGGTGATGTGGGCCCTCTGGTGAGAGTCTGATGTTGGCTGGGTTTCTCACCCTTCTGTGAGGTGGGACCTCTGCTGTGAGGTAACTCCTGCCTGGCATGCTCACGTTGCCTTGGCAATGTGAGCCCTCAGGTGGCAGTTGGAGCCTGCTGGGAATCTCCTCCCCTCAGTTATGAGAGCTCTGGATAAAACACATATGCCCTTTTTTGCCAAGTGCATTATTTTCCAAGTTCTGTCTCTTTTCCTATGCTTTAAGAACTACTCCCGTGTACGTTCTGAAATCAGTTTCCAGCAATTCTGCCCGGCATTCAAGTCCTCATCGCAGCCTTACTTCAGTATAATTTTGGATGATAGCTGTCATTTATAACTCCGCAGGTTTCTGAATTACAGTGCCCCTGAGCTCCTTTCTTCAACTCGCTTTCTTGTGAGCTGGCCGCAACACCGCAGGATCTCCTCAGGCCCTAATCTAGTTCCAGCATGGCACGCAGAGCCTTTGGTTCATTTATCTTCCTGGTGGGAAATGAGACTTAAATTTGCCCGTCCAGACACCTACAGATAGTCTCCCATTGCTTCTCCTTATTCCTGTTCATCTTCCGAAGAAATTGCAAACAGGGCCAAACAGGAGGTTAAAGGCACTGACTCTCCAAGTGGGGAGAGTGTTAGTAAAGCGTCTGGAATGTTGCACCCGAGTACCAGGGGACGAAAACTGAGACACATTTGAACACGTTTCCCGATCACACGGTGGATCATACTCTTGGTTCCACATGCATGTTTTAGCTGAAGGAAGAATCCCTTAAACATGGAGAGTTGAGACCCATGGAATGGGTACCATGCAATATGACTTCAAAGGGTCTGCATTTGCTCACCAAACCTCACCAATCCTATCACTGCTGCGTTTATGCCACTGTACACACGCTTCATTCTCTTCCGGAGACATATAAATCCATAGGTTTTAAGATTCTTACTAGTCAGGTATATTGTTAGGCGTTTAATATGGGGTGTTGAGTCCACTTCGTTGAGCAAGGAGTAGCTCTTGTCTATTACATATTTGGCTTATGGAATGGTATCTGTGCTAATTTCAATCTCTGGTTTTATGCAGCACCCCAACTCACCTTTCCCCTTAAGCAAGTATAAGTTGGTTTTCTACATTTGACACCCTGTTCTGTTTTGTAATTCAGTTCCTGTGTAGCCAAGTTTACATTCCATGTAGTAGTGATATCTTATGATGTTTCTTTTTCTGTGTGACTTATTTCACTTATAATCATCGTACCTGAATCCACTCATTATGCTGCTACGGGCCTGATGACATAGATTTCATTGCTGAGTGATATTGCATTGTACGTAATTACCACAACTTCTTTATCCATTTTTCGCTTTCTGTGATATTGAACTTGTACCGTAAACGAGGTTCTTGTAAACAGAGCCGGCCCAAACTTTGGGGTGGCTGTGTCTTTTTGATTTTAATTTCCCTAAGCTATAGGACCATAAGTGGAAGTGCCCTAGGCTCTGTTGCTTTGTTTTTTAGATGTTTCAGGAAACACCATACACTTCTCCAGAGTGGCTGCTGGCAATTTACATCCCGCCCATCAGCATAACAAGGCTCTCAGTTCTCCATGACCTATCCTGCCTTTCTGGATTTTACACTTTTTTCAGATGGCCCTTTTGACTGGGGGGCAGTGAGACTTCATTGTAGTGCAGATTTCCTTTGCAAACTTGCTTGGTTGGCCAAAAAGTGCGTATGCGTTTTTTCCTGAATATATTCAGGAAAAAACGCATACGCCCTTTTTGGCCAAGTGCATCATTGTGGACGTTCTGCCTCTTTTCCTATGCTTTACATGCAATTCCAGTCTACGTCCTGAAATCGGTTTCCTGCAATTCTGCCCCGCTTTCAAGTCCTCTTGTCAGCCTTCCTTCAATATATTTTTGGACGATAGCTGTCATTTATAACTCTGCAGGTTTGTGAATTACAGTGCCCCTGAGCTCCTTTCTTCAACTCGCTTTCTCGTGAGCTGGCCGCAACACCGCAGGATTGCTTCGGGCCCTAGTTTGGTTCCGGCATGGCATGCTGATCCTTTGGTTAATTCCTCTTCCTGGTGGGAAATGAGAGTTAAATTTGCCCGTCCAGACACCTCCACCTAGTCTCTCATTGGTTCTCCCTATTCCTGTTCGTTTTCCACAGAGATTGCAAACTCGGCCAAACAGGAGGTTAAAGGCACTGACTCTCCAAGTGGGCAGAGTGTTAGTAAAGCGTCTGGAATGTTGCACCCGAGTACCAGGGGACGAAAACTGAGACACATTTGAACACGTTTCCCGATCACATGGTGGATCATACTCTGGGTTCCACATGCATGTTTTAGCTGAAGGAAGAATCCCTTAAACCTGGAGAGTTGAGACCCATGGAATGGGTACCATGCAATATGACTTCAAAGGGTCTGCATTTGCTCACCAAACTTCACCAATCCTATCACTGCTGCGTTTATGCCGCTGTACACACGCTTGATTCTCTTTCGGAGACATATAAATCCTTAGGTATTAAGATTATTACTAGTCAGGTATATTCTTAGGCGTTTAATGTGGGGTGTTGAGTCCACTTCGTTGAGCAAGGAGTAGCTCTTGTCTATTACATATTTGGCTTATGGAACGGTATCTGTGCTAATTTCAATCTCTGGTTTTATGCAGCACCCCAACTAACCTTTCCACTTAAGCAAGCATAAGTTGGTTTTCTACATTTGACACCCTGTTCTGTTTTGTAATTCAGTTCTTGTGTAGCCAAGTTTACATTCCGTGTAGTAGTGATATCTTATGATGTTTCTTTTTCTGTGTGACTTATTTCACTTAGAATCATCGTACCTGAATCCACTCATTATGCTGCTACGGGCCTGATGACATAGATTTCATTGCTGAGTGATATTGCATTGTACGTAAGTACCACAACTTCTTTATCCATTTTTCGCTTTCTGTGATATTGAACTTGTACCGTAAACGAGGTTCTTGTAAACAGAGCCGGCCGAAACTTTGGGGTGGCTGAGTCTTTTTGATTTCAATTTCCCTAATCTATAGGACCATAAGTGGAAGTGCCCTAGGCTCTGTTGCTTTGTTTTTTTGATGTTTCAGGAAATACCATACACTTCTTCAGAGTGGCTGTTGGCAATTTACATCCCGCCCATCAGCTTAACAAGGCTCCCAGTTCTCCATGGCCTGTCCTGCCTTTCTGGATTTTACACTTTTTTCAGATGGCCCTTTTGACCGGGGGGCAGTGAGACTTCATTGTAGTGCAGATTTCCTTTGCAAGCTTTCTTGGTTGGCCTAAAAGGGCGTATGCGTTTTTTCCTGAATATATTCAGGAAAAAACGCATACGCCCTTTTTGGCCAAGTGCATCATTGTGGACGTTCTGCCTCTTTTCCTATGCTTTACATGCAATTCCAGTCTACCTCCTGAAATCGGTTTTCTGCAATTCTGCCCCGCTTTCAACTCCTCTTGGCAGCCTTCCTTCAATATATTTTTGGACGATAGCTGTCATTTATAACTCTGCAGGATTGTGAATTACAGTGCCCCTGAGCTCCTTTCTTCAACTCGCTTTCTTGTGAGCTGGCCGCAACACCGCAGGATTGCTTCAGGCCCTAGTTTGGTTCCGGCATCGCATGCTGAGCCTTTCGTTAATTCCTCTTCCTGGTGGGAAATGAGAGTTAAATTTGCCCGTCCTCACAGCTCCAGCTGGTCTCTCATTGGTTCTCCCTATTCCTGTTCATCTTACGCAGAAATTGCAAACTGGGCCAAACAGGAGGTTAAAGGCACTGACTCTCCAAGTGGGAAGAGTGTTAGTAAAGCGTCTGGAATGTTGCACCCGAGTACCAGGGAACGAAAACTGAGACACATTTGAAAACGTTTCCCGATCACACGGTGGATCATACTCTGGGTTCCACATGCATGTTTTAGCTGAAGGAAGAATCCCTTAAACCTGGAGAGTTGAGACCCATGGAATGGGTACCATGCAATATGACTTCAAAGAGTCTGCATTTGCTCACCGAACCTCACCAATCCTATCACTGCTGCGTTTATGCCGCTGTACACACGCTTGATTCTCTTTCGGAGACATATAAATCCATAGGTTTTAAGATTCTTACTAGTCAGGTATATTGTTAGGCGTTTAATATGGGGTGTTGAGTCCACTTCGTTGAGCAAGGAGTAGCTCATGTCTATTACATATTTGGCTTATGGAACGGTATCTGTGCTAATTTCAATCTCTGGTTTTATGCCGCACCCCAACTCACCTTTCCCCTTAAGCAAGCATAAGTTGGTTTTCTACATTTGAGACCCTGTTCTGTTTTGTAATTCAGTTCCTGTGTAGCCAAGTTTACATTCCGTGTAGTAGTGATACCTTATGATGTTTCTTTTTCTGTGTGACTGATTTCACTTAGAATCATCCTACCTGAATCCACTCATTATGCTGCTACGGGCCTGATGACATAGATTTCATTGCTGAGTGATATTGCATTGTACGTAATTCCCACAACTTCCTTATCCATTTTTCGCTTTCTGTGATATTGAACTTGTACCGTAAACGAGGTTCTTGTAAACAGAGCCGGCCCAAACTTTGGGGTGGCTGTGTCTTTTTGATTTTAATTTCCCTAAGCTATAGGACCATAGGTGGAAGTGCCGTAGGCTCTGTTGCTTTCTTTTTTAGATGTTTCAGGAAACAAAATACACTTCTCCAGAGTGGCTGTTGGCAATTTACATCCCACCCATCAGCATAACAAGGTTCCCAGTTCTCCATGGCCTGTCCTGCCTTTCTGGATTTTACACTTTTTTCAGATAGCCCTTTTGACCGGGGGGGCAGTGAGACTTCATTGTAGTGCAGATTTCCTTTGCAAACTTGCTTGGTTGGCGAAAACGGGCGTATGCGTTTTTTCCTGTATATATTCAGGAAAAAACGCATATGCACTTTTTGGCCAAGTGCATCATTGTGGACGTTCTGCCTCTTTTCCTATGCTTTACATGCAATTCCAGTCTACCTCCTGAAATCGGTTTCCTGCAATTCTGCCCGGCTTTCAAGTCCTCTTGACAGCCTTCCTTCAATATATTTTTGGAAGATAGCTGTCATTTATAACTCTGCAGGATTGTGAATTACAGTGCCCCTGAGCTACTTTCTTCAACTCGCTTTCTTGTGAGCTGGCCGCAACACCGCAGGATTGCTTCAGGCCCTAGTTTGGTTCCGGCATTGCATGCTGAGCCTTTGGTTAATTCCTCTTCCTGGTTGGAAATGAGAGTTAAATTTGCCCGTCCTCACAGCTCCAGCTAGTCTCTCATTGGTTCTCCCTATTCCTGTTCATCCTACGCAGAAATTGCAAACTGGGCCAAACAGGAGGTTAAAGGCACTGACTCTCCAAGTGGGGAGAGTGTTAGTAAAGCGTCTTGAATGTTGCACCCGAGTACCAGGGGACGAAAACTGAGACACATTTGAACACGTTTCCTGATCACACGGTGGATCATACTCTGTGTTCCACATGCATGTTTCAGCTGAAGGAAGAATCCCTTAAACCTGGAGAGTTGAGACCCATGGAATGGGTACCATGCAGTATGACTTCAAAGGGTCTACATTTGCTCACCGAACCTCACCAATCCTATCACTGCTGCGTTTATGCCGCCGTACACACGCTTGATTCTCTTTCGGAGACATATAAATGCGTAGGGTTTAAGATTATTTCTAGTCAGGTATATTCTTAGGCGTTTAATATGGGGTGTTGAGTCCACTGCGTTGAGCAAGGAGTAGCTCTTGTCTATTACATATTTGGCTTATGGAACGGTATCTGTGCTAATTTCAATCTCTGGTTTTAGGCAGCACCCCAACTCACCTTTCCCCTTAAGCAAGCATAAGTTGGTTTTCTACATTTGAGACCCTGTTCTGTTTTGTAATTCAGTTCCTGTGTAGCCAAGTTTACATTCCGTGTAGTAGTGATACCTTATGATGTTTCTTTTTCTGTGTGACTTATTTCACTTAGAATCATCGTACCTGCATCCACTCATTATGCTGCTACGGGCCTGATGACATTGATTTCATTGCTGAGTGATATTGCATTGTACGTAAGTACCACAACTTCTTTATCCATTTTTCGCTTTCTGTGATATTGAACTTGTACCGTAAACGAGGTTCTTGTCAACAGAGCCGGCCCAAACTTTGGGGTGGCTGTGTCTTTCTGATTTTAATTTCCCTAAGCTATAGGACCATAAGTGGAAGTGCCCTAGGCTCTGTTGCTTTGTTTTTTAGATGTTTCAGGAAACACCGTACACTTTTCCAGAGTGGCTGTTGGCAATTTACATCCCGCCCACCAGCATAACAAGGCTCCCAGTTCTCCATGGCCTGTCCTGCCTTTCTGGATTTTACACTTTTTTCAGATGGCCCTTTTGACCGTGGGGCAGTGAGACTTCATTGTAGTGCAGATTTCCTTTGCAAGCTTGCTTGGTTGGCCAAAAAGGGCGTATGCGTTTTTTCCTGAATATATTCAGGAAAAAACGCATACGCCCTTTTTGGCCAAGTGCATCATTGTGGACGTTCTGCCTCTTTTCCTATGCTGTACATGCAATTCCCGTCTACCTCCTGAAATCGGTTTCCTGCAATTCTGCCCCGCTTTCAAGTCCTCTTGGCAGCCTTACTTCAATATATTTTTGGACGATAGCTGTCCTTTATAACTCTGCAGGTTTGTGAATTACAGTGCCCCTGAGCTCCTTTCTTCAACTCGCTTTCTTGTGAGCTGGCCGCAACACAGCAGGATTGCTTCAGGCCCTAGTGTGGTTCCGGCACGGCACGCTGAGCCTTTGGTTAATTCCTCTTCCTGGTGGGAAATGAGAGTTAAATTTGCACGTCCAGACACCTCCAGCTAGTCTCTCTTTGGTTCTCCCTATTCCTGTTCATTTTCCACAGAAATTGCAAACTGGGCCAAACAGGAGGTTAAAGGAACTGACTCTCCAAGTGGGGAGAGTGTTAGTAAAGCATCTGGAATGTTGCACCCGAGTTCCACGGGACGAAAACTGAGACACATTTGAACACGTTTCCCGATCACACGGTGGATCATACTCTGGGTTCCACATGCATGTTTTAGCTGAAGGAAGAATCCCTTAAACCTGGAGAGTTGAGACCCATGGAATGGGTACCATGCAATATGACTTCAAAGGGTCTGCATTTGCTCACCGAACTTCACCAATCCTATCACTGCTGCGTTTATGCCGCCGTACACACGCTTGATTCTCTTTCGGAGACATATAAATCCGTAGGTTTTAATATTCTTACTAGTCAGGTATATTCTTAGGCACTTAATATGGGGTGTTGAGTCCACTTCGTTGAGCAAGGAGTAGCTCTTGTCTATTACATATTTGGCTTATGGAACGGTATCTGTGCTAATTTCAATCTCTGGTTTCATGCAGCACCCCAACTCACCTTTCCCCTCAAGCAAGCATACGTTGGTTTTCTACATTTGAGACCCTGTTCTGTTTTGTAATTCAGTTCTTGTGTAGCCAAGTTTACCTTCCTTGTAGTAGTGATATCTTATGGTGTTTCTTTTCCTGTGTGACTTATTTCACTTAGAATCATCATACCTGAATCCACTCATTATGCTGCTACGGGCCTGATGACATAGATTTCATTGCTGAGTGATATTGCATTGTACGTAAGTACCACAACTTCTTTATTCATTTTTCGCTTTCTGTGATATTGAACTTGTACCGTAAACGAGGTTCTTGTAAACAGAGCCGTCCCAAACTTTGGGGTGGCTGTGTCTTTTTGATTTTAATTTCCCTAAGCTATAGGACCATAAGTGGAAGTGCCCTAGGCTCTGTTGCTTAGTTTTTTAGATGTTTCAGGAAACACCATACACTTCCCCAGAGTGGCTGTTGGCAATTTACATCCCGCCCATCAGCATATCAAGGCTCCCAGTTCTCCATGGCCTGTCCTGCCTTTCTGGATTTTACACTTTTTTCAGATGGCCCTTTTGACCGGGGGGCAGTGAGACTTCATTGTAGTGCAGATTTCCTTTGCAAGCTTGCTTGGTTGGCCAAAAAGAGCGTATGCGTTTTTTCCTGAATATATTCAGGAAAAAACGCATACGCCCTTTTTGGCCAAGTGCATCATTGTGGACGTTCTGCCTCTTTTCGTATGCTTTACATGCAATTCCTGTCTACCTCCTGAAATCGGTTTCCTGCAATCCTGCCCCGCTTTCATGTCCTCTTGGCAGCCTTACTTCAATATATTTTTGGACGATAGCTGTCATTTATAACTCTGCAGGTTTGTGAATTACAGTGCCCCTGAACTCCTTTCTTCAACTCGCTTTCTTGTGAGCTGGCCGCAACACCGCAGGATTGCTTCAGGCCCTAGTGTGGTTCCGGCACGGCATGCTGAGCCTTTGGTTAATTCCTCTTTCTGGTGGGAAATGAGAGTTAAATTTGCCCGTCCAGACACCTCCAGCTAGTTTCTCATTGGTTCTCCCTATTCCTGTACATTTTCCGCAGAAATTGCAAACTGGGCCAAACAGGAGTTTAAAGACACTGACTCTCCAAGTGGGGAGAGAGTTAGTAAAGCGTCTTGAATGTTGCACCCGAGTACCAGGGGATGCAAACTGAGACACATTTGAACACGTTTCCTGATCACACGGTGGATCATACACTGTGTTCCACATGCATGTTTCAGCTGAAGGAAGAATCCCTTAAACCTGGAGAGTTGAGACCCATGGAATGGGTACCATGCAGTATGACTTCAAAGGGTCTGCATTTGCTCACCGAACCTCACAAATCCTATCACTGCTGCGTTCATGCCGCTGTACACACGCTTGATTCTCTTTCGGAGACATATAAATCCACAGGTTTTAAGATTCTTACTAGTCAGGTGTATTCTTAGGCGTTTAATATGGGGTGTTGAGTACACTTCGTTTAGCAAGGAGTAGCTCTTGTCTATTACATATTTGGCTTATGGCACGGTATCTGTGCTAATTTCAATCTCTGGTTTCATGCAGCACCCCAACTCACCTTTCCCCTTAAACAAGCATAAGTTGGTTTTCTACATTTGAGACCCTGTTCTGTTTTGTAATTCAGTTCCTGTGTAGCCAAGTTTACATTCCGTGTAGTAGTGATATCTTATGATCTTTCTTTTTCTGTGTGACTTATTTCACTTAGAATCATCGTACCTAAATCCACTCATTATGCTGCGACGGGCCTGATGACATAGATTTCATTGCTGAGTGATATTGCATTGTACGTAAGTACCAAAACTTCTTTATCCATTTTTCGCTTTCTGTGATATTGAACTTGTACCGTAAACGAGGTTCTTGTAAACAGAACCATCCCAAACTTTGGGGTGGCTGTGTCTTTTTGATTTTAATTTCCCTAAGCTATAGGACCATAAGTGGAAGTGCCCTAGGCTCTGTTGCTTTGTTTTTTAGATGTTTCAGGAAACACCATACACTTCTCCAGAGTGGCTGTTGGCAATTTACATCCCGCCCATCGGCATAACAAAGCTCCCAGTTCTCCATGGCCTGTCCTGCCTTTCTGGATTTTACACTTTTTTCAGATGGCCCTTTTGACCGGGGGCAGTGAGACTTCATTGTAGTGTAGATTTCCTTTGCAAGCTTTCTTGGTTGGCCAAAAAGGGCGTATGCGTTTTTTCCTGAATATATTCAGGGAAAAACGCATACGCCCTTTTTGGCCAAGTGCATCATTGTGGACGTTCTGCCTCTTTTCCTATGCTTTACATGCAATTCCCGTCTACCTCCTGAAATCGGTTTCCTGCAATTCTGCCCCGCTTTCAAGTCCTCTTGGCAGCCTTACTTCAATATATTTTTGGACGATAGCTGTCATTTATAACTCTGCAGGTTTGTGAATTACAGTGCCCCTGAGCTCCTTTCTTCAACTCGCTTTCTTGTGAGCTGGCCGCAACACCGCAGGATTGCTTCAGGCCCTAGTGTGGTTCCGGCACGGCACACTGAGCCTTTGGTTAATTCCTCTTCCTGGTGGGAAATGAGAGTTAAATTTGCCCGTCCACACACCTCCAGCTAGTCTCTCATTGGTTCTCCCTATTCCTGTACATTTTCCGCAGAAATTGCAAACTGGGCCAAACAGGAGTTTAAAGGCACTGACTCTCCAAGTGGGGAGAGTGTTAGAAAAGCGTCTTGAATGTTGCACCCGAGTACCAGGGGACGAAAACTGAGACACATTTGAAAACGTTTCCTGATCACACGGTGGATCATACTCTGTGTTCCACATGCATGTTTCAGCTGAAGGAAGAATCCCTTAAACCTGGAGAGTTGAGACCCATGGAATGGGTACCATGCAATATGACTTCAAAGGGTCTGCATTTGCTCACCGAACCTCACCAATCCTATCACTGCTGCGTTTATGCCACCGTACACACGCTTGATTCTCTTTCGGAGACATATAAATCCGTAGGTTTTAAGATTATTTCTAGTCAGGTATATTCTTAGGCGTTTAATATGGGGTGTTGAGTCCACTTCGTTCAGCAAGTAGTAGCTCTTGTCTATTGCATATTTGGCTTATGGAACGGTATCTGTGCTATTTTCAATCTCTGGTTTCATGCAGCACCCCAACTCACCTTTCCCCTTAAGCAAGCATAAGTTGGTGTTCTACATTTGAGAACCTGTTCTGTTTTGTAATTCAGTTCCTGTGTAGCCAAGTTTATATTCCGTGTAGTAGTGATATCTTATGATGTTTCTTTTTCTGTGTGACTTATTTCACTTAGAATCATCGTACCTGAATTCACTCATTATGCTGCGACGGGCCTGATGACAAGATTTCATTGCTGAGTGATATTGCATTGTACGTAAGTACCACAACTTCTTTATCCATTTTTCGGTTTTGTGATATTGAACTTGTACCGTAAACGAGGTTCTTGTAAACAGAGCCAGCCCAAACATTGGGGTGGCTGTGCCTTTTTGATTTTAATTTCCCTAAGCTATAGGACCATAAGTGGAAGTGCCCTAGGCTCTGTTGCTTTGTTTTTTAGATGTTTCAGGAAACACCATACACTTCTCCAGAGTGGCTGTTGGCAGTTTACATCCCGCCCATCAGCATAACAAGGCTCCCAGTTCTCCATGGCCTGTCCTGCCTTTCTGGATTTTACACTTTTTTCAGATGGCCCTTTTGACCGGGGGGCAGTGAGACTTCATTGTAGTGCAGATTTCCTTTGCAAGCTTGCTTGGTTGGCCAAAAAGGGCGTATGCGTTTTTTCCTGAATATATTCAGGAAAAAACGCATACGCCCTTTTTGGCCAAGTGCATCATTGTGGACGTTCTGCCTCTTTTCCTATGCTTTACATGCAATTCCTGTCTACCTCCTGAAATCGGTTTCCTGCAATTCTGCCCCGCTTTCAAGTCCTCTTGGCAGCCTTACTTCAATATATTTTTGGACGATAGCTGTCATTTATAACTCTGCAGGTTTGTGAATTACAGTGCCCCTGAGCTCCTTTCTTCAACTCGCTTTCTTGTGAGCTGGCCGCAACACCGCAGGATTGCTTCAGGCCCTAGTGTGGTTCTGGCACGGCATGCTGAGCCTTTGGTTAATTCCTCTTCCTGGTGGGAAATGAGAGTTAAATTTGCCCGTCCACACACCTCCAGCTAGTCTCTCATTGGTTCTCCCTATTCCTGTACATTTTCCGCAGAAATTGCAAACTGGGCCAAACAGGAGGTTAAAGGCACTGACTCTCCAAGTGGGGAGAGTGTTAGTAAAGCGTCTTGAATGTTGCATCCGAGTACCAGGGGACGAAAACTGAGACACATTTGAACACGTTTCCTGATCACACGGTGGATCATACTCTGTGTTCCACATGCATGTTACAGCTGAAGGAAGAATCCCTTAAACCTGGAGAGTTGAGACCCATGGAATGGGTACCATGCAGTATGACTTCAAAGGGTCTGCATTTGCTCACCGAACCTCACCAATCCTATCACTGCTGCGTTTAAGCAGCCGTACACAGGCTTGATTCTCTTTCGGAGACATAAATACGTAGGTTTTAAGATTATTTCTAGTCAGGTATATTCTTAGGCGTTTAATATGGGGTGTTGAGTCCACTGCATTGAGCAAGGAGTAGCTCTTGTCTATTACATATTTGGCTTATGGAACGGTATCTGTGCTAATTTCAATCTCTGGTTTCATGCAGCACCCCAACTCACCTTTCCCCTCAATCAAGCATAAGTTGGTTTTCTACATTTGAGACCCTGTTCTGTTTTGTAATTCAGTTCTTGTGTAGCCAAGTTTACCTTCCGTGTAGTAGTGATATCTTCTGGTGTTTCTTTTTCTGTGTGACTTATTTCACTTAGAATCATCATACCTGAATCCACTCATTATCTGCTACGGGCCTGATGACAGATTTCATTGCTGAGTGATATTGCATTGTACGTAAGTACCACAACTTCTTTATCCATTTTTCGCTTTCTGTGATATTGAACTTGTACCGTAAACGAGGTTCTTGTAAACAGAGCCAGCCCAAATTTTGGGGTGGCTGTGTCTTTTTGATTTTAATTTCCCTAAGCTATAGGACCATAAGTGGAAGTGCCCTAGGCTCTGTTGCTTTGTTTTTTAGATGTTTCAGGAAACACCATACACTTCTCCAGAGTGGCTGTTGGCAGTTTACATCCCGCCTACCAGCATAACAAGGCTCCCAGTTCTCCATGGCCTGTCCTGCCTTTCTGGATTTTACACTTTTTTCAGATGGCCCTTTTGACCGGGGGGCAGTGAGACTTCATTGTAGTGCAGATTTCCTTTGCAAGCTTGCTTGGTTGGCCAAAAAGGGCGTATGCGTTTTTTCCTGAATATATTCAGGAAAAAACGCATACGCCCTTTTTGGCCAAGTGCATCATTGTGGACGTTCTGCCTCTTTTCCTATGCTTTACATGCAATTCCCGTCTACCTCCTGAAATCGGTTTCCTGCAATTCTGCCCCGCTTTCAAGTCCTCTTGGCAGCCTTACTTCAATATATTTTTGGACGATAGCTGTCATTTATAACTCTGCAGGTTTGTGAATTACAGTGCCCCTGAGCTCCTTTCTTCAACTCGCTTTCTTGTGAGCTGGCCGCAACACCGCAGGATTGCTTCAGGCCCTAGTGTGGTTCTGGCACGGCATGCTGAGCCTTTGGTTAATTCCTCTTCCTGGTGGGAAATGAGAGTTAAATTTGCCCGTCCAAACACCTCCAGCTAGTCTCTCATTGGTTCTCCCTATTCCTGTACATTTTCCGCAGAAATTGCAAACTGGGCCAAACAGGAGTTTAAAGGCACTGACTCTCCAAGTGGGGAGAGTGTTAGTAAAGCGTCTTGAATGTTGCACCCGAGTACCAGGGGACGAAAACTGAGACACATTTGAACACGTTTCCTGATCACACGGTGGATCATACTCTGTGTTCCACATGCATGTTTCAGCTGAAGGAAGAATCCCTTAAACCTGGAGAGTTGAGACCCATGGAATGGGTACCATGCAGTATGACTTCAAAGGGTCTGCATTTGTTCACCGAACCTCACCAATCCTATCACTGCTGCGTTTAAGCAGCCGTACACAGGCTTGATTCTCTTTCGGAGACATAAATACGTAGGTTTTAAGATTATTTCTAGTCAGGTATATTCTTAGGCGTTTAATATGGGGTGTTGAGTACACTTCGTTTAGCAAGGAGTAGCTCTTGTCTATTACATATTTGGCTTATGGCACGGTATCTGTGCTAATTTCAATCTCTGGTTTCATGCAGCACCCCAACTCACCTTTCCCCTTAAGCAAGCATAAGTTGGTTTTCTACATTTGAGACCCTGTTCTGTTTTGTAATTCAGTTCCTGTGTAGCCAAGTTTACATTCCGTGTAGTAGTGATATCTTATGATCTTTCTTTTCCTGTGTGACTTATTTCACTTAGAATCATCGTACCTAAATCCACTCATTATGCTGCGACGGGCCTGATGACATAGATTTCATTGCTGAGTGATATTGCATTGTACGTAAGTACCACAACTTCTTTATCCATTTTTCGCTTTCTGTGATATTGAACTTGTACCGTAAACGAGGTTCTTGTAAACAGAGCCAGCCCAAACTTTGGGGTGGCTGTGTCTTTCTGATTTTAATTTCCCTAAGCTATAGGACCATAAGTGGAAGTGCCCTAGGCTCTGTTGCTTTGTTTTTTAGATGTTTCAGGAAACACCATACACTTCTCCAGAGTGGCTGTTGGCAATTTACATCCCGCCCACCGGCATAACAAGGCTCCCAGTTCTCCATGGGCTGTCCTGCCTTTCTTGATTTTACACTTTTTTCAGATAGCCCTTTTGACCGTGGGGCAGTGAGACTTCATTGTAGTGCAGATTTCCTTTGCAAGCTTGCTTGGTTGGCTAAAAAGGGCGTATGCGTTTTTTCCTGAATATATTCAGGAAAAAACGCATACGCCCTTTTTGGCCAAGTGCATCATTGTGGACGTTCTGCCTCTTTTCCTATGCTGTACATGCAATTCCCGTCTACCTCCTGAAATCGGTTTCCTGCAATTCTGCCCCGCTTTCAAGTCCTCTTGGAAGCCTTACTTCAATATATTTTTAGACGATAGCTGTCCTTTATAACTCTGCAGGTTTGTGAATTACAATGCCCCTGAGCTCCTTTCTTCAACTTGCTTTCTTGTGAGCTGGCCGCAACACCGCAGGATTGCTTCAGGTCCTAGTGTGGTTCCGGCACGGCACGCTGAGCCTTTGGTTAATTCCTCTTCCTGGTGGGAAATGAGAGTTAAATTTGCCCGTCCAGACACCTCCAGCTAGTCTCTCTTTGGTTCTCCCTATTCCTGTACATTTTCCGCAGAAATTGCAAACTGGGCCAAACAGGAGTTTAAAGACACTGACTCTCCAAGTGGGGAGAGTGTTAGTAAAGCATCTTGAATGTTGCACCCGAGTACCAGGGGACGAAAACTGAGACACATTTGAACACGTTTCCCGATCACATGGTGGATCATACTCTGGGTTCCACATGCATGTTTCAGCTGAAGGAAGAATCCCTTAAACCTGGAGAGTTGAGACCCATGGAATGGGGACCATGCAGTATGACTTCAAAGGGTCTGCATTTGCTCACCGAACCTCACCAATCCTATCACTGCTGCATTTATGCAGCCTTACACACGCTTGATTCTCTTTCGGAGACATATAAATCCGTAGGTTTTAAGATTATTTCTAGTCAGGTATATTCTTAGGCGTTTAATATGGGGTGTTGAGTCCACTGCGTTGAGCAAGGAGTAGCTCTTGTCTATTACATATTTGGCTTATGGAACGGTATCTGTGCTAATTTCAATCTCTGGTTTCATGCAGCACCCCAACTCACCTTTCCCCTCAAGCAAGCATAAGTTGGTTTTCTACATTTGAGACCCTGTTCTGTTTTGTAATTCAGTTCTTGTGTAGCCAAGTTTACCTTCCGTGTAGTAGTGATATCTTATGGTGTTTCTTTTTCTGTGTGACTTATTTCACTTAGAATCATCATACCTGAATCCACTCATTATGCTGCGACGGGCCTGATGACATAGATTTCATTGCTGAGTGATATTGCATTGTACGTAAGTACCACAACTTCTTTATCCATTTTTCGCTTTCTGTGATATTGAACTTGTACCGTAAACGAGGTTCTTGTAAACAGAGCCGTCCCAAACTTTGGGGTGGCTGTGTCTTTTTGATTTTAATTTCCCTAAGCTATAGGACCATAAGTGGAAGTGCCCTAGGCTCTGTTGCTTTGTTTTTTAGATGTTTCAGGAAACACCATACACTTCTCCAGAGTGGCTGTTGGCAATTTACATCCCGCCCACCAGCATAACAAGGCTCCCAGTTCTCCATGGCCTGTCCTGCCTTTCTGGATTTTACACTTTTTTCAGATGGCCCTTTTGACCGGGGGGCAGTGAGACTTCATTGTAGTGCAGATTTCCTTTGCAAGCTTTCTTGGTTGGCCAAAAAGGGCGTACGCGTTTTTTCCTGAATATATTCAGGAAAAAACGCATACGCCCTTTTTGGCCAAGTGCATCATTGTGGACGTTCTGCCTATTTTCCTATGCTTTACATGCAATTCCCGTCTACCTCCTGAAATCGGTTTTCTGCAATTCTGCCCTGCTTTCAAGTCCTCTTGGCAGCCTTATTTCAATATATTTTTGGACGATAGCTGTCCTTTATAACTCTGCAGGTTTGTGAATTACAATGCCCCTGAGCTCCTTTCTTCAACTTGCTTTCTTGTGAGCTGGCCGCAACACCGCAGGATTGCTTCAGGTCCTAGTGTGGTTCCGGCACGGCACGCTGAGCCTTTGGTTAATTCCTCTTCCTGGTGGGAAATGAGAGTTAAATTTGCCCGTCCAGACACCTCCAGCTAGTCTCTCTTTGGTTCTCCCTATTCCTGTACATTTTCCGCAGAAATTGCAAACTGGGCCAAACAGGAGTTTAAAGACACTGACTCTCCAAGTGGGGAGAGTGTTAGTAAAGCATCTTGAATGTTGCACCCGAGTACCAGGGGACGAAAACTGAGACACATTTGAACACGTTTCCCGATCACATGGTGGATCATACTCTGGGTTCCACATGCATGTTTCAGCTGAAGGAAGAATCCCTTAAACCTGGAGAGTTGAGACCCATGGAATGGGGACCATGCAGTATGACTTCAAAGGGTCTGCATTTGCTCACCGAACCTCACCAATCCTATCACTGCTGCATTTATGCAGCCTTACACACGCTTGATTCTCTTTCGGAGACATATAAATCCGTAGGTTTTAAGATTATTTCTAGTCAGGTATATTCTTAGGCGTTTAATATGGGGTGTTGAGTCCACTGCGTTGAGCAAGGAGTAGCTCTTGTCTATTACATATTTGGCTTATGGAACGGTATCTGTGCTAATTTCAATCTCTGGTTTCATGCAGCACCCCAACTCACCTTTCCCCTCAAGCAAGCATAAGTTGGTTTTCTACATTTGAGACCCTGTTCTGTTTTGTAATTCAGTTCTTGTGTAGCCAAGTTTACCTTCCGTGTAGTAGTGATATCTTATGGTGTTTCTTTTTCTGTGTGACTTATTTCACTTAGAATCATCATACCTGAATCCACTCATTATGCTGCGACGGGCCTGATGACATAGATTTCATTGCTGAGTGATATTGCATTGTACGTAAGTACCACAACTTCTTTATCCATTTTTCGCTTTCTGTGATATTGAACTTGTACCGTAAACGAGGTTCTTGTAAACAGAGCCGTCCCAAACTTTGGGGTGGCTGTGTCTTTTTGATTTTAATTTCCCTAAGCTATAGGACCATAAGTGGAAGTGCCCTAGGCTCTGTTGCTTTGTTTTTTAGATGTTTCAGGAAACACCATACACTTCTCCAGAGTGGCTGTTGGCAATTTACATCCCGCCCACCAGCATAACAAGGCTCCCAGTTCTCCATGGCCTGTCCTGCCTTTCTGGATTTTACACTTTTTTCAGATGGCCCTTTTGACCGGGGGGCAGTGAGACTTCATTGTAGTGCAGATTTCCTTTGCAAGCTTTCTTGGTTGGCCAAAAAGGGCGTATGCGTTTTTTCCTGAATATATTCAGGAAAAAACGCATACGCCCTTTTTGGCCAAGTGCATCATTGTGGACGTTCTGCCTCTTTTCCTATGCTTTACATGCAATTCCCGTCTACCTCCTGAAATCGGTTTCCTGCAATTCTGCCCTGCTTTCAAGTCCTCTTGGCAGCCTTATTTCAATATATTTTTGGACGATAGCTGTCATTTATAACTCTGCAGGTTTGTGAATTACAGTGCCCCTGAGCTCCTTTCTTCAACTCGCTTTCTTGTGAGCTGGCCGCAACACCGCAGGATTGCTTCAGGCCCTAGTGTGGTTCCGGCACGGCACGCTGAGCCTTTGGTTAATTCCTCTTTCTGGTGGGAAATGAGAGTTAAATTTGCCCGTCCAGACACCTCCAGCTAGTTTCTCATTGGTTCTCCCTATTCCTGTACATTTTCCGCAGAAATTGCAAACTGGGCCATACAGGAGGTTAAAGGCACTGACTCTCCAAGTGGGGAGAGTGTTAGTAAAGCGTCTGGAGTGTTGCACCCGAGTACCAGGGGACGAAAACTGAGACACATTTGAACACGTTTCCTGATCACACGGTGGATCATACTCTGTGTTCCACATGCATGTTTTAGCTGAAGGAAGAATCCCTTAAACTTGGAGAGTTGAGACCCATGGAATGGGTACCATGCAATATGACTTCAAAGGGTCTGCATTTGCTCACCGAACCTCAACAATCCTATCACTGCTGCGTTTATGCCGCTGTACACACGCTTGATTCTCTTTCGGAGACATATAAATCCGTAGTTTTTAAGATTATTTCTAGTCAGGTGTATTCTTAAGCGTTTAATATGGGGTGTTGAGTCCACTTCGTTGAGCAAGGAGTAGCTCTTGTCTATTACATATTTGGCTTATGGAACGGTATCTGTGCTAATTTCAATCTCTGGTTTCATGCAGCACCCCAACTCACCTTTCCCCTTAAGCAAGCATAAGTTGGTTTTCTATATTTGAGACCCTGTTCTGTTTTGTAATTCAGTTCTTGTGTAGCCAAGTTTACCTTCCGTGTAGTAGTGATATCTTATGGTGTTTCTTTTCCTGTGTGACTTATTTCACTTAGAATCATCATACCTGAATCCACTCATTATGCTGCTACGGGCCTGATGACATAGATTTCATTGCTGAGTGATATTGCATTGTACGTAAGTACCACAACTTCTTTATCCATTTTTCGCTTTCTGTGATATTGAACTTGTACCGTAAACGAGGTTCTTGTAAACAGAGCCGTCCCAAACTTTGGGGTGGCTGTGTCTTTTTGATTTTAATTTCCCTAAGCTATAGGACCATAAGTGGAAGTGCCCTAGGCTCTGTTGCTTTGTTTTTTAGATGTTTCAGGAAACACCGTACACTTCTCCAGAGTGGCTGTTGGCAATTTACATCCCGCCCACCAGCATAACAAGGCTCCCAGTTCTCCATGGCCTGTCCTACCTTTCTGGATTTTACACTTTTTTCAGATGGCCCTTTTGACCGTGGGGCAGTGAGACTTCATTGTAGTGCAGATTTCCTTTGCAAGCTTGCTTGGTTGGCCAAAAAGGGCGTATGCGTTTTTTCCTGAATATATTCAGGAAAAAACGCATACGCCCTTTTTGGCCAAGTGCATCATTGTGGACGTTCTGTCTCTTTTCCTATGCTTTACATGCAATTCCAGTGTACCCCTGAAATCGATTTCCTGCAATTCTGCCCCGCTTTCAAGTTCTCTTGGCAGCCTTACTTCAATATATTTTTGGACGATAGCTGTCATTTATAACTCTGCAGGTTTGTGAATTACAGTGCCCCTGAGCTCGTTTCTTCAACTCGCTTTCTTGTGAGCTGGCCGCAACACCGCAGGATTGCTTCAGGCCCTAGTGTAGTTCCGGCACGGCACGCTGAGCCTTTGGTTAATTCCTCTTCCTGGTGGGAAATGAGAGTTAAATTTGCCCGTCCAGAAACCTCCAGATAGTCTCTCTTTCGTTCTCCCTATTCCTGTTCATTTTTCACAGAAATTACAAACTGGGCCAAACAGGAGGTTAAAGGCACTGACTCTCCAAGTGGGGAGAGTGTTAGTAAAGCATCTGGAATGTTGCACCCGAGTACCAGGGACGAAAACGAGACACATTTGAACACGTTTCCCGATCACACGGTGGATCATACTCTGGGTTCCACATGCATGTTTTCGCTGAAGGAAGAATCCCTTAAACCTGGAGAGTTGAGACCCATGGAATGGGTACCATGCAATATGACTTCAAAGGGTCTGCATTTGCTCACCGAACCTCACCAATCCTATCACTGCTGCGTTTATGCCGCTGTACACACGCTTGATTCTCTTTCAGAGATATATAAATCCGTAGGTTTTAAGATTATTTCTAGTCAGGTATATTCTTAGGCGTTTAATATGGGGTGTTGAGTCCACTTCGTTCAGCAAGGAGTAGCTCTTGTCTATTGCATATTTGGCTTATGGATCGGTATCTGTGCTAATTTCAATCTCTGGTTTCATGCAGCACCCCAACTCACCTTTCCCCTTAAGCAAGCATAAGTTGGTTTTCTACATTTGAGACCCTGTTCTGTTTTGTAATTCAGTTCCTGTGTAGCCAAGTTTACATTCCGTGTAGTAGTGATATCTTATGATGTTTCTTTTTCTGTGTGACTTATTTCACTTAGAATCATCGTACCTGAATCCACTCATTATGCTGCTACGGGCCTGATGACATAGATTTCATTGCTGAGTGATATTGCATTGTACGTAAGTACCACAACTTCTTTATCCATTTTTTGCTTTCTGTGATATTGAACTTGTACCGTAAACGAGGTTCTTGTAAACAGAGCCGTCCCAAACTTTGGGGTGGCTGTGTCTTTTTGATTTTAATTTCCCTAAGCTATAGGACCATAAGTGGAAGTGCCCTAGGCTCTGTTGCTTTGTTTTTTAGATGTTTCAGGAAACACCATACACTTCTCCAGAGTGGCTGTTGGCAATTTACATCCCGCCCACCAGCATAACAAGGCTCCCAGTTCTCCATGGCCTGTCCTGCCTTTCTGGATTTTACACTTTTTTCAGATGGCCCTTTTGACCGGGGGGCAGTGAGACTTCATTGTAGTGCAGATTTCCTTTGCAAGCTTTCTTGGTTGGCCTAAAAGGGCGTATGCGTTTTTTCCTGAATATATTCAGGAAAAAACGCATACGCCCTTTTTGGCCAAGTGCATCATTGTGGACGTTCTGCCTCTTTTCCTATGCTTTACATGCAATTCCCGTCTACCTCCTGAAATCGGTTTCCTGCAATTCTGCCCCGCTTTCAAGTCCTCTTGGCAGCCTTACTTCAATATATTTTTGGACGATAGCTGTCATTTATAACTCTGCAGGTTTGTGAATTACAGTGCCCCTGAGCTCCTTTCTTCAACTCGCTTTCTTGTGAGCTGGCCGCAACACCGCAGGATTGCTTCAGGCCCTAGTGTGGTTCTGGCACGGCATGCTGAGCCTTTGGTTAATTCCTCTTTCTGGTGGGAAATGAGAGTTAAATTTGCCCGTCCAGACACCTCCAGCTAGTTTCTCATTGGTTCTCCCTATTCCTGTACATTTTCCGCAGAAATTGCAAACTGGGCCATACAGGAGGTTAAAGGCACTGACTCTCCAAGTGGGGAGAGTGTTAGTAAAGCGTCTGGAGTGTTGCACCCGAGTACGAGGGGACGAAAACTGAGACACATTTGAACACGTTTCCTGATCACACGGTGGATCATAATCTGTGTTCCACATGCATGTTTTAGCTGAAGGAAGAATCCCTTAAACTTGGAGAGTTGAGACCCATGGAATGGGTACCATGCAATATGACTTCAAAGGGTCTGCATTTGCTCACCGAACCTCACCAATCCTATCACTGCTGCGTTTATGCCGCTGTACACACGCTTGATTCTCTTTCGGAGACATATAAATCCGTAGTTTTTAAGATTATTTCTAGTCAGGTGTATTCTTAAGCGTTTAATATGGGGTGTTGAGTCCACTTCGTTGAGCAAGGAGTAGCTCTTGTCTATTACATATTTGGCTTATGGAACGGTATCTGTGCTAATTTCAATCTCTGGTTTCATGCAGAACCCCAACTCACCTTTCCCCTTAAGCAAGCATAAGTTGGTTTTCTACATTTGAGACCCTGTTCTGTTTTGTAATTCAGTTCTTGTGTAGCCAAGTTTACCTTCCGTGTAGTAGTGATATCTTATGGTGTTTCTTTTCCTGTGTGACTTATTTCACTTAGAATCATCATACCTGTATCCACTCATTATGCTGCTACGGGCCTGATGACATAGATTTCATTGCTGAGTGATATTGCATTGTACGTAAGTACCACAACTTCTTTATCCATTTTTTGCTTTCTGTGATATTGAACTTGTACCGTAAACGAGGTTCTTGTAAACAGAGCCGTCCCAAACTTTGGGGTGGCTGTGTCTTTTTGATTTTAATTTCCCTAAGCTATAGGACCATAAGTGGAAGTGCCCTAGGCTCTGTTGCTTTGTTTTTTAGATGTTTCAGGAAACACCATACACTTCTCCAGAGTGGCTGTTGGCAATTTACATCCCGCCCACCAGCATAACAAGGCTCCCAGTTCTCCATGGCCTGTCCTGCCTTTCTGGATTTTACACTTTTTTCAGATGGCCCTTTTGACCGGGGGGCAGTGAGACTTCATTGTAGTGCAGATTTCCTTTGCAAGCTTTCTTGGTTGGCCTAAAAGGGCGTATGCGTTTTTTCCTGAATATATTCAGGAAAAAACGCATACGCCCTTTTTGGCCAAGTGCATCATTGTGGACGTTCTGCCTCTTTTCCTATGCTTTACATGCAATTCCCGTCTACCTCCTGAAATCGGTTTCCTGCAATTCTGCCCCGCTTTCAAGTCCTCTTGGCAGCCTTACTTCAATATATTTTTGGACGATAGCTGTCATTTATAACTCTGCAGGTTTGTGAATTACAGTGCCCCTGAGCTCCTTTCTTCAACTCGCTTTCTTGTGAGCTGGCCGCAACACCGCAGGATTGCTTCAGGCCCTAGTGTGGTTCTGGCACGGCATGCTGAGCCTTTGGTTAATTCCTCTTTCTGGTGGGAAATGAGAGTTAAATTTGCCCGTCCAGACACCTCCAGCTAGTTTCTCATTGGTTCTCCCTATTCCTGTATATTTTCCGCAGAAATTGCAAACTGGGCCATACAGGAGGTTAAAGGCACTGACTCTCCAAGTGGGGAGAGTGTTAGTAAAGCGTCTGGAGTGTTGCACCCGAGTACGAGGGGACGAAAACTGAGACACATTTGAACACGTTTCCTGATCACACGGTGGATCATAATCTGTGTTCCACATGCATGTTTTAGCTGAAGGAAGAATCCCTTAAACTTGGAGAGTTGAGACCCATGGAATGGGTACCATGCAATATGACTTCAAAGGGTCTGCATTTGCTCACCGAACCTCACCAATCCTATCACTGCTGCGTTTATGCCGCTGTACACACGCTTGATTCTCTTTCGGAGACTTATAAATCCGTAGTTTTTAAGATTATTTCTAGTCAGGTGTATTCTTAAGCGTTTAATATGGGGTGTTGAGTCCACTTCGTTGAGCAAGGAGTAGCTCTTGTCTATTACATATTTGGCTTATGGAACGGTATCTGTGCTAATTTCAATCTCTGGTTTCATGCAGAACCCCAACTCACCTTTCCCCTTAAGCAAGCATAAGTTGGTTTTCTACATTTGAGACCCTGTTCTGTTTTGTAATTCAGTTCTTGTGTAGCCAAGTTTACCTTCCGTGTAGTAGTGATATCTTATGGTGTTTCTTTTCCTGTGTGACTTATTTCACTTAGAATCATCATACCTGTATCCACTCATTATGCTGCTACGGGCCTGATGACATAGATTTCATTGCTGAGTGATATTGCATTGTACGTAAGTACCACAACTTCTTTATCCATTTTTTGCTTTCTGTGATATTGAACTTGTACCGTAAACGAGGTTCTTGTAAACAGAGCCGTCCCAAACTTTGGGGTGACTGTGTCTTTTTGATTTTAATTTCCCTAAGCTATAGGACCATAAGTGGAAGTGCCCTAGGCTCTGTTGCTTTGTTTTTTAGATGTTTCAGGAAACACCATACACTTCTCCAGAGTGGCTGTTGGCAATTTACATCCCGCCCACCAGCATAACAAGGCTCCCAGTTCTCCATGGCCTGTCCTGCCTTTCTGGATTTTACACTTTTTTCAGATGGCCCTTTTGACCGGGGGGCAGTGAGACTTCATTGTAGTGCAGATATCCTTTGCAAGCTTTCTTGGTTGGCCAAAAAGGGCGTATGCGTTTTTTCCTGAATATATTCAGGAAAAAACGCATACGCCCTTTTTGGCCAAGTGCATCATTGTGGACGTTCTGCCTCTTTTCCTATGCTTTACATGCAATTCCAGTGTACCTCCTGAAATCGATTTCCTGCAATTCTGCCCCGCTTTCAAGTCCTCTTGGCAGCCTTACTTCAATATATTTTTGGACGATAGCTGTCATTTATAACTCTGCAGGTTTGTGAATTACAGTGCCCCTGAGCTCGTTTCTTCAACTCGCTTTCTTGTGAGCTGGCCGCAACACCGCAGGATTGCTTCAGGCCCTAGTGTAGTTCCGGCACGGCACGCTGAGCCTTTGGTTAATTCCTCTTCCTGGTGGGAAATGAGAGTTAAATTTGCCCGTCCAGACACCTCCAGATAGTCTCTCTTTCGTTCTCCCTATTCCTGTTCATTTTCCACAGAAATTACAAACTGGGCCAAACAGGAGGTTAAAGGCACTGACTCTCCAAGTGGGGAGAGTGTTAGTAAAGCATCTGGAATGTTGCACCCGAGTACCAGGGACGAAAACGAGACACATTTGAACACGTTTCCCGATCACACGGTGGATCATACTCTGTGTTCCACATGCATGTTTTAGCTGAAGGAAGAATCCCTTAAACTTGGAGAGTTGAGACCCATGGAATGGGTACCATGCAATATGACTTCAAAGGGTCTGCATTTGCTCACCGAACCTCACCAATCCTATCACTGCTGCGTTTATGCCGCTGTACACACGCTTGATTCTCTTTCGGAGACATATAAATCCGTAGGTTTTAAGATTATTTCTAGTCAAGTATATTCTTAGGCGTTTAATATGGGGTGTTGAGTCCACTTCGTTGAGCAAGGTGTAGCTGTTGTCTATTACATATGTGGCATATGGAGCGGTATCAGTGCTAATTTCAATCTCTGGTTTCATGCAGCACCCCAACTCACCTTTCCCCTTAAGCAAGCATAAGTTGGTTTTCTACATTTGACACCCTGTTCAGTTTTGTAATTCAGTTCCTTTGTAGCCAAGTTTACATTCCGTGTAGTAGTGATATCTTATGATGTTTCTTTTTCTGTGTGACTTATTTCACTTAGAATCATCATACCTGAATCCACTCATTATGCTGCTACGGGCCTGATGACATAGATTTCATTGCTGAGTGATATTGCATTGTACGTAAGTACCACAACTTCTGTATCCATTTTTCGCTTTCTGTGATATTGAACTTGTACAGTAAACGAGGTTCTTGTAAACAGAGCCGTCCCAAAGTTTGGGGAGGCTGTGTCTTTTTTATTTTAATTTCCCTAAGCTATAGGACCATAAGTGGAAGTGCCCTAGGCTCTGTTGCTTTGTTTTTTAGATGTTTCAGGAAACACCATACACTTCTCCAGAGTGGCTGTTGGCAATTTACATCCCGCCCATCAGCATAACAAGGCTCCCAGTTCTCCATGCCAAGTCCTGCCTTTCTGGATATTACACTTTCTTCAGATGGCCCTTTTGACCGGGGGGCAGTGAGACTTCATTGTAGTGTAGATTTCCTTTGCAAGCCTGCTTGGTTGGCGAAAAAGGGCGTATGCGTTTTTTCCTGAATATATTCAGGAAAGAACACATACGCCCTTTTTGGCCAAGTGCATCATTGTGGACGTTCTGCCTCTTTTCCTATGCTTTACATGCAATTCCTGTCTACCTCCTGAAATCGGTTTCCTGCAATTCTGCCCCGCTTTCAAGTCCTCTTGGCAGCCTTACTTCAATATATTTTTGGACGATAGCTGTCATTTATAACTCTGCAGGTTTGTGAATTACAGTGCCCCTGAGCTCGTTTCTTCAACTCGTTTCATTGTGAGCTGGCCGCAACACCGCAGGATTGCTTCAGGCCCTAGTGTAGTTCCGGCACGGCACGCTGAGCCTTTGGTTAATTCCTCTTCCTGGTGGGAAATGAGAGTTAAATTTGCCCGTCCAGACACCTCCAGATAGTCTCTCTTTTGTTCTCCCTATTCCTGTTCATTTTCCACAGAAATTACAAACTGGGCCAAACAGGAGGTTAAAGGCACTGACTCTCCAAGTGGGGAGAGTGTTAGTAAAGCATCTGGAATGTTGCAAATTTGCCCGTCCAGACACCTCCAGCTAGTATCTCTTTGGCAATTTACATCCCGCCCACCAGCATAACAAGGCTCCCAGTTCTCCATGGCCTGTCCTGCCTTTCTGGATTTTACACTTTTTTCAGATGGCCCTTTTGACCGGGGGGCAGTGAGACTTCATTGTAGTGCAGATATCCTTTGCAAGCTTGCTTGGTTGGCCAAAAAGGGCGTATGCGTTTTTCCTGAATATATTCAGGAAAAAACGCATACGCCCTTTTTGGCCAAGTGCATCATTGTGGACGTTCTGCCTCTTTTCCTATGCTTTACTTGCAATTCCAGTGTACCTCCTGAAATCGATTTCCTGCAATTCTGCCCCGCTTTCAAGTCCTCTTGGCAGCCTTACTTCAATATATTTTTGGACGATAGCTGTCATTTATAACTCTGCAGGTTTGTGAATTACAGTGCCCCTGAGCTCGTTTCTTCAACTCGCTTTCTTGTGTGCTGTCCGCAACACCGCAGGATTGCTTCAGGCCCTAGTGTAGTTCCGGCACGGCACGCTGAGCCTTTGGTTAATTCCTCTTCCTGGTGGGAAATGAGAGTTAAATTTGCCCGTCCAGACACCTCCAGCTAGTATCTCTTTGGTTCTCCCTATTCCTGTACATTTTCCGCAGAAATTGCAAACTGGGCCAAACAGGAGTTTAAAGACACTGACTCTCCAAGTGGGGAGACTGTTAGTAAAGCGTCTTGAATGTTGCACACGAGTACCAGGGGACGAAAACTGAGACACATTTGAACACGTTTCCCGATCACACGGTGGATCATACTCTGTGTTCCACATGCATGTTTCAGCTGAAGGAAGAATCCCTTAAACCTGGAGAGTTGAGACCCATGGAATGGGGACCATGCAGTATGACTACAAAGGGTCTGCATTTGCTCACCGAACCTCACCAATCCTATCACTGCTGCGTTTATGCCGCTGTACACACGCTTGATTCTCTTTCGGAGACATATAAATCCGTAGGTTTTAAGATTATTTCTAGTCAGGTATATTCTTAGGCGTTTAATATGGGGTGTTGAGTCCACTTCGTTGAGCAAGGAGTAGCTCTTGTCTATTACATATTTGGCCTATGGAACGGTATCTGTGCTAATTTCAATCTCTGGTTTCATGCAGCACCCCAACTCACCTTTCCCCTCAAGCAAGCATAAGTTGGTTTTCTACATTTGAGACCCTGTTCTGTTTTGTAATTCAGTTCTTGTGTAGCCAAGTTTACATTCCGTGTAGTAGTGATATCTTATGGTGTTTCTTTTTCTTTGTGACTTATTTCACTTAGAATCATCATACCTGAATCCACTCATTATGCTGCTACGGGCCTGATGACATAGATTTCATTGCTGAGTGATATTGCATTGTACGTAAGTACCACAACTTCTTTATCCATTTTTCGCTTTCTGTGATATTGAACTTGTACCGTAAACGAGGTTCTTGTAAACAGAGCCGTCCCAAACTTTGGGGTGGCTGTGTCTTTTTGATTTTAATTTCCCTAAGCTATAGGACCATAAGTGGAAGTGCCCTAGGCTCTGTTGCTTTGTTTTTTAGATGTTTCAGGAAACACCATACACTTCTCCAGAGTGGCTGTTGGCAATTTACATCCCGCCCACCAGCATAACAAGGCTCCCAGTTCTCCATGGCCTGTCCTGCCTTTCTGGATTTTACACTTTTTTCAGATGGCCCTTTTGACCGGGGGGCAGTGAGACTTCATTGTAGTGCAGATTTCCTTTGCAAGCTTTCTTGGTTGGCCAAAAAGGGCGTATGCGTTTTTTCCTGAATATATTCAGGAAAAAACGCATACGCCCTTTTTGGCCAAGTGCATCATTGTGGACGTTCTGCCTCTTTTCCTATGCTTTACATGCAATTCCCGTCTACCTCCTGAAATCGGTTTCCTGCAATTCTGCCCCGCTTTCAAGTCCTCTTGGCAGCCTTACTTCAATATATTTTTGGACGATAGCTGTCATTTATAACTCTGCAGGTTTGTGAATTACAGTGCCCCTGAGCTCCTTTCTTCAACTCGCTTTCTTGTGAGCTGGCCGCAACACCGCAGGATTGCTTCAGGCCCTAGTGTGGTTCCGGCACGGCACGCTGAGCCTTTGGTTAATTCCTCTTTCTGGTGGGAAATGAGAGTTAAATTTGCCCGTCCAGACACCTCCGCTAGTTTCTCATTGGTTCTCCCTATTCCTGTACATTTTCCGCAGAAATTGCAAACTGGGCCATACAGGAGGTTAAAGGCACTGACTCTCCAAGTGGGGAGAGTGTTAGTAAAGCGTCTGGAGTGTTGCACCCGAGTACGAGGGGACGAAAACTGAGACACATTTGAACACGTTTCCTGATCACACGGTGGATCATAATCTGTGTTCCACATGCATGTTTTAGCTGAAGGAAGAATCCCTTAAACTTGGAGAGTTGAGACCCATGGAATGGGTACCATGCAATATGACTTCAAAGGGTCTGCATTTGCTCACCGAACCTCACCAATCCTATCACTGCTGCGTTTATGCCGCTGTACACACGCTTGATTCTCTTTCGGAGACATATAAATCCGTAGTTTTTAAGATTATTTCTAGTCAGGTGTATTCTTAAGCGTTTAATATGGGGTGTTGAGTCCACTTCGTTGAGCAAGGAGTAGCTCTTGTCTATTACATATTTGGCTTATGGAACGGTATCTGTGCTAATTTCAATCTCTGGTTTCATGCAGCACCCCAACTCACCTTTCCCCTTAAGCAAGCATAAGTTGGTTTTCTACATTTGAGACCCTGTTCTGTTTTGTAATTCAGTTCTTGTGTAGCCAAGTTTACCTTCCGTGTAGTAGTGATATCTTATGGTGTTTCTTTTCCTGTGTGACTTATTTCACTTAGAATCATCATACCTGAATCCACTCATTATGCTGCTACGGGCCTGATGACATAGATTTCATTGCTGAGTGATATTGCATTGTACGTAAGTACCACAACTTCTTTATCCATTTTTCGCTTTCTGTGATATTGAACTTGTACCGTAAACGAGGTTCTTGTAAACAGAGCCGTCCCAACCTTTGGGGTGGCTGTGTCTTTTTGATTTTAATTTCCCTAAGCTATAGGACCATAAGTGGAAGTGCCCTAGGCTCTGTTGCTTTGTTTTTTAGATGTTTCAGGAAACACCATACACTTCTCCAGAGTGGCTGTTGGCAATTTACATCCCGCCCACCAGCATAACAAGGCTCCCAGTTCTCCATGGCCTGTCCTGCCTTTCTGGATTTTACACTTTTTTCAAATGGCCCTTTTGACCGGGGGGCAGTGAGACTTCATTGTAGTGCAGATTTCCTTTGCAAGCTTGCTTGGTTGGCCAAAAAGGGCGTATGCGTTTTTTCCTGAATATATTCAGGAAAAAACGCATACGCCCTTTTTGGCCAAGTGCATCATTGTGGACGTTCTGCCTCTTTTCCTATGCTTTACATGCAATTCCAGTGTACCCCCTGAAATCGATTTCC
This sequence comes from Leucopleurus acutus, assembly GCF_964270905.1. NCBI lineage: Eukaryota > Metazoa > Chordata > Mammalia > Artiodactyla > Delphinidae > Leucopleurus > Leucopleurus acutus. The sequence goes on along the minus strand of NW_028139048.1, from coordinate 279,804 downwards.
TGCAATTCTGCCCCGCTTTCAAGTCCTCTTGGCAGCCTTACTTCAATATATTTTTGGACGATAGCTGTCATTTATAACTCTGCAGGTTTGTGAATTACCGTGCCCCTGAGCTCCTTTCTTCAACTCGCTTTCTTGTGAGCTGGCCGCAACACCGCAGGATTGCTTCAGGCCCTAGTGTAGTTCCGGCACGGCATGCTGAGCCTTTGGTTAATTCCTCTTCCTGGTGGGAAATGAGAGTTAAATTTGCCCGTCCAGACACCTACAGATAGTCTCTCTTTCGTTCTCCCTATTCCTGTTCATTTTTCAAAGAAATTACAAACTGGGCCAAACAGGAGGTTAAAGGCACTGACTCTCCAAGTGGGGAGAGTGTTAGTAAAGCATCTGGAATGTTGCACCCGAGTACCAGGGACGAAAACGAGACACATTTGAACACGTTTCCCGATCACACGGATCATACTCTGGGTTCCACATGCATGTTTTAGCTGAAGGAAGAATCCCTTAAACCTGGAGAGTTGAGACCCATGGAATGGGTACCATGCAATATGACTTCAAAGGGTCTGCATTTGCTCACCGAACCTCACCAATCCTATCACTGCTGCGTTTATGCCGCTGTACACACGCTTGATTCTCTTTCGGAGACATATAAATCCGTAGGTTTTAAGATTATTTCTAGTCAGGTATATTCTTAGGCGTTTAATATGGGGTGTTGAGTCCACTTCGTTCAGCAAGGAGTAGCTCTTGTCTATTGCATATTTGGCTTATGGAACGGTATCTGTGCTAATTTCAATCTCTGGTTTCATGCAGCACCCCAACTCACCTTTCCCCTTAAGCAAGCATAAGTTGGTTTTCTACATTTGACACCCTGTTCTGTTTTGTAATTCAGTTCCTGTGTAGCCAAGTTTACATTCCGTGTAGTAGTGATATCTTATGATGTTTCTTTTTCTGTGTGACTTATTTCACTTAGAATCATCGTACCTGAATCCACTCATTATGCTGCTACGGGCCTGATGACATAGATTTCATTGCTGAGTGATATTGCATTGTACGTAAGTACCACAACTTCTTTATCCATTTTTTGCTTTCTGTGATATTGAACTTGTACCGTAAACGAGGTTCTTGTAAACAGAGCCGTCCCAACCTTTGGGGTGGCTGTGTCTTTTTGATTTTAATTTCCCTAAGCTATAGGACCATAAGTGGAAGTGCCCTAGGCTCTGTTGCTTTGTTTTTTAGATGTTTCAGGAAACACCATACACTTCTCCAGAGTGGCTGTTGGCAATTTACATCCCGCCCATCAGCATAACAAGGCTCCCAGTTCTCCATGGCCTGTCCTGCCTTTCTGGATTCTACACTTTTTTCAGATGGCCCTTTTGACCGGGGGGCAGTGAGACTTCATTGTAGTGCAGATTTCCTTTGCAAGCTTGCTTGGTTGGCCAAAAAGGACGTATGCGTTTTTTCCTGAATATATTCAGGAAAAAACGCATACGCCCTTTTTGGCCAAGTGCATCATTGTGGACGTTCTGCCTCTTTTCCTATGCTTTACATGCAATTCCAGTGTACCCCTGAAATCAATTTCCTGCAATTCTGCCCCGCTTTCAAGTCCTCTTGGCAGCCTTACTTCAATATATTTTTGGACGATAGCTGTCATTTATAACTCTGCAGGTTTGTGAATTACAGTGCCCCTGAGCTCGTTTCTTCAACTCGTTTTCTTGTGAGCTGGCCGCAACACCGCAGGATTGCTTCAGGCCTTAGTGTAGTTCCGGCACGGCACGCTGAGCCTTTGGTTAATTCCTCTTCCTGGTGGGAAATGAGAGTTAAATTTGCCCGTCCAGACACCTCCAGATAGTCTCTCTTTTGTTCTCCCTATTCCTGTTCATTTTCCACAGAAATTACAAACTGGGCCAAACAGGAGGTTAAAGGCACTGACTCTCCAAGTGGGGAGAGTGTTAGTAAAGCATCTGGAATGTTGCACCCGAGTACCAGGGACGAAAACGAGACACATTTGAACACGTTTCCCGATCACACGGTGGATCATACTCTGGGTTCCACATGCATGTTTTAGCTGAAGGAAGAATCCCTTAAACCTGGAGAGTTGAGACCCATGGAATGGGTACCATGCAATATGACTTCAAAGGGTCTGCATTTGCTCACCGAACCTCACCAATCCTATCACTGCTGCGTTTATGCTGCTGTACACACGCTTGATTCTCTTTCGGAGACATATAAATCTGTAGGTTTTAAGATTATTTCTAGTCAGGTATATTCTTAGGCGTTTAATATGGGGTGTTGAGTCCACTTCGTTGAGCAAGGAGTAGCTCTTGTCTATTGCATATTTGGCTTATGGAACGGTATCTGTGCTAATTTCAATCTCTGGTTTCATGCAGCACCCCAACTCACCTTTCCCCTTAAGCAAGCATAAGTTGGTTTTCTACATTTGAGACCCTGTTCTGTTTTGTAATTCAGTTCTTGTGTAGCCAAGTTTACCTTCCGTGTAGTAGTGATATCTTATGGTGTTTCTTTTCCTGTGTGACTTATTTCACTTAGAATCATCATACCTGAATCCACTCATTATGCTGCTACAGGCCTGATGACATAGATTTCATTGCTGAGTGATATTGCATTGTACGTAAGTACCACAACTTCTTTATCCATTTTTCGCTTTCTGTTTTACTGAACTTGTACCGTAAACGAGGTTCTTGTAAACAGAGCCGTCCCAAACTTTGGGGTGACTGTGTCTTTTTGATTTTAATTTCCCTAAGCTATAGGACCATAAGTGGAAGTGCCCTAGGCTCTGTTGCTTTGTTTTTTAGATGTTTCAGGAAACACCATACACTTCTCCAGAGTGGCTGTTGGCAATTTACATCCCGCCCATCAGCATAACAAGGCTCCCAGTTCTCCATGGCCTGTCCTGCGTTTCTGGATTTTACACTTTTTTCAGATGGCCCTTTTGACCGGGGGGCAGTGAGACTTCATTGTAGTGCAGATATCCTTTGCAAGCTTGCTTGGTTGGCCAAAAAGGGCGTATGCGTTTTTTCCTGAATATATTCAGGAAAAAACGCATACGCCCTTTTTGGCCAAGTGCATCATTGTGGACGTTCTGCCTCTTTTCCTATGCTTTACTTGCAATTCCAGTGTACCTCCTGAAATCGATTTCCTGCAATTCTGCCCCGCTTTCAAGTCCTCTTGGCAGCCTTACTTCAATATATTTTTGGACGATAGCTGTCATTTATAACTCTGCAGGTTTGTGAATTACAGTGCCCCTGAGCTCGTTTCTTCAACTCGCTTTCTTGTGTGCTGTCCGCAACACCGCAGGATTGCTTCAGGCCCTAGTGTAGTTCCGGCACGGCACGCTGAGCCTTTGGTTAATTCCTCTTCCTGGTGGGAAATGAGAGTTAAATTTGCCCGTCCAGACACCTCCAGCTAGTATCTCTTTGGTTCTCCCTATTCCTGTACATTTTCCGCAGAAATTGCAAACTGGGCCAAACAGGAGTTTAAAGACACTGACTCTCCAAGTGGGGAGACTGTTAGTAAAGCGTCTTGAATGTTGCACCCGAGTACCAGGGGACGAAAACTGAGACACATTTGAACACGTTTCCCGATCACACGGTGGATCATACTCTGTGTTCCACATGCATGTTTCAGCTGAAGGAAGAATCCCTTAAACCTGGAGAGTTGAGACCCATGGAATGGGGACCATGCAGTATGACTACAAAGGGTCTGCATTTGCTCACCGAACCTCACCAATCCTATCACTGCTGCGTTTATGCCGCTGTACACACGCTTGATTCTCTTTCGGAGACATATAAATCCGTAGGTTTTAAGATTATTTCTAGTCAGGTATATTCTTAGGCGTTTAATATGGGGTGTTGAGTCCACTTCGTTGAGCAAGGAGTAGCTCTTGTCTATTACATATTTGGCCTATGGAACGGTATCTGTGCTAATTTCAATCTCTGGTTTCATGCAGCACCCCAACTCACCTTTCCCCTCAAGCAAGCATAAGTTGGTTTTCTACATTTGAGACCCTGTTCTGTTTTGTAATTCAGTTCTTGTGTAGCCAAGTTTACATTCCGTGTAGTAGTGATATCTTATGGTGTTTCTTTTTCTGTGTGACTTATTTCACTTAGAATCATCATACCTGAATCCACTCATTATGCTGCTACGGGCCTGATGACATAGATTTCATTGCTGAGTGATATTGCATTGTACGTAAGTACCACAACTTCTTTATCCATTTTTCGCTTTCTGTGATATTGAACTTGTACCGTAAACGAGGTTCTTGTAAACAGAGCCGTCCCAAACTTTGGGGTGGCTGTGTCTTTTTGATTTTAATTTCCCTAAGCTATAGGACCATAAGTGGAAGTGCCCTAGGCTCTGTTGCTTTGTTTTTTAGATGTTTCAGGAAACACCATACACTTCTCCAGAGTGGCTGTTGGCAATTTACATCCCGCCCACCAGCATAACAAGGCTCCCAGTTCTCCATGGCCTGTCCTGCCTTTCTGGATTTTACACTTTTTTCAGATGGCCCTTTTGACCGGGGGGCAGTGAGACTTCATTGTAGTGCAGATTTCCTTTGCAAGCTTTCTTGGTTGGCCAAAAAGGGCGTATGCGTTTTTTCCTGAATATATTCAGGAAAAAACGCATACGCCCTTTTTGGCCAAGTGCATCATTGTGGACGTTCTGCCTCTTTTCCTATGCTTTACATGCAATTCCCGTCTACCTCCTGAAATCGGTTTCCTGCAATTCTGCCCCGCTTTCAAGTCCTCTTGGCAGCCTTACTTCAATATATTTTTGGACGATAGCTGTCATTTATAACTCTGCAGGTTTGTGAATTACAGTGCCCCTGAGCTCCTTTCTTCAACTCGCTTTCTTGTGAGCTGGCCGCAACACCGCAGGATTGCTTCAGGCCCTAGTGTTGTTCCGGCACGGCACGCTGAGCCTTTGGTTAATTCCTCTTTCTGGTGGGAAATGAGAGTTAAATTTGCCCGTCCAGACACCTCCGCTAGTTTCTCATTGGTTCTCCCTATTCCTGTACATTTTCCGCAGAAATTGCAAACTGGGCCATACAGGAGGTTAAAGGCACTGACTCTCCAAGTGGGGAGAGTGTTAGTAAAGCGTCTGGAGTGTTGCACCCGAGTACGAGGGGACGAAAACTGAGACACATTTGAACACGTTTCCTGATCACACGGTGGATCATAATCTGTGTTCCACATGCATGTTTTAGCTGAAGGAAGAATCCCTTAAACTTGGAGAGTTGAGACCCATGGAATGGGTACCATGCAATATGACTTCAAAGGGTCTGCATTTGCTCACCGAACCTCACCAATCCTATCACTGCTGCGTTTATGCCGCTGTACACACGCTTGATTCTCTTTCGGAGACATATAAATCCGTAGTTTTTAAGATTATTTCTAGTCAGGTGTATTCTTAAGCGTTTAATATGGGTTGTTGAGTCCACTTCGTTGAGCAAGGAGTAGCTCTTGTCTATTACATATTTGGCTTATGGAACGGTATCTGTGCTAATTTCAATCTCTGGTTTCATGCAGCACCCCAACTCACCTTTCCCCTTAAGCAAGCATAAGTTGGTTTTCTACATATGAGACCCTGTTCTGTTTTGTAATTCAGTTCTTGTGTAGCCAAGTTTACCTTCCGTGTAGTAGTGATATCTTATGGTGTTTCCTTTCATTTGTGACTTATTTCACTTAGAATCATCATACCTGAATCCACTCATTATGCTGCTACGGGCTTGATGACATAGATTTCATTGCTGAGTGATATTGCATTGTACGTAAGTACCACAACTTCTTTATCCATTTTTCGCTTTCTGTGATATTGAACTTGTACCGTAAACGAGGTTCTTGTAAACAGAGCCGTCCCAAACTTTGGGGTGGCTGTGTCTTTTTGATTTTAATTTCCCTAAGCTATAGGACCATAAGTGGAAGTGCCCTAGGCTCTGTTGCTTTGTTTTTTAGATGTTTCAGGAAACACCATACACTTCTCCAGAGTGGCTGTTGGCAATTTACATCCCGCCCACCAGCATAACAAGGCTCCCAGTTCTCCATGGCCTGTCCTGCCTTTCTGGATTTTACACTTTTTTCAAATGGCCCTTTTGACCGGGGGGCAGTGAGACTTCATTGTAGTGCAGATTTCCTTTGCAAGCTTGCTTGGTTGGCCAAAAAGGGCGTATGCGTTTTTTCCTGAATATATTCAGGAAAAAACGCATACGCCCTTTTTGGCCAAGTGCATCATTGTGGACGTTCTGCCTATTTTCCTATGCTTTACATGCAATTCCAGTGTACCCCCTGAAATCGATTTCCTGCAATTCTGCCCCGCTTTCAAGTCCTCTTGGCAGCCTTACTTCAATATATTTTTGGACGATAGCTGTCATTTATAACTCTGCAGGTTTGTGAATTACAGTGCCCCTGAGCTCGTTTCTTCAACTCGCTTTCTTGTGAGCTGGCCGCAACACCGCAGGATTGCTTCAGGCCCTAGTGTAGTTCCGGCACGGCACGCTGAGCCTTTGGTTAATTCCTCTTCCTGGTGGGAAATGAGAGTTAAATTTGCCCGTCCAGACACCTCCAGATAGTCTCTCTTTCTTTCTCCCTATTCCTGTTCATTTTTCACAGAAATTACAAACTGGGCCAAACAGGAGGTTAAAGGCACTGACTCTCCAAGTGGGGAGAGTGTTAGTAAAGCATCTGGAATGTTGCACCCGAGTACCAGGGACGAAAACGAGACACATTTGAACACGTTTCCCGATCACACGGTGGATCATACTCTGTGTTCCACATGCATGTTTCAGCTGAAGGAAGAATCCCTTAAACCTGGAGAGTTGAGACCCATGGAATGGGGACCATGCAGTATGACTTCAAAAGGTCTGCATTTGCTCACCGAACCTCACCAATCCTATCACTGCTGCGTTTATGCCGCTGTACACACGCTTGATTCTCTTTCGGAGACATATAAATCCGTAGGTTTTAAGATTATTTCTAGTCAGGTATATTCTTAGGCGTTTAATATGGGGTGTTGAGTCCACTTCGTTGAGCAAGGAGTAGCTCTTGTCTATTACATATTTGGCTTATGGAACGGTATCTGTGCTAATTTCAATCTCTGGTTTCATGCAGCACCCCAACTCACCTTTCCCCTCAAGCAAGCATAAGTTGGTTTTCTACATTTGAGACCCTGTTCTGTTTTGTAATTCAGTTCTTGTGTAGCCAAGTTTACCTTCCGTGTAGTAGTGATATCTTATGGTGTTTCTTTTTCTGTGTGACTTATTTCACTTAGAATCATCATACCTGAATCCACTCATTATGCTGCTACGGGCCTGATGACATAGATTTCATTGCTGAGTGATATTGCATTGTACGTAAGTACCACAACTTCTTTATCCATTTTTCGCTTTCTGTGATATTGAACTTGTACCGTAAACGAGGTTCTTGTAAACAGAGCCGTCCCAAACTTTGGGGTGGCTGTGTCTTTTTGATTTTAATTTCCCTAAGCTATAGGACCATAAGTGGAAGTGCCCTAGGCTCTGTTGCTTTGTTTTTTAGATGTTTCAGGAAACACCATACACTTCTCCAGAGTGGCTGTTGGCAATTTACATCCCGCCCACCAGCATAACAAGGCTCCCAGTTCTCCATGGCCTGTCCTGCTTTTCTGGATTTTACACTTTTTTCAGATGGCCCTTTTGACCGGGGGGCAGTGAGACTTCATTGTAGTGCAGATTTCCTTTGCAAGCTTTCTTGGTTGGCCAAAAAGGGCGTATGCGTTTTTTCCTGAATATATTCAGGAAAAAACGCATACGCCCTTTTTGGCCAAGTGCATCATTGTGGACGTTCTGCCTCTTTTCCTATGCTTTACATGCAATTCCCGTCTACCTCCTGAAATCGGTTTCCTGCAATTCTGCCCCGCTTTCAAGTCCTCTTGGCAGCCTTACTTCAATATATTTTTGGACGATAGCTGTCATTTATAACTCTGTAGGTTTGTGAATTACAGTGCCCCTGAGCTCGTTTCTTCAACTCGCTTTCTTGTGAGCTGTCCGCAACACCGCAGGATTGCTTCAGGCCCTAGTGTAGTTCCGGCATGGCACGCTGAGCCTTTGGTTAATTCCTCTTCCTGGTGGGAAATGAGAGTTAAATTTGCCCGTCCAGACACCTCCAGCTAGTCTCTCTTTCGTTCTCCCTATTCCTGTTCATTTTCCACAGAAATTACAAACTGGGCGAAACAGGAGGTTAAAGGCACTGACTCTCCAAGTGGGGAGAGTGTTAGTAAAGCATCTGGAATTTTGCACCCGAGTACCAGGGGACGAAAACGAGACACATTTGAACACGTTTCCCGATCACACGGTGGATCATACTCTGGGTTCCACATGCATGTTTTAGCTGAAGGAAGAATCCCTTAAACCTGGAGAGTTGAGACCCATGGAATGGGTACCATGCAATATGACTTCAAAGGGTCTGCATTTGCTCACCGAACCTCACCAATCCTATCACTGCTGCGTTTATGCCGCTGTACACACGCTTGATTCTCTTTCGGAGACAAATAAATCCGTAGGTTTTAAGATTATTTCTAGTCAGGTATATTCTTAGGCGTTTAATATGGGGTGTTGAGTCCACTTCGTTCAGCAAGGAGTAGCTCTTGTCTATTGCATATTTGGCTTATGGAACGGTATCTGTGCTAATTTCAATCTCTGGTTTCATGCAGCACCCCAACTCACCTTTCCCCTTAAGCAAGCATAAGTTGGTTTTCTACATTTGAGACCCTGTTCCGTTTTGTAATTCAGTTCCTTTGTAGCCAAGTTTACATTCCGTGTATTGGTGATATCTTATGATGTTTCTTTTTCTGTGTGACTTATTTCACTTAGAATCATCGTACCTGAATCCACTCATTATGCTGCTACGGGCCTGATGACATAGATTTCATTGCTGAGTGATATTGCATTGTACGTAAGTACCACAACTTCTTTATCCATTTTTCGCTTTCTGTGATATTGAACTTGTACCATAAACGAGGTTCTTGTAAACAGAGCCGTCCCAAACTTTGGGGTGGCTGTGTCTTTTTGATTTTAATTTCCCTAAGCTATAGGACCATAAGTGGAAGTGCCCTAGGCTCTGTTGCTTTGTTTTTTAGATGTTTCAGGAAACACCATACACTTCTCCAGAGTGGCTGCTGGCAATTTACATCCCGCCCATCAGCATAACAAGGCTCCCAGTTCTCCATGGCCTGTCCTGCCTTTCTGGATTTTACACTTTTTTCAGATGGCCCTTTGACCGGGGTGAAGTGAGACTTCATTGTAGTGCAGATTTCCTTTGAGAGCTTGCTTGGTTGGCCAGAAAGGGCGTATGCGTTTCTTCCTGAATATATTCAGGAAAAAACGCATACGCCCTTTTTGGCCAAGTGCATCATTGTCGACGTTCTGAGTGTTTTCATATGTTTTCAGTGCAATTCCTGTCTACCTCCTGAAATCGGTTTCCTGCAGTTCTGCCTTGCTCTCAGTGCCTCTTCATAGCCTTACCTCAATATACTTTTGGAGAATAGTTGGCCTTTATAACTCTGCAGGTTTTTGAATTGCAGTGGCCCTTAGCTCCATTTTTCAGCTCTTATTTTTGTGATCTTGCCTCATATCCACAGGATTTCTTCAGGCCCTATTCTTCTTCTGGGGTGCCTTGCTCTGCCTTTGGTTAATTCTTCTTCCTGATGTGAAATTAGAGTGACATGTGCCCATTGAAACCGCTACAGCTATTTTCTCACTGGTTCCCCCTATTCCCATTCATCCTCCGCACTAACTGCAGACTGTGCGATACCGGAACTTAAAGGCATTGACTCTCCATGTGGAGATGTTGTTAGTAAAGTGGCTGGAATGTTGATCCGGAGCCCCAGGAGAGGAAAATGAGGTGCATTTTAGAAACCTTTCCCGATCATATGGTATACCATCCGCTGGATTTCCCATGCATGGTTTAGCTGTAGGAAGATTCCCTTCAACTTGGAGTGTTGGGACCCTTGGAATAAGTAGCATGAAGTATTGCATTAAACTTTCGGCAGTTGCTCACCAAAGCTCTCCAATCCTTTCAGCCCCAAGTGTCCAGCCTTATGTCTTATCCAGCTGTGGGTTTATATGTGGTCATTCCAGGTTGCATCACAGCCCCTGAGCGAATTTTGTAAGAATTTTTCTCTCTTTCATTGTTTCTGCGTTTTGGTTTTAAAATTTATTTCTATAATGGGGTTTAGCTCATTTTCACTGCTGTGTTTGTGCCGCTCTGCGCACACTTGATTCCCTTATGGAGATATATCAATACATGGGTTTTAAGATTCTTATTACTCAGATATATTTCTCTGCGGTGTATAGGGTGTGTTGAGGCCAGTTCATTGAGCGAGGTGTAGATCTTGTCTGATACCTATTTGGTTTATTGAACGGTATCTGTGCTAATTTCAAACTCTGGTTTTATGCATCACCCCACCTCTCCTTTCCCCTTAAGCTGACATAAGTGTGTTTTCTAAATGTGAGACACTGTTCTGTTTTGTAATTCATTTTTTGTGCAGCCATATTTATCCTCCCTCTATAAGTGATATCTTATGATATGTTTCTTTTTCTGTTTGACTTATTTCAAGTAGTATTATCGGACCTCAATCCACTCTTTATCCTTCTACTAGCCTTATTACATTGATTTCATGGTGAAGAGATATTCCATTGTACATAAGTACCACATTTTCTTTATCCATTGTTCTCTTTCCTGGGATATTTAAGGTGTACTGAAGTTGAGGTTCTTGTAAACAGAGTAGCCCTAAACTGTGGTGTGCTTGTGTCTTGTTGATTTTTAGACTTCCCTAGATATACTCCCGTGATTGGAAGTGCCCTATGCTCTGTCGCTCTGTTTTTTAGATGATTTAGGAACCACCATACACTTCTCCAGAGTGGCTCTCGGCAGTTCACACACTGTCCATCAGCGTATAAAGGCTCCCTGTTCTCCATGGCCTGTCCTGCATTTCTGGTGTTTACAATTTTTTCGGATGGCCCTTTTGACCGGTGGGAAATGAGACTTCTTTGTTGTGCACATTTGCATTGCTTGCTTGCTTGGTTGCCCATAAAGTGCGTATGCGTTTTTTCCTGGATATATTCAGGAAATAACGCATACTCCCTTTTGGGCCAACTGCATCATTGTCGAAATTCTGCCGCTTTTCATGTGCTTTAAAGGCGAGTCCAATCTATCTCTTGAAATCTGTTTCTTGCAATTCTGTCTTGCATTCAGATCCTCTTCTTTGCCTTACCTCAACATATTTTTGGACGTTAGTTTTCATTTATAACTCTGCAGGTTTGTGAATTGCAGTGACCCTGAGCTCCATTTTTTAAGTTGCTCTTTTGTGAGCTGGCCTCAAAACCGCAGGATTGCTTCAGGCCCTATTTTGGCTCCGGCGAGGCGGGCTGAGCCTTTTTTTAATTCTTATTCTTAATGGGAAATTAGAGTGACATGTGCCCGTCCAAACCCCTACAACTATTCTCTCATTGTTTCCCCCTCTTCCCGTTCATCCTCCTCACAATTTGCAAAATGTGTGAAACAGAAGTTTAAATGTGCTGATTCTCTAAGTGGGGAGATTCTAAGTAACGTGGCTGGAATGATGAACAGGAGCACCAGGAGAGGATAAATGAGGTGCATTTTAGACACATCTCCCGATCACATGGTGTACAGTCCTCTGGGTTTTCCATGCATGTTTTAGCTGTAGGAAGATTCCTTGAACCTGCAGATTTGGGACCCATTGAATGGGTACCAGGTAGTATTACTTTAAAGGGTGTGCATTTCCTCACCCAACCTCACATTTCTCTTAGCGCGAACAGTTTCCAGCCTTATGTCTCATCCTGCTGTGGGTCTAGATGTGTTCAATCCATGTTGCATCACCGTCCCTGAGGAAAAGTTGTAAGAGGTTTTCTCTGTCTCTCTGTCGTTTATTTTTTTCAATTTATTACTATATTGGTTACAGCTGATTTTCAAAGCTCTGTTTCTTGCTGCTGTACATCCACTTGATTCACGTACAGAGAGACATCAATAAATTCTTTTTCAGATTCTTACCAGTCATAGATATTCTTTTCCGGTGACTTGAGTGTGCTGAGTGCAGTTCTTTTAGCTACCGTGTAGGCCTTGTTGATTATCAGTTTGGTATTTGGAATGGTATCTTTGCTAATTTCAACCTCCTGGATGATGCCTCACCCCTCCCCACCTTTCCCGTTTAGCAGCCTTACGCGTGTTTTCTACATATTTGACTATGTTTTTGTTTTGTAATTTATTTCATGTGTAGCCATTTTGGATTCCACCTTTAAGTGATATCTTATGATATGTGTCTTTTTCTTTTTGAATTATGTCACTTAGAATGATCATACGTAACTCCTCCGGAGTTGTTACAACTGGCCATATTTCATTGATTTCCAGGCTGAGTAATATTCCACTCTACATAAGTACCACATCTCTATCCATTTTTTCCCTCCAGAGACATTTAAGTTATATCCTAGTCGAGGATCTTTTAAACAGAGAGGCAGTAAACATTGGGGTGCCTGTGTCCTCTCGATTTTTGTTTTTCCCAAGATATACGCCCATGAGTGCAAGTGCCCTATGCTCTGTAGCTCATTTTTTAGATGCTTTAGTAAACACAATACACTTCTCCAGAATGGCCGTTGGCAATATACATTTCCACTATAAGCCTCACAGGGCTCCCTCTTCTCCTTGCCCTGTCCTGCATTTCTGGCGTTTACACTTTATGAGGATGGCTCTTCTGACTGATGCGAAGTGATATCTTTTGTAGTATTGATTTCCAGTGCCCACCTGTTTGGTTGGCTAAAAAAGTGTATGCCCTTTTCTTGAATATATACAGAAAAAAACGCATACAGCCTTTTTGGCCAACTGCAATGTCGGAAATGTTCAGCCCCTTTTCTTGTGCTTAATGGCGAATCCTTTCTACCTCCTCAAATCCCTTTCCTGCCATTCTCCCTTGCTTGCCAATCCTTTTCTTTGACTTTCCTCAAGACATTTTTCAGTGATAGATATTTTCAACTCTGCAGTTTCGTGAATTTTACTGCCCCTGAGTTCCATTGTTCAACTTGTGTTTATGGGAACTGGCCACAAAGCAGTGGGATTTCCTCAAGCCCTATACTGTTTCCATGGGCAACCCTAGCCTTTGGTCAATTCATCTTCCTGATTGGAAATTAGAGTGACATGTGCCTGTCTGAACACCTAGGACTTGTCTCTCATTGTTCCTCATCCTTCCGCTTCATCCTCTGGACAAATTCCAAACTGTACGCAACAGGATGTTGACAGTGTTGACATCTCCAAGTGGGGAGACTGTTAGTAAAGACGCTGGAGGGGTGAACCCGAGCACCAGGAGATGAGGAGATGAGATGCCTTTTCCAAACTCTTCCCGATCAGACGGTATACCATCCTCTGGGTGTGACAGACATGTTTTAGCAGTAGGAAGAGTCCCATTCATGTAAGGAGAACACCAGGGCTTTTTCAAAATCAGTGTCTCCCCGAAACCCAAACTGGGGAGTTTTTTAAGCTACGGCTACACATATGTTCATTAAGGGCCTTGGGAAGTAGGCAGAGTCCAAACTTTAGATGACTGAAGTCTTCAGGGTCAGAAGCACTCACCACCGGCTTCCCTTAGGTTACACTTTAACTGTCATTGATAGATGATGTCAATAAAAATATCTATTCTTTTTCCGATTATTTCCCCTTATAGGTTATTGCACAATATTGAGTGTAGTTCCCTGTGCTATACAGTAGTTCCTTGTTGATGATCTATTTTATACATAGCAGTGTGTATGTGTTAATTCCAAACTGTTAATTTATCCCTCCTCCCACCTTTCCCCTTTGGTAATAATAAATTATAAGATTTTATACTTCTCAGAAATGGGGGAGCTGAAAGAGAGGTATCATTTTCAATGGAAAAGCATTTAAAACAAGATTGAAGCTTTAACCAAGATTATTAGATGTACATCCTTGGAAAGAAATCACTTCATTTCTCTAATATTGACCTGACAAATAAGACAAACCTTTTCACTGAACTTGCTTATAATAAAGTGATGGAAATATCAAATGGAAGTGTTAGAAACATCTTATTTTACCCGAGCCTTATAAACTGTTCTATGTTAACTACAGTTTGGCTCACACATCTGTTCATTGAAGTTACAATAGTCTCAATTTCTGTTACTGATCCTCCAGAGTGGACCCCAACAAGGGTCCCCCTGCCCAGTGTCATTGGGGCCAACAGATCGAGACTGAGTTTGGTTCCCAAGCAAAGGAAACTTTATATTTTCATCAGAGAATGGAGAGGTGAGAGCATGCACTACCCCGTGGGCTGTGGGCTGGGCTGCTGTGTAGAGATCCTGTCAGAGTCAGTGAGAGGGAGGGGGCGGAGCTCTCAAGGGCCGGGTTGGCTGCAGCTCAGGCTCTATATCTCGGAGTCTGCACTGGGCCCCAGGAGCTGAGGTGTCGACCCAGCCATTCTGCACCAGGAAATCTGGTCTGAAGTGCCGGGTGTGGAACCTCTGCATGCGGGACCCTAGGAGCACGTGAAATTAGACAAAGCACAAAGGATAAAAAAGGTCAGACTTGACTTTATTGCCCACATTCTATTTTTATCTCCCAGGGATTTTTAATGGGCTTTGCTGGGGACAAACCCCTCCTCTGCCTTTTGTCCCGTTCCTCATTCTTGGAGTGCTGAGGGTGCAGACCCTTCTTCTGTAACTGCTGAGTGCTGAGTTGGGAGCCCTCATACCAGGGGACGAGGGTCAGAGAACTTCTCCCCAGCAGCCTCCAGGTGACGTTGATTGGCCCCAGGACCCCTGCCTCCCTGCTCGTCCGCCTGAGCACCAGCATTGGAAGTGTTATAGATTCTAATGACCTTTAAGGGTCCAGGAAAGAGATGTGCAGAGACGCTGTGGGGGCCGGTTTCACCCCGCCCCACATTTGTTCGGCCACCTTAGGCTGACCGTTTCTGCCAGCCTAGATGCTCTGACCAGTAGTCTGCTCTTTCTTCAATTAGGCCCCTGAATTAACGTAAAAACAGCACCAGGTGTCAGAGCCCTGCCCGCTCAACTCCCAGACAGTCCAGGGTCAGTGGTGATCAAGGACCATGATGGCCACTGAGTCAACAGCCTTTTGAAGTAAACAGGAGTCCAGCCGGTCTTATTGGCCACCATCATCACGGTGTCTGTAGGCTTTTCTATGGTGACAGTGTGATATACGGTTCCCCCGCCAAGATTATTAGCTCCCCTCCGGGTGCAGGAAGTCCTGCAAGCAGTAGTCTACTCCTTCGGGACACACTATTGTTGTTTTATGAGAGAAACTCCAGGTCAAGTGATGTTCACACGAGTCGTCATGGTGCCCTGTTGCCCCCGGTTATCTCTCTGGATGTTGGAGTTGGAGGGCCTCCTCACTCGAGGTCGGTGTGCCCACGGAGCGAACCCTGCAACTTCAGGGCATGGTTGGTGATTAGGATCACCACGTGGGGTCCTTTTCCCTTAGGAGGGAGGTGGCCTTTTGGGCTGCTGATTTCCAGGTTTTTAGATACCGCCAGTATCTTGGCCAGATGTGGCAGTGGGCCAAGCCCCTTGGTGACTGTAGTTTATCCTACCTGGATGGCATTCTTGCGTTGTTCCATTTCAAGTGGTCCCAGTTTTTGCACTAATTCTCCAATGGCGATTCACCTTTCACCGGGAATGGAAAGGTCAAAGGGTTTAGCTCAATTAGGGAGTTCCAGGGCAAGGGTCTGAATTGACTGCTCTTTCCATTCTTGAAAGGCCACTTCTGGATTCTGTTCAAAAGGATCATCATCTTTTCCTTTCAGTGTTTCATATAGAGGCCCAGCTAGTAGACTGTAGTTAGGGATCCAGAAGCAGCAAACCCTGGCCTCCCCAGGAACCCCTAAGCTGTCTTCTAGTTTTAGAAAGGGGTAAGGCTGCAAATGGTTTCTTCCCTTTCCTGGGATGGGCTTCTCTGACCTTGTGTGAGAATGAAGCCCAGGCAGGTCACTGCAGTCTGTGATATTTGAGCTTTTTCTTGGACAACTTCTATCCTTTATTGGCTTGGTAGTTCAGAGGCCTCCTTAGTAGGGCTGGCGATCAGAATGTCGTCTGCATATTGAAGGAGGGTTTCCTTTTCCAGAGGTAGAACTTTTCGGTCTTTAGCTAAGCTTTCCCCAAAGATGGTGTGGGAATTTTTGAACCCTTGGGGCAAGACGGCCCGGAAGTATTGTTTTAGTTGTATGTTGAGTCCTGCCACTCACAAGCCAAAATTTCTTGTGACTCTGGGACTAATGGAATACAAAAGAAGGCATCATTGAAGACTAATACAGAATACCATGTCCTGGTGGTTGGTAGAATGACCAGCAGGGTGTAGGAATCAGGAGCAACTGGAGGTATATCCTCGGTGGCTTCACTGACTGTCCTGACATCCTTTACCAGGTCCCCAGCAGCCCATGGGGCTCTCGTGGTCAGGCCAATCCCAGGATATGGAGCTCTCCTGGGCAGGTACCCCACCCCCAACCCAGCCCACGGGGCTCTCATGGTCAGGCCCCTCCCAGGATACAGAGCTACCCTTGCAGGTACCGTGGCAGGGCTGGGCACACAGGAACCGTGCACATAGCCCTCATTGAAGAGCACCCCCAGCTCACCTGTCGCTCAGAGCTGACACAGAGCACCTCAGAGCAGGACTTGAACTAACAAACAGCAGCTCCGACAGGTCTGTGACCCTGGGCATCACTCTGTGTGGCCTCCCTCCACCTGGTCTTCCAGAGACTTCCACTGCACCCAGGGCACCAGGCCTCTGTCTCCAACCACCACCCACCCCTCCTCTCCCTGACTCCTGGGTTCCTCTCATTAGGAGAGGGTTTTCTTGAAGTTGTCTCCCACTCATGGGCCAGATAAAATGATTAGAAAACAAGCCAAAGCTGCAGCCCCTTGTCTATCCTGACTCTCAGGAGCCCACACCTGTTCCTTGGACCTGGCCGGTTCAGCAAGTTCCATTTTCTGCAACTGTGAGCCCCTGAGGGGTGATGATTGGCTGACCTGGGCAACCTTACCATGCCGGCCAGCCCTCCCCAGGTGTGCCTGGGTTGAGATCAATATAAATACCACTCCAGGCAGCAAAAGCCCCTGCAGCTGTGCCTGACGCCATTTTCTCTGCCCTGTCAGCAGTCTCGGGGCTGGGCTGGTGGGAGGGAGTGAGAGGCCACGGCTTTGTGGGTGGCCCAGTGTGAGTGGGGCTCTGCTGGACTTTCTGCAGCAGTTGCCAGGCTGCCACCTGCTAAAGAAGAGGATGTGTCACCCATACCTGCTGCTGGAATTTCTCCCTGGGCAGAGGTGAGGAAGGAAAAAAGCAGTGGGGGCAGGGACAGGACGGGTATCTCAGGCAGGGAAATGGAAATCTTCCAGAAGAGCACCCAGGGCCAGGACCATCCTGGCTGGCCTGCAGGCACCAAGTCAGCTGGCATGCTGTCACTCGTGTGGCTCCATGGCCCTTCCTCTAGGCTTTCAAGTCCTTGTATATATTCAGGTGTTTTACCTGGGAAGGGCGGGAACAGTTCAGCAGCAACTGGCCTGGGGCTCAGCTCACGTTTACTCACAGATGCCTCGGCACGGTGCCCCAGCTTTGCAATGAGGACGCTTGTTGTGTGGGGGCTGCTGGCTGAATGGGAGACGATTCCCCACCACTGACCAACTTCAGAATTGTTTACAACTGGAGCAAGTGCCCTGATACGGTTTTCCTCTGAGTAACTGGTGGGTTCTGTTTTTTTTTTTCTCTTTTTCGTTTTTGGTTCAAGGTAGATTTTATTCCTCTTTTTTGTATTTACAGATATAAGCATGGAAATAATTTATTCATATAAATGTATATGAAGGGAATAATTGTTTTTTCTGTTTTATTTTTTAAATTTTATTTCTTTTTAATTTTGAATTTTATTTTATATTTTTATACAGCAGGTTCTCATTGGTTATCTATTTTATACATATAAATGTTTACATGCCAATCCCAATCTCTCAACTCCTCCCACCACCACCCCTCCAAGAGCTTTCCCCCCTTGTTGTCCATACGATTGTTGTCTACATCTGTTGCTCTATTTATGCCTTGCAAAACGGTTAATCTGTACAGTTTTTCTAGGTTCCACATATATGCATGAATATACAAGATTTGTTTTTCTCTTTCTGACTTACTTCACTCTGTATGACAGTCTCTAGATCCATCGACGTCTCTACAAATGACCCAATTTCATTCCTTTCATGGCTTAGTAATATTCCATTTTATATATGTACCACATCTTTATGCATTCGTCTGTCTGTGGGCATTTAGGTTGCTTCCATTACCTCGATATTGTAAATAGTGATGCAATGAACATTGCGGTGAATGTCTCTTTTTGATTTATGGTTTTGTCTAGGTATATGTCCAGTCCTGGGATCGCTGTATCATATGGTAATTCTATTATTAGTTTCTTAAGAAACTCCATATTGTTCTCCATAGTGACTGTATCAACTTATATTCCCAACAATAGTGGAAGAGGGTTCCTTTTCTCCACACCCTTTCCAGCATTTGTTGTTTGTAGATTTTCAGATGATGCCCATTCTAACAGGTGTGAGGTGATACCTCATTGTTGAGTCCATTTCGTTGAGCAGGGGGTAGGTCTTGTCTATTACATATTTGGCTTATGGAACGGTATCTGTGCTAATTTCAATCTCTGGTTTTATGCAGCACCCCCTTAACTCACCTTTCCCTTTAAGCAAGCATAAGTTGGTTTTCTAATCTTGAGACCCTGTTCTGTTTTGTAATTCAGTTCATGTGTAGCCAAGTTTACATTCCGTGCATTAGTGATACCTTATGATGTTTCTTTTTCTGTGTGACTTATTTCACTTAGAATCATCATGCCTCAATCCACTCATTATGCTGGTACAGGCCTGGTGACACAGATTTCATTGCTGAGTGGTATTCTGTTGTACATAAGTACCGCAACTTCTTTATCAATTATTTGTTCTCTGGGATATTTAACTCGTACTGTAGAAGAGGTTCCTGTAAACAGAGCCGTCCCAAATTTTGGGGTGGCTGTGTCTTTTTGATTTTAATTTCCCTAAGCTATAGGACCATAAGTGGAAATGCCCTAGACTCTGTTGCTTTGTTTTTCAGATGTATCAGGAAACACCATACACTTCTCCAGAGTGGCTGTTGGCAATTTACATCCCGCCCATCAGCATAACAAGGCTCCTTTTTCCCCATGGCCTGTCTTGCCTTTCTGGATTTTACACTTTTCTCAGATGGCCCTTTAGACCGGGGGGAAGTGACACTTCATAGTAGTTCGGATTTCCATTGCAAGCTTGCTTGGTTTGCCAAAAAGGGCATATGTGTTTTTTCCTGAATATATTCAGGAACAAACTCATACGCCCTTTGTTGCCAAGTGCATCATTGTCGATGTTCTGCCTCTTTTCCTATGCTTTAAATGCAATTCCAGTCTACCTCCTGAAATCGGTTTCCTGAAATTCTGCCCCGCTTTCAAGTCCTCTTCGCAGCCTTACTTCAATATATTTTTGGACGTTATCTGTTATTTATAACTCTCCAGGTTTGTGAATTACAGGGCCCCTGAGC
Organism: Leucopleurus acutus; assembly: GCF_964270905.1. Lineage (NCBI taxonomy): Eukaryota > Metazoa > Chordata > Mammalia > Artiodactyla > Delphinidae > Leucopleurus > Leucopleurus acutus. The sequence goes on along the minus strand of NW_028139048.1, from coordinate 260,200 downwards.
TCCTTTCTTCAACTCGCTTTCTTGTGAGCTGGCCACAAACCCGCAAGACTGCTTCAGGCCCTAATCTGCTTCTGGCAGGGCACGCTGAGCCTTTGGTTAATTTCTCTTCCTGGTGGGAAATGAGTGTTAAATATACCCGTCCAGACACCTACCTCACTCTCAACCCCTTGGTGATGTGGGTCCTCTGGTTTGTGGCCACCTTTGCTGGGTTCCTCACCTTTCGATGATGTGGCCCCACTAGTGTGAGGACACTCCTGCTTGGTTCTCATCCACGTGGTTATGTGGACCCCCTGGTGAGAGTCTGTTCCTGGCTTTGTTCCTCACCCACCTGTGAGGGAGACCCTCTGCTGATAGGTCACTCCTGCATGGCTGGCACACATTGCCTTGGTGAAGTCAGCCGTGTGGTGGCAGTTGGAGCGTGCTGGGAATCTCCTCCCCCCGGTGATGAGGACCCTCTTGCGTCAGGCCCTAACTGCTGGACTCACCAACTTTTCTTAGGGAGCCCGGTGATGCTTTGGCACTCCTCTTAGGATCCCATCTCCATGGGGTTGTGGGCCTTCTGCTCTGAGGTCCCAACGGCTGGGTTGTTCACATTTTCATGATGTGGGCTCTCTGGTGTTCACAGAAGCCTGGATCCCATAGCCTCTGTGCTCTTGGCCGCCTGCTGGGAGGTTCCAACTGCTGGATTCCTCACTTTTTTAATTTTTTGGGCCCTCTGTTGTGAGGATCCTCCTGCCTGCCTCACTCCCATCCCCTTCGTGATGTGTGTCGTCTGGTTTGAGGCCACATGTGCTGGGTTCCTCACCTTTCGATGATGTGGGACCAATGGTCTTAGGAGACTCCTGCCTGGTTCACATCCCCTTGGTGATGTGGGCCCTCTGTTGAGAGTCTGATCCTGGCTGGGTTCCTCACCCATCTGTGAGGTGGGCCGTCTGATGTGAGGTCACTCCTGCCTGGCTTGCTCACCTCGCCTTGTGGACATGAGCCCTCTGGTGGCACTTGGAGCCTGCTGGGAGCCTCCTCTCCTCGGTGATGAGGGCCCTCTGGCATCAGGCCTTAACTGCTGGGCTCCCCACATTTTGTGATGTGCGCCCAGTGGTGCGAGGACACTCCAGCCAGGTTCCCATCCCCATGGCGATATGGGCCTTCTGCTCTGAGGTCCCAAAGCCTGGCTTGCTCACAGTTTCATGATGTGGGCCCTCTGCTGTGAGTTCACTCCGGCAAGGATCCCTTATTATCGGTGCTCTGAGCCGCCTGCTGGGAGGTTCCAACTGCTGGATTCCTCAACTTTTTTATTCTATGTGCCCTCTGTTGTGAGGCTCCTCCTGCCTGCCTCACTGCCAGCCCCTTGGTGATGACTGTCCTATGGCTTGAGGCCACATGTGCTGCGTTCCTCACCTTTTGATGATGTGACCCCACTCGTGTGAGGACACTCCTGCCTGGTTCCCATCCCCTTGGTGAGGTGGGCCCTCTGGCGAGAGTCTAATCCTGGCTGGGTTCCTCAACGTTCTGTGAGGTAGGCCCTCTGCTGTGAGGTCACTCCTGCCTGGCTGGCACACGTCACCTTGGAGACGTGAGCCCTCTGGTGGCAGTTGGAGCGTGCAGGGCACCTCCTCCTCTCGGTGATGACGGCCCTCTGGCGTCAGGCCCTAAATGGTGGGCTCCCCACATTTTCTGATGTGCGCCCAGTGGTGCGAGGACACTCCAGCCAGGTTCCCATTCCCATGGGGATGTGGGCCTTCTGCGCTGAGGTCTCAACTCCTGGGTTGCTCACAGTTTTGTGATGTGGGCCCTCTGCTGTGAGTTCACTGTGGCCTGGATCCCATAGCCTCGGTGTTCTGGGCCGCCTGCTGGAAGGTCTAAATGCTGGAATCCTCACGTTTTTTATATTATGTGCCCTGTGTTGTGAGGCTACTCCTGCCTGCCTCACTCCAAGGCCCTTGGTGATGTGGGTCCTCTGGTTTGAGGACACATGTGCTGGGTTCCTCACCTTAAGATGATGAGGCCCCACTGGTGTGAGGATAATCCTGACTGGGTCCCATCCCCTTTGTGATGTGGGCCCTCTGGTGAGAGTCTGATCCTGGCTGGGTTCCTCACCCATCTGTGAGGTGGGCCCTCTACTATCAGGTAACTCTTGCCTGGGTTGCTCACCTCGCCTTGTTGACATGAGCCCTCTGGTGGCAATTGGACCCTGCTGGGAGCCTCCTCAGCTCTGTGATGAGGGCCCTCTGACGTCAGGCCCTAACTGCTGGGCTCCCCAACTTTTCTTAGTGAGCCCAGTGTTGCTCAAGCACTCCTCTTAGGTTCCCATCCCCATGGGGATGTGGGCCTTCTGCTCTGAGGTTCCAACGGCTGGGTTGATCACAATTTCATGATGTGGGCTCTCTGGTGTTAGTTCACTGTGGCCTGGATCCCATAGCCTCTGTGGTCTTGGCTGCCTGCTGGGAGCTTCCCACTGCTCGATTCCTCAACTTTTGTATTCTATGGGTCCTGTGTTGTGATGCTCCTCCTGCCTGCCTCACTCGCAACCCCTTCGTGATGTGGGTCTTCTGGTTTGAGGCCACATGTGCTGGGTTAGGCAACTTTCAATGATGTGGCCCCACTGGTGTGAGGACACTCCTGCCTGGTTCCCATCCCCTTGGTGATGTGGGCCTTCTGGTGACAGTCTTATCCTGGCTGGGTTCCTCACTCTTCTGTGAGGTAGGCCCTCTGCTGTGAGGTCAATCCTGCCTGACTTGCACACATCACCTTGGCGATGTGGGCCCTCTGTTGGCACATGGAACCTGCTGGGAGCCTCCTGCCCTCGGTGATGACGGCCCTCTAGCATCAGGCTCTAACTGCTGGGCTCCCCACGTTTTCTGATGTGAGCCCAGTGATGCCAGGACACTCCTGTCAGGTTCCCATCCCCATGGGGATGTGGGCTTTCTGCTCTGAGGTCCCAATGCCTGGGTTGCTCACAGTTTCATGATGTGGGCTCTCTGCTCTTAGTTCACTCCTGCCTGCATCCCATAGCTTCTGTGCTCTCGGCCGCCTGCTGGGAGGTTCCAAATGCTGGATTCCTCACTTTTTTTATTCTTTGGGCCCTCTGTTTTTAGGCTACTCCTACCTGCCTCACTCCCATCCCCTTTGTGATGTATGTCCTCTGATATGAGGCCACATGTGCTGGGTTCCTCACCTTCGATGATGTGGCCCCACTGGTGGGAGGACAGTCCTGACTGGTTCCCATCCCCTTGGTGTTGTGGGCCCTCTGGTGAGAGTCTCATCCTGCCTCGGTTCCTCACCCTTCTGTGAGATAGGCCCTCTGCTGTGAGGTCACTACTGCCTGGCTGGTGCATGCCACCTTGTAGACGTGGGCCCTCTGTTGGCAGTTGGAACCTGCTGGGAGTCTCCTCCCCTCAGTTATGAGGGCCCCCTGGCATCAGGCCCTAACTGCTGGGCTCCTAACATTTTCTGATATGTGCTAAGTGGTGCAAAGCCACTCCTGCCAGGTTCCCATCCCAATGGGGATGTGGGCCTTCTGTTCTGAGGTCCCAACAGCTGGGCTGCTCACAGGTTCATGATGTGGGCCCTCTGCTGTGAGTTCACTGCGGCCTGGATCCCATAGCCTCGGTGCTCTGGGCCACTTGCTGGGAGGTTCCAACTGCTGGATTCCTCAACTTTTATATTCTATGGACCCTGTGTTGTGAGGCCAGTCCTGCCAGCCTCATTCCGAACCCCTTGGTGATGTGGTTCCTCTGGTTTGAGGACACATGTGCTGGGATCCTCACCTTTCGATGATGTTGTCCCACTGGTGTGGGGACACTCCTGCCTGGTTCCCATCCCCTTGGTGATGTGGGCCCTCTGGTGAGAGTCTGATCCTGGCTGTGTTCCTCACCCTTCTGTGAGGTGGGCCCTCTGCTGTGAGGTCACTCCTGCCAGGCTGGCACACATCACCTTGGCGACGTTGGCCCTCTGGTGGCAGCTGGAGCCTGCTGGGAGCCTCCTCCTCTCGGTGATGAGTGCCCTCTAGCGTCAGGCCCTAACTTCTGAGCACCCCACGTTTTCTGATGTGAGCCCAGTGATGCCAGGACACTCCTGTCATGTTCCCATCACCATGGGGATGTGGGCCTTCTGCTCTGAGGTCCCAATGTCTGGGTTGCTCACAGTTTCATGATGTGGGCTGTCTGGTGTTAGTTCACTCTGGCCTGGATCCTCTAGCCTCTGTGCTCTGGGCCGCCTGCTGGGAGGTTCCAACTGCTGGATTCCTCACCTTTCTTATTTTTGGGCCCTCTGTTATGAGGCTCCTCCTGCCTGCCTCACTCCCAGCCCCTTGGTGATGGGTGTCCTATGGTTTGAAGCCACATGTTCTGGGTTCCTCACCTTTAGATGATGTGGCCCTACTCATGTGAGGACACTCCTGCCTGGTTCCAATCCATTTGGTGATGTGGGCCCTCTGGTGCGAGTCTGATCCTGACTGGGTTCGTCACACTTCTCTGAGGTGGGCCCTCTGCTGTGAGGTCATTCGTGCCTGGTTGGCACACATCGCCTTGGCGACGTCAGCCCTCTGGTGGCAGTTGGAGCCTGCTGGGAGCCTCCTTCCCTTGGTGATGAGGGTCCTCTGGCGTCAGGCCCTAACTGCTGGTCGCCCAAAATTTTCTGATACGTTCTCAGTGGTGCGAGGACACTCCTACCAGAATTCCATCCCCATGGGGATGTGGGCCTCCTGCTCTGAGGTCCCAATGGCTGGGTTGCTCAGTTTCATGACATGGGCCCTCTTCTGTGAGTTCACTGTGGCCTGGATCCCATGGCCTCGGTGCTCTGGGCCGCCTGCTGGGAGGTTCCAACTGCTGGATTCCTCACTTTTTTATTCTATGGGCCCAGTGTTGTGAGACTACTCCTGCCTGCCTCACTCCGAGGTCCTTGGTGATGTGGGTCCTCTGGTTTGAGGACACATGTGCTGAGTACCTCAGCTTTTGATGATGTGGCCCCACTGATGTGAAGACACTCCTGCCTGGTTCCCATCCCCTTGGTGATGTGGGCCCTCTGGTGAGAGTCTGATGTTGGCTGGGTTTCTCACCCTTCTGTGAGGTGGGACCTCTGCTGTGAGGTAACTCCTGCCTGGCATGCTCACGTTGCCTTGGCAATGTGAGCCCTCAGGTGGCAGTTGGAGCCTGCTGGGAATCTCATCCCCTCAGGTATGAGAGCTCTGGATAAAACACATATACCCTTTTTTGCCAAGTGCATTATTTTCCAAGTTCTGTCTCTTTTCCTATGCTTTAAGAGCTACTCCCGTGTACGTTCTGAAATCAGTTTCCAGCAATTCTGCCCCGCATTCAAGTCCTCTTCGCAGCCTTACTTCAGTATAATTTTGGATGATAGCTGTCATTTATAACTCCACAGGTTTCTGAATTACAGTGCCCCTGAGCTCCTTTCTTCAACTCGCTTTCTTGTGAGCTGGCCGCAACACCGCAGGATCTCCTCAGGCCCTAATCTAGTTCCAGCATGGCACGCGGAGCCTTTGGTTCATTTATCTTCCTGGTGGGAAATGAGAGTTAAATTTGCCCGTCCAGACACCTACAGATAGTCTCCCATTGCTTCTCCTTATTCCTGTTCATCTTCCGAAGAAATTGCAAACTGGGCCAAACAGGAGGTTAAAGGCACTGACTCTCCAAGTGGGGAGAGTGTTAGTAAAGCGTCTGGAATGTTGCACCCGAGTACCAGGGGACGAAAACTGAGACACATTTGAACACGTTTCCCGATCACACGGTGGATCATACACTCCGTTCCACATGCATGTTTTAGCTGAAGGAAGAATCCCTTAAACCTGGAGAGTTGAGACCCATGGAATGGGTACCATGCAATATGACTTCAAAGGGTCTGCATTTGCTCACCGAACCTCACCAATCCTATCACTGCTGCGTTTATGCTGCTGTACAGACGCTTGATTCTCTTTCGGAGACATATAAATCCTAAGGTTTTAAGATTCTTACTAGTCAGGTATATTCTTAGGCGTTTAATATGGGGTGTTGAGTCCACTTCGTTGAGCAAGGAGTAGCTCTTGTCTATTACATATTTGGCTTATGGAACGGTATCTGTGCTAATTTCAATCTCTGGTTTCATGCAGCACCCCAACTCACCTTTCCCCTTAAGCAAGCATAAGTTGGTTTTCTACATTTGAAACCCTGTTCTGTTTTGTAATTCAGTTCCTGTGTAGCCAAGTTTACATTCCGTGTATTAGGGATATCTTATGATGTTTCTTTTTCTGTGTGACTTATTTCACTTAGAATACTCGTACCTGAATCCACTCATTATGCTGCTACGGGCCTGATGACATAGATTTCATTGCTGAGTGATATTGCATTGTACGTAAGTACCACAACTTCTTTATCCATTTTTCGCTTTCTGTGATATTGAACTTGTACCGTAAACGAGGTTCTTGTAAACAGAGCTGTCCGAAACTTTGGGGTGGCTGTGTCTTTTGATTTTAATTTCCCTAAGCTATAGGACCATAAGTGGAAGTGCCCTAGGCTCTGTTGCTTTGCTTTTTGGATGTTTCAGGAAACACCATACACATCTCCACAGTGGCTGCTGGCAATTCACATCCCGATCATCAGCATAACAAGGCTCCCAGTTCTCCATGGCCTGTCCTGCCTTTCTGGATTTTACACTTTTTTCAGATGGCCCTTTTGACCGGGGGGCAGTGAGACTTCATTGTAGTGCAGATTTCCTTTGCAAGCTTGCTTGGTTGGCCAAAAAGGGCGTATGCGTTTTTTCCTGAATATATTCAGGAAAAAACGCATACGCCCTTTTTGGCCAAGTGCATCATTGTGGACGTTCTGCCTCTTTTCCTATGCTTTACATGCAATTCCAGTCTACCTCCTGAAATCGGTTTTCTGCAATTCTGCCCCGCTTTCAAGTCCTCTTGGCAGCCTTACTTCAATATATTTTTGGACGATAGCTGTCATTTATAACTCTGCAGGTTTGTGAATTACAGTGCCCCTGAGCTCCTTTCTTCAACTCGCTTTCTTGTGAGCTGGCCGCAACACCGCAGGATTGCTTCAGGCCCTAGTTTGTTTCCCGGCACGGCATGCTGAGCCTTTGGTTAATTCCTCTTCCTGGTGGGAAATGAGAGTTAAATTTGCCCGTCCAGACAGCTCCAGCTAGTCTCTCATTGGTTCTCCCTATTCCTGTTCATTTTCCACAGAAATTACAAACTGGGCCAAACAGGAGGTTAAAGGCACTGACTCTCCAAGTGGGGAGAGTGTTAGTAAAGCGTCTGGAATGTTGCACCCGAGTACCAGGGGACGTAAACTGAGACACATTTGAACACGTTTTCCGATCACACGGTGGATCATACTCTGGGTTCCACATGCATGTTTTAGCTGAAGGAAGAATCCCTTAAACATGGAGAGTTGAGACCCATGGAATGGGTACCATGCAATATGACTTCAAAGGGTCTGCATTTGCTCACCGAACCTCACCAATCCTATCACTGCTGCGTTTATGCCGCTGTACACACGCTTGATTCTCTTTCGGAGACATATAAATCCATAGTTTTTAAGATTCTTACTAGTCAGGTATATTGTTAGGCGTTTAATATGGGGTGTTGAGTCCACTTCGTTGAGCAAGGAGTAGCACTTGTCTATTATATATTTGGCTTATGGAACGGTATCTGTGCTAATTTCAATCTCTTGTTGTATGCAGCACCCCAACTCACCTTTCCCCTTAAGCAAGCATAAATTGGTTTTCTACATTTCACACTCTGTTCTGTTTAGTAATTTAGTTCCTGTGTAACCAAGTTTACATCCGTGTAGTAGTGATATCTTATGATGTTTCTTTTTCTGTGTGACTTATTTTTTATTTTTTTATTTTTTTATTTTTTTATTTATTTTTTTTTTTGCGGTACGTGGGCCTCTCACTGTTGTGGTCTTTCCCATTTCAGAGCACAGGCTCCGGACGCGCAGGCTCAGCGGCCATGGCTCACAGGCCCAGCCACTCCGCGGCATGTGGGATCTTCCCGGATCGGGGCACGAACCCATGTACTCTGCATCGGCAGGCGGACTCTCAACCACTGCGCCACCAGGTAAGCCCTGTGTGACTTATTTCACTTAGAATCATCGTACCTGAATCCACTCATTATGCTGCTACAGGCCTGATGACATAGATTTCATTGCTGAGTGATATTGCATTGTACGTAAGTACCACAACTTCTTTATCCATTTTTCGCTTTCTGTGATATTGAACTTGTACCGTAAACGAGGTTCTTGTAAACAGAGCCGTCCCAAACTTGGGGTGGCTGTGTCTTTTTGATTTTAATTTCCCTAAGCTATAGGACCATAAGTGGAAGTGCCCTAGGCTCTGTTGCTTTGTTTTTTGGATGTTTCAGGAAACACCATACACTTCGCCAGAGTGGCTGCTGGCAATTTACATGCCGCCCATCAGCATAACAAGGCTCCCAGTTCTCCATGGCCTGTCCTGCCTTTCTGGATTTTACACTTTTTTCAGATGGCCCTTTTGACCGGGGGGCAGTGAGACTTCATTGTAGTGCAGATTTCCTTTGCAAGCTTGCTTGGTTGGCCAAAAAGGGCGTATGCGTTTTTTCCTGAATATATTCAGGAAAAAACGCATACGCCCTTTTTGGCCAAGTGCATCATTGTGGACGTTCTGCCTCTTTTCCTATGCTTTACATGCAATTCCAGTCTACCTCCTGAAATCGGTTTCCTGCAATTCTGCCCCGCTTTCAACTCCTCTTGGCTGCCTTACTTCAATATATTTTTGGAAGATAGCTGTCATTTATAACTCTGCAGGTTTGTGAATTACAGTGCCCCTGAGCTTTCTTCAACTCGCTTTCTTTTGAGCTGGCCGCAACACCGCAGGATTGCTTCAGGCCCTAGTTTGTTTCCGGCACGGCATGTTGAGCCTTTGGTTAATTCCTCTTCCTGGTGGGAAATGAGAGTTAAATTTGCCCGTCCAGACACCTCCAGCTAGTCTCTCATTGGTTCTCCCTATTCCTGTTCATTTTCCACAGAAATTGCAAACTGGGCCAAACAGGAGGTAAAAGGCACTGACTCTCCAAGTGGGGAGAGTGTTAGTAAAGCATCTGGAATATTGCACCCGAGTTCTACGGGACGAAAACTGAGATACATTTGAACACGTTTCCCGATCACACGGTGGATCATACTCTGGATTCCACATGCATGTTTTAGCTGAAGGAAGAATCCCTTAAACCTGGAGAGTTGAGTCCCATGGAATGGGTACCGTGCAATATGACTTCAACGGGTCTGCATTTGCTCACCGAACTTCACCAATCCTATCACTGCTGCGTTTATGCCACCGTACACACGCTTGATTCTCTTTCGGAGACATATAAATCGGTAGGTTTTATATTCTTACTAGTCAGGTATATACTTAGGCGTTTATATGGGGTGTTGAGTCCACTTCGTTCAGCAAGGAGTAGCTCTTGTCTATTGCATATTTGGCTTATGGAACGGTATCTGTGCTAATTTCAATCTCTGGTTTCATGCAGCACCCCAACTCACCTTTCCCCTTAAGCAAGCATAAGTTGGTTTTCTACATTTGAGACCCTGTTCTGTTTTGTAATTCAGTTCCTGTGTAGCCAAGTTTACATTCCGTGTAGTAGTGATATCTTATGATGTTTCTTTTTCTGTGTGACTTATTTCACTTAGACTCATCATACATGCATCCACTCATTATGCTGCTATGGGCCTGATGACATAGATTTTATTGCTGAGTGATATTGCATTGTACGTAAGTACCACAACTTCTTTATCCATTTTTTGCTTTCTGTGATATTGAACTTGTACCGTAAACGAGGTTCTTGTAAACAGAGCCGTCCCAAACTTTGGGGTGGCTGTGTCTTTTTGATTTTAATTTCCCTAAGCTATAGGACCATAAGTGGAAGTGCCCTAGGCTCTGTTGCTTTGTTTTTTAGATGTTTCAGGAAACACCATACACTTCTCCAGAGTGGCTGTTGGCAATTTACATCCCGCCCACCAGCATAACAAGGCTCCCAGTTCTCCATGGCCTGTCCTGCTTTTCTGGATTTTACACTTTTTTCAGATGGCCCTTTTGACCGGGGGGCAGTGAGACTTCATTGTAGTGCAGATTTCCTTTGCAAGCTTTCTTGGTTGGCCAAAAAGGGCGTATGCGTTTTTTCCTGAATATATTCAGGAAAAAACGCATACGCCCTTTTTGGCCAAGTGCATCATTGTGGACGTTCTGCCTCTTTTCCTATGCTTTACATGCAATTCCCGTCTACCTCCTGAAATCGGTTTCCTGCAATTCTGCCCCGCTTTCAAGTCCTCTTGGCAGCCTTACTTCAATATATTTTTGGACGATAGCTGTCATTTATAACTCTGTAGGTTTGTGAATTACAGTGCCCCTGAGCTCGTTTCTTCAACTCGCTTTCTTGTGAGCTGTCCGCAACACCGCAGGATTGCTTCAGGCCCTAGTGTAGTTCCGGCACGGCACGCTGAGCCTTTGGTTAATTCCTCTTCCTGGTGGGAAATGAGAGTTAAATTTGCCCGTCCAGACACCTCCAGCTAGTCTCTCTTTCGTTCTCCCTATTCCTGTTCATTTTCCACAGAAATTACAAACTGGGCGAAACAGGAGGTTAAAGGCACTGACTCTCCAAGTGGGGAGAGTGTTAGTAAAGCATCTGGAATTTTGCACCCGAGTACCAGGGACGAAAACGAGACACATTTGAACACGTTTCCCGATCACACGGTGGATCATACTCTGGGTTCCACATGCATGTTTTAGCTGAAGGAAGAATCCCTTAAACCTGGAGAGTTGAGACCCATGGAATGGGTACCATGCAATATGACTTCAAAGGGTCTGCATTTGCTCACCGAACCTCACCAATCCTATCACTGCTGCGTTTATGCCGCTGTACACACGCTTGATTCTCTTTCGGAGACATATAAATCCGTAATTTTTAAGATTATTTCTAGTCAGGTGTATTCTTAAGCGTTTAATATGGGGTGTTGAGTCCACTTCGTTGAGCAAGGAGTAGCTCTTTTCTATTACATATTTGGCTTATGGAACGGTATCTGTGCTAATTTCAATCTCTGGTTTCATGCAGCACCCCAACTCACCTTTTCCCTGAAGCAAGCATAAGTTGGTTTTCTACATTTGAGACCCTGTTCTGTTTTGTAATTCAGTTCTTGTGTAGCCAAGTTTTCCTTCCGTGTAGTAGTGATATCTTATGGTGTTTCTTTTCCTGTGTGACTTATTTCACTTAGAATCATCATACCTGAATCCACTCATTATGCTGCTACGGGCCTGATGACATAAATTTCATTGCTGAGTGATATTGCATTGTACGTAAGTACCACAACTTCTGTATCCATTTTTCACTTTCTGTGATATTGAACTTGTACAGTAAACGAGGTTCTTGTAAACAGAGCCGTCCCAAAGTTTGGGGAGGCTGTGTCTTTTTGATTTTAATTTCCCTAAGCTATAGGACCATAAGTGCAAGTGCCCTAGGCTCTGTTGCTTTGTTTTTTAGATGTTTCAGGAAACACCATACACTTCTCCAGAGTGGCTGTTGGCAATTTACATCCCGCCCATCAGCATAACAAGGCTCCCAGTTCTCCATGCCAAGTCCTGCCTTTCTGGATATTACACTTTCTTCAGATGGCCCTTTTGACCGGGGGGCAGTGAGACTTCATTGTAGTGTAGATTTCCTTTGCAAGCCTGCTTGATTGGCGAAAAAGGGCGTATGCGTTTTTTCCTGAATATATTCAGGAAAGAACACATACGCCCTTTTTGGCCAAGTGCATCATTGTGGACGTTCTGCCTCTTTTCCTATGCTTTACATGCAATTCCCGTCTACCTCCTGAAATCGGTTTCCTGCAATTCTGCCCCGCTTTCAAGTCCTCTTGGCAGCCTTACTTCAATATATTTTTGGACGATAGCTGTCATTTATAACTCTGCAGGTTTGTGAATTACAGTGCCCCTGAGCTCCTTTCTTCAACTCGCTTTCTTGTGAGCTGGCCGCAACACCGCAGGATTGCTTCAGGCCCTAGTGTGGTTCCGGCACGGCATGCTGAGCCTTTGGTTAATTCCTCTTTCTGGTGGGAAATGAGAGTTAAATTTGCCCGTCCAGACACCTCCAGCTAGTTTATCATTGGTTCTCCCTATTCCTGTACAATTTCCGCAGAAATTGCAAACTTGGCCAAACAGTAGTTTAAAGACACTGACTCTCCAAGTGGGGAGAGTGTTAGTAAAGCGTCTTGAATGTTGCACCCGAGTACGAGGGGATGAAAACTGAGACACATTTGAACACGTTTCCTGATCACACGGTGGATCATACTCTGTGTTCCACATGCATGTTTCAGCTGAAGGAAGAATCCCTTAAACCTGGAGATTTGAGACCCATGGAATGGGTACCATGCAGTATGACTTCAAAGGGTCTGCATTTGCTCACCGAACCTCACCAATCCTATCACTGCTGCGTTTATGCCGCTGTACACACGCTTGATTCTCTTTCGGAGACATATAAATCCGTAGGTTTTAAGATTATTTCTAGTCAGGTATATTCTTAGGCGTTTAATATGGGGTGTTGAGTCCACTGCGTTGAGCAAGGAGTAACTCTTGTCTATTACATATTTGGCTTATGGAACGGTATCTGTGCTAATTTCAATCTCTGGTTTTATGCAGCACCCCAACTCACCTTTCCCCTTAAGCAAGCATAAGTTGGTTTTCTACATTTGAGACCCTGTTCTGTTTTGTAATTCAGTTCTTGTGTAGCCAAGTTTACATTCCGTGTAGTAGTGATATCTTATGGTGTTTCTTTTTCTGTGTGACTTATTTCACTTAGAATCATCATACCTGAATCCACTCATTATGCTGCTACGGGCCTGATGACATAGATTTCATTACTGAGTGATATTGCATTGTACGTAAGTACCACAACTTTTTTATCCATTTTTCGCTTTCTGTGATATTGAACTTGTACCGTAAACGAGGTTCTTGTAAACAGAGCCGTCCCAAATTTGGGGTGACTGTGTCTTTTTGAATTTAATTTCCCTAAGCTATAGGACCATAAGTGGAAGTGCCCTAGGCTCTGTTACTTAGTTTTTTAGATGTTTCAGGAAACACCATACACTTCTCCAGAGTGGCTGTTGGCAATTTACATCCCGCCCATCAGCATAACAATGCTCCCAGTTCTCCATGGCCTGTCCTGCCTTTCTGGATTTTACACTTTTTTCAGATGGCCCTTTTGACCGGGGGGCAGTGAGACTTCATTGTAGTGCAGATATCCTTTGCAAGCTTGCTTGGTTGGCCAAAAAGGGCGTATGCGTTTTTTCCTGTATTCAGGAAAAAACGCATACGCCCTTTTTGGCCAAGTGCATCATTGTGGACGTTCTGCCTCTTTTCCTATGCTTTACATGCAATTCCAGTCTACCTCCTGAAATCGATTTCCTGCAATTCTGCCCCGCTTTCAAGTCCTCTTGGCAGCCTTACTTCAATATATTTTTGGACGATAACTGTCATTTATAACTCTGCAGGTTTGTGAATTACAGTGCCCCTGAGCTCCTTTCTTCAACTCGCTTTCTTGTGAGCTGGCCGCAACACCGCAGGATTGCTTCAGGCCCTAGTGTAGTTCCGGCACGGCACGATGAGCCTTTGGTTAATTCCTCTTCCTGGTGGGAAATGAGAGTTAAATTTGCCCGTCCACACACCTCCAGCTAGTCTCTCTTTCGTTCTCCCTATTCCTGTTCATTTTCCACAGAAATTACAAACTGGGCCAAACAGGAGGTTAAAGGCACTGACTCTCCAAGTGGGGAGAGTGTTAGTAAAGCATCTGGAATGTTGCACCCGAATACCAGGGGACGAAAACGAGACACATTTGAACACGTTTCCCGATCACACGGTGGATCATACTCTGGGTTCCACATGCATGTTTTAGCTGAAGGAAGAATCCCTTAAACCTGGAGAGTTGAGACCCATGGAATGGGTACCATGCAATATGACTTCAAAGGGTCTGCATTTGCTCACCGAACCTCACCAATCCTATCACTGCTGCGTTTATGCCGCTGTACACACGCTTGATTCTCTTTCGGAGACAAATAAATCCGTAGGTTTTAAGATTATTTCTAGTCAGGTATATTCTTAGGCGTTTAATATGGGGTGTTGAGTCCACTTCGTTCAGCAAGGAGTAGCTCTTGTCTATTGCATATTTGGCTTATGGAACGGTATCTGTGCTAATTTCAATCTCTGGTTTCATGCAGCACCCCAACTCACCTTTCCCCTTAAGCAAGCATAAGTTGGTTTTCTACATTTGAGACCCTGTTCTGTTTTGTAATTCAGTTCCTTTGTAGCCAAGTTTACATTCCGTGTATTGGTGATATCTTATGATGTTTCTTTTTCTGTGTGACTTATTTCACTTAGAATCATCGTACCTGAATCCACTCATTATGCTGCTACGGGCCTGATGACATAGATTTCATTGCTGAGTGATATTGCATTGTACGTAAGTACCACAACTTCTTTATCCATTTTTCGCTTTCTGTGATATTGAACTTGTACCATAAACGAGGTTCTTGTAAACAGAGCCGTCCCAAACTTTGGGGTGGCTGTGTCTTTTTGATTTTAATTTCCCTAAGCTATAGGACCATAAGTGCAAGTGCCCTAGGCTCTGTTGCTTTGTTTTTTAGATGTTTCAGGAAACACCATACACTTCTCCAGAGTGGCTGCTGGCAATTTACATCCCGCCCATCAGCATAACAAGGCTCCCAGTTCTCCATGGCCTGTCCTGCCTTTCTGGATTTTACACTTTTTTCAGATGGCCCTTTGACCGGGGTGAAGTGAGACTTCATTGTAGTGCAGATTTCCTTTGAGAGCTTGCTTGGTTGGCCAGAAAGGGCGTATGCGTTTCTTCCTGAATATATTCAGGAAAAAACGCATACGCCCTTTTTGGCCAAGTGCATCATTGTCGACGTTCTGAGTGTTTTCATATGTTTTCAGTGCAATTCCTGTCTACCTCCTGAAATCGGTTTCCTGCAGTTCTGCCTTGCTCTCAGTGCCTCTTCATAGCCTTACCTCAATATACTTTTGGAGAATAGTTGGCCTTTATAACTCTGCAGGTTTTTGAATTGCAGTGGCCCTTAGCTCCATTTTTCAGCTCTTATTTTTGTGATCTTGCCTCATATCCACAGGATTTCTTCAGGCCCTATTCTTCTTCTGGGGTGCCTTGCTCTGCCTTTGGTTAATTCTTCTTCCTGATGTGAAATTAGAGTGACATGTGCCCATTGAAACCGCTACAGCTATTTTCTCACTGGTTCCCCCTATTCCCATTCATCCTCCGCACTAACTGCAGACTGTGCGATACCGGAACTTAAAGGCATTGACTCTCCATGTGGAGATGTTGTTAGTAAAGTGGCTGGAATGTTGATCCGGAGCCCCAGGAGAGGAAAATGAGGTGCATTTTAGAAACCTTTCCCGATCATATGGTATACCATCCGCTGGATTTCCCATGCATGGTTTAGCTGTAGGAAGATTCCCTTCAACTTGGAGTGTTGGGACCCTTGGAATAAGTAGCATGAAGTATTGCATTAAACTTTCGGCAGTTGCTCACCAAAGCTCTCCAATCCTTTCAGCCCCAAGTGTCCAGCCTTATGTCTTATCCAGCTGTGGGTTTATATGTGGTCATTCCAGGTTGCATCACAGCCCCTGAGCGAATTTTGTAAGAATTTTTCTCTCTTTCATTGTTTCTGCGTTTTGGTTTTAAAATTTATTTCTATAATGGGGTTTAGCTCATTTTCACTGCTGTGTTTGTGCCGCTCTGCGCACACTTGATTCCCTTATGGAGATATATCAATACATGGGTTTTAAGATTCTTATTACTCAGATATATTTCTCTGCGGTGTATAGGGTGTGTTGAGGCCAGTTCATTGAGCGAGGTGTAGATCTTGTCTGATACCTATTTGGTTTATTGAACGGTATCTGTGCTAATTTCAAACTCTGGTTTTATGCATCACCCCACCTCTCCTTTCCCCTTAAGCTGACATAAGTGTGTTTTCTAAATGTGAGACACTGTTCTGTTTTGTAATTCATTTTTTGTGCAGCCATATTTATCCTCCCTCTATAAGTGATATCTTATGATATGTTTCTTTTTCTGTTTGACTTATTTCAAGTAGTATTATCGGACCTCAATCCACTCTTTATCCTTCTACTAGCCTTATTACATTGATTTCATGGTGAAGAGATATTCCATTGTACATAAGTACCACATTTTCTTTATCCATTGTTCTCTTTCCTGGGATATTTAAGGTGTACTGAAGTTGAGGTTCTTGTAAACAGAGTAGCCCTAAACTGTGGTGTGCTTGTGTCTTGTTGATTTTTAGACTTCCCTAGATATACTCCCGTGATTGGAAGTGCCCTATGCTCTGTCGCTCTGTTTTTTAGATGATTTAGGAACCACCATACACTTCTCCAGAGTGGCTCTCGGCAGTTCACACACTGTCCATCAGCGTATAAAGGCTCCCTGTTCTCCATGGCCTGTCCTGCATTTCTGGTGTTTACAATTTTTTCGGATGGCCCTTTTGACCGGTGGGAAATGAGACTTCTTTGTTGTGCACATTTGCATTGCTTGCTTGCTTGGTTGCCCATAAAGTGCGTATGCGTTTTTTCCTGGATATATTCAGGAAATAACGCATACTCCCTTTTGGGCCAACTGCATCATTGTCGAAATTCTGCCGCTTTTCATGTGCTTTAAAGGCGAGTCCAATCTATCTCTTGAAATCTGTTTCTTGCAATTCTGTCTTGCATTCAGATCCTCTTCTTTGCCTTACCTCAACATATTTTTGGACGTTAGTTTTCATTTATAACTCTGCAGGTTTGTGAATTGCAGTGACCCTGAGCTCCATTTTTTAAGTTGCTCTTTTGTGAGCTGGCCTCAAAACCGCAGGATTGCTTCAGGCCCTATTTTGGCTCCGGCGAGGCGGGCTGAGCCTTTTTTTAATTCTTATTCTTAATGGGAAATTAGAGTGACATGTGCCCGTCCAAACCCCTACAACTATTCTCTCATTGTTTCCCCCTCTTCCCGTTCATCCTCCTCACAATTTGCAAAATGTGTGAAACAGAAGTTTAAATGTGCTGATTCTCTAAGTGGGGAGATTCTAAGTAACGTGGCTGGAATGATGAACAGGAGCACCAGGAGAGGATAAATGAGGTGCATTTTAGACACATCTCCCGATCACATGGTGTACAGTCCTCTGGGTTTTCCATGCATGTTTTAGCTGTAGGAAGATTCCTTGAACCTGCAGATTTGGGACCCATTGAATGGGTACCAGGTAGTATTACTTTAAAGGGTGTGCATTTCCTCACCCAACCTCACATTTCTCTTAGCGCGAACAGTTTCCAGCCTTATGTCTCATCCTGCTGTGGGTCTAGATGTGTTCAATCCATGTTGCATCACCGTCCCTGAGGAAAAGTTGTAAGAGGTTTTCTCTGTCTCTCTGTCGTTTATTTTTTTCAATTTATTACTATATTGGTTACAGCTGATTTTCAAAGCTCTGTTTCTTGCTGCTGTACATCCACTTGATTCACGTACAGAGAGACATCAATAAATTCTTTTTCAGATTCTTACCAGTCATAGATATTCTTTTCCGGTGACTTGAGTGTGCTGAGTGCAGTTCTTTTAGCTACCGTGTAGGCCTTGTTGATTATCAGTTTGGTATTTGGAATGGTATCTTTGCTAATTTCAACCTCCTGGATGATGCCTCACCCCTCCCCACCTTTCCCGTTTAGCAGCCTTACGCGTGTTTTCTACATATTTGACTATGTTTTTGTTTTGTAATTTATTTCATGTGTAGCCATTTTGGATTCCACCTTTAAGTGATATCTTATGATATGTGTCTTTTTCTTTTTGAATTATGTCACTTAGAATGATCATACGTAACTCCTCCGGAGTTGTTACAACTGGCCATATTTCATTGATTTCCAGGCTGAGTAATATTCCACTCTACATAAGTACCACATCTCTATCCATTTTTTCCCTCCAGAGACATTTAAGTTATATCCTAGTCGAGGATCTTTTAAACAGAGAGGCAGTAAACATTGGGGTGCCTGTGTCCTCTCGATTTTTGTTTTTCCCAAGATATACGCCCATGAGTGCAAGTGCCCTATGCTCTGTAGCTCATTTTTTAGATGCTTTAGTAAACACAATACACTTCTCCAGAATGGCCGTTGGCAATATACATTTCCACTATAAGCCTCACAGGGCTCCCTCTTCTCCTTGCCCTGTCCTGCATTTCTGGCGTTTACACTTTATGAGGATGGCTCTTCTGACTGATGCGAAGTGATATCTTTTGTAGTATTGATTTCCAGTGCCCACCTGTTTGGTTGGCTAAAAAAGTGTATGCCCTTTTCTTGAATATATACAGAAAAAAACGCATACAGCCTTTTTGGCCAACTGCAATGTCGGAAATGTTCAGCCCCTTTTCTTGTGCTTAATGGCGAATCCTTTCTACCTCCTCAAATCCCTTTCCTGCCATTCTCCCTTGCTTGCCAATCCTTTTCTTTGACTTTCCTCAAGACATTTTTCAGTGATAGATATTTTCAACTCTGCAGTTTCGTGAATTTTACTGCCCCTGAGTTCCATTGTTCAACTTGTGTTTATGGGAACTGGCCACAAAGCAGTGGGATTTCCTCAAGCCCTATACTGTTTCCATGGGCAACCCTAGCCTTTGGTCAATTCATCTTCCTGATTGGAAATTAGAGTGACATGTGCCTGTCTGAACACCTAGGACTTGTCTCTCATTGTTCCTCATCCTTCCGCTTCATCCTCTGGACAAATTCCAAACTGTACGCAACAGGATGTTGACAGTGTTGACATCTCCAAGTGGGGAGACTGTTAGTAAAGACGCTGGAGGGGTGAACCCGAGCACCAGGAGATGAGGAGATGAGATGCCTTTTCCAAACTCTTCCCGATCAGACGGTATACCATCCTCTGGGTGTGACAGACATGTTTTAGCAGTAGGAAGAGTCCCATTCATGTAAGGAGAACACCAGGGCTTTTTCAAAATCAGTGTCTCCCCGAAACCCAAACTGGGGAGTTTTTTAAGCTATGGCTACACATATGTTCATTAAGGGCCTTGGGAAGTAGGCAGAGTCCAAACTTTAGATGACTGAAGTCTTCAGGGTCAGAAGCACTCACCACCGGCTTCCCTTAGGTTACACTTTAACTGTCATTGATAGATGATGTCAATAAAAATATCTATTCTTTTTCCGATTATTTCCCCTTATAGGTTATTGCACAATATTGAGTGTAGTTCCCTGTGCTATACAGTAGTTCCTTGTTGATGATCTATTTTATACATAGCAGTGTGTATGTGTTAATTCCAAACTGTTAATTTATCCCTCCTCCCACCTTTCCCCTTTGGTAATAATAAATTATAAGATTTTATACTTCTCAGAAATGGGGGAGCTGAAAGAGAGGTATCATTTTCAATGGAAAAGCATTTAAAACAAGATTGAAGCTTTAACCAAGATTATTAGATGTACATCCTTGGAAAGAAATCACTTCATTTCTCTAATATTGACCTGACAAATAAGACAAACCTTTTCACTGAACTTGCTTATAATAAAGTGATGGAAATATCAAATGGAAGTGTTAGAAACATCTTATTTTACCCGAGCCTTATAAACTGTTCTATGTTAACTACAGTTTGGCTCACACATCTGTTCATTGAAGTTACAATAGTCTCAATTTCTGTTACTGATCCTCCAGAGTGGACCCCAACAAGGGTCCCCCTGCCCAGTGTCATTGGGGCCAACAGATCGAGACTGAGTTTGGTTCCCAAGCAAAGGAAACTTTATATTTTCATCAGAGAATGGAGAGGTGAGAGCATGCACTACCCCGTGGGCTGTGGGCTGGGCTGCTGTGTAGAGATCCTGTCAGAGTCAGTGAGAGGGAGGGGGCGGAGCTCTCAAGGGCCGGGTTGGCTGCAGCTCAGGCTCTATATCTCGGAGTCTGCACTGGGCCCCAGGAGCTGAGGTGTCGACCCAGCCATTCTGCACCAGGAAATCTGGTCTGAAGTGCCGGGTGTGGAACCTCTGCATGCGGGACCCTAGGAGCACGTGAAATTAGACAAAGCACAAAGGATAAAAAAGGTCAGACTTGACTTTATTGCCCACATTCTATTTTTATCTCCCAGGGATTTTTAATGGGCTTTGCTGGGGACAAACCCCTCCTCTGCCTTTTGTCCCGTTCCTCATTCTTGGAGTGCTGAGGGTGCAGACCCTTCTTCTGTAACTGCTGAGTGCTGAGTTGGGAGCCCTCATACCAGGGGACGAGGGTCAGAGAACTTCTCCCCAGCAGCCTCCAGGTGACGTTGATTGGCCCCAGGACCCCTGCCTCCCTGCTCGTCCGCCTGAGCACCAGCATTGGAAGTGTTATAGATTCTAATGACCTTTAAGGGTCCAGGAAAGAGATGTGCAGAGACGCTGTGGGGGCCGGTTTCACCCCGCCCCACATTTGTTCGGCCACCTTAGGCTGACCGTTTCTGCCAGCCTAGATGCTCTGACCAGTAGTCTGCTCTTTCTTCAATTAGGCCCCTGAATTAACGTAAAAACAGCACCAGGTGTCAGAGCCCTGCCCGCTCAACTCCCAGACAGTCCAGGGTCAGTGGTGATCAAGGACCATGATGGCCACTGAGTCAACAGCCTTTTGAAGTAAACAGGAGTCCAGCCGGTCTTATTGGCCACCATCATCACGGTGTCTGTAGGCTTTTCTATGGTGACAGTGTGATATACGGTTCCCCCGCCAAGATTATTAGCTCCCCTCCGGGTGCAGGAAGTCCTGCAAGCAGTAGTCTACTCCTTCGGGACACACTATTGTTGTTTTATGAGAGAAACTCCAGGTCAAGTGATGTTCACACGAGTCGTCATGGTGCCCTGTTGCCCCCGGTTATCTCTCTGGATGTTGGAGTTGGAGGGCCTCCTCACTCGAGGTCGGTGTGCCCACGGAGCGAACCCTGCAACTTCAGGGCATGGTTGGTGATTAGGATCACCACGTGGGGTCCTTTTCCCTTAGGAGGGAGGTGGCCTTTTGGGCTGCTGATTTCCAGGTTTTTAGATACCGCCAGTATCTTGGCCAGATGTGGCAGTGGGCCAAGCCCCTTGGTGACTGTAGTTTATCCTACCTGGATGGCATTCTTGCGTTGTTCCATTTCAAGTGGTCCCAGTTTTTGCACTAATTCTCCAATGGCGATTCACCTTTCACCGGGAATGGAAAGGTCAAAGGGTTTAGCTCAATTAGGGAGTTCCAGGGCAAGGGTCTGAATTGACTGCTCTTTCCATTCTTGAAAGGCCACTTCTGGATTCTGTTCAAAAGGATCATCATCTTTTCCTTTCAGTGTTTCATATAGAGGCCCAGCTAGTAGACTGTAGTTAGGGATCCAGAAGCAGCAAACCCTGGCCTCCCCAGGAACCCCTAAGCTGTCTTCTAGTTTTAGAAAGGGGTAAGGCTGCAAATGGTTTCTTCCCTTTCCTGGGATGGGCTTCTCTGACCTTGTGTGAGAATGAAGCCCAGGCAGGTCACTGCAGTCTGTGATATTTGAGCTTTTTCTTGGACAACTTCTATCCTTTATTGGCTTGGTAGTTCAGAGGCCTCCTTAGTAGGGCTGGCGATCAGAATGTCGTCTGCATATTGAAGGAGGGTTTCCTTTTCCAGAGGTAGAACTTTTCGGTCTTTAGCTAAGCTTTCCCCAAAGATGGTGTGGGAATTTTTGAACCCTTGGGGCAAGACGGCCCGGAAGTATTGTTTTAGTTGTATGTTGAGTCCTGCCACTCACAAGCCAAAATTTCTTGTGACTCTGGGACTAATGGAATACAAAAGAAGGCATCATTGAAGACTAATACAGAATACCATGTCCTGGTGGTTGGTAGAATGACCAGCAGGGTGTAGGAATCAGGAGCAACTGGAGGTATATCCTCGGTGGCTTCACTGACTGTCCTGACATCCTTTACCAGGTCCCCAGCAGCCCATGGGGCTCTCGTGGTCAGGCCAATCCCAGGATATGGAGCTCTCCTGGGCAGGTACCCCACCCCCAACCCAGCCCACGGGGCTCTCATGGTCAGGCCCCTCCCAGGATACAGAGCTACCCTTGCAGGTACCGTGGCAGGGCTGGGCACACAGGAACCGTGCACATAGCCCTCATTGAAGAGCACCCCCAGCTCACCTGTCGCTCAGAGCTGACACAGAGCACCTCAGAGCAGGACTTGAACTAACAAACAGCAGCTCCGACAGGTCTGTGACCCTGGGCATCACTCTGTGTGGCCTCCCTCCACCTGGTCTTCCAGAGACTTCCACTGCACCCAGGGCACCAGGCCTCTGTCTCCAACCACCACCCACCCCTCCTCTCCCTGACTCCTGGGTTCCTCTCATTAGGAGAGGGTTTTCTTGAAGTTGTCTCCCACTCATGGGCCAGATAAAATGATTAGAAAACAAGCCAAAGCTGCAGCCCCTTGTCTATCCTGACTCTCAGGAGCCCACACCTGTTCCTTGGACCTGGCCGGTTCAGCAAGTTCCATTTTCTGCAACTGTGAGCCCCTGAGGGGTGATGATTGGCTGACCTGGGCAACCTTACCATGCCGGCCAGCCCTCCCCAGGTGTGCCTGGGTTGAGATCAATATAAATACCACTCCAGGCAGCAAAAGCCCCTGCAGCTGTGCCTGACGCCATTTTCTCTGCCCTGTCAGCAGTCTCGGGGCTGGGCTGGTGGGAGGGAGTGAGAGGCCACGGCTTTGTGGGTGGCCCAGTGTGAGTGGGGCTCTGCTGGACTTTCTGCAGCAGTTGCCAGGCTGCCACCTGCTAAAGAAGAGGATGTGTCACCCATACCTGCTGCTGGAATTTCTCCCTGGGCAGAGGTGAGGAAGGAAAAAAGCAGTGGGGGCAGGGACAGGACGGGTATCTCAGGCAGGGAAATGGAAATCTTCCAGAAGAGCACCCAGGGCCAGGACCATCCTGGCTGGCCTGCAGGCACCAAGTCAGCTGGCATGCTGTCACTCGTGTGGCTCCATGGCCCTTCCTCTAGGCTTTCAAGTCCTTGTATATATTCAGGTGTTTTACCTGGGAAGGGCGGGAACAGTTCAGCAGCAACTGGCCTGGGGCTCAGCTCACGTTTACTCACAGATGCCTCGGCACGGTGCCCCAGCTTTGCAATGAGGACGCTTGTTGTGTGGGGGCTGCTGGCTGAATGGGAGACGATTCCCCACCACTGACCAACTTCAGAATTGTTTACAACTGGAGCAAGTGCCCTGATACGGTTTTCCTCTGAGTAACTGGTGGGTTCTGTTTTTTTTTTTCTCTTTTTCGTTTTTGGTTCAAGGTAGATTTTATTCCTCTTTTTTGTATTTACAGATATAAGCATGGAAATAATTTATTCATATAAATGTATATGAAGGGAATAATTGTTTTTTCTGTTTTATTTTTTAAATTTTATTTCTTTTTAATTTTGAATTTTATTTTATATTTTTATACAGCAGGTTCTCATTGGTTATCTATTTTATACATATAAATGTTTACATGCCAATCCCAATCTCTCAACTCCTCCCACCACCACCCCTCCAAGAGCTTTCCCCCCTTGTTGTCCATACGATTGTTGTCTACATCTGTTGCTCTATTTATGCCTTGCAAAACGGTTAATCTGTACAGTTTTTCTAGGTTCCACATATATGCATGAATATACAAGATTTGTTTTTCTCTTTCTGACTTACTTCACTCTGTATGACAGTCTCTAGATCCATCGACGTCTCTACAAATGACCCAATTTCATTCCTTTCATGGCTTAGTAATATTCCATTTTATATATGTACCACATCTTTATGCATTCGTCTGTCTGTGGGCATTTAGGTTGCTTCCATTACCTCGATATTGTAAATAGTGATGCAATGAACATTGCGGTGAATGTCTCTTTTTGATTTATGGTTTTGTCTGGGTATATGTCCAGTCCTGGGATCGCTGTATCATATGGTAATTCTATTATTAGTTTCTTAAGAAACTCCATATTGTTCTCCATAGTGACTGTATCAACTTATATTCCCAACAATAGTGGAAGAGGGTTCCTTTTCTCCACACCCTTTCCAGCATTTGTTGTTTGTAGATTTTCAGATGATGCCCATTCTAACAGGTGTGAGGTGATACCTCATTGTTGAGTCCATTTCGTTGAGCAGGGGGTAGGTCTTGTCTATTACATATTTGGCTTATGGAACGGTATCTGTGCTAATTTCAATCTCTGGTTTTATGCAGCACCCCCTTAACTCACCTTTCCCTTTAAGCAAGCATAAGTTGGTTTTCTAATCTTGAGACCCTGTTCTGTTTTGTAATTCAGTTCATGTGTAGCCAAGTTTACATTCCGTGCATTAGTGATACCTTATGATGTTTCTTTTTCTGTGTGACTTATTTCACTTAGAATCATCATGCCTCAATCCACTCATTATGCTGGTACAGGCCTGGTGACACAGATTTCATTGCTGAGTGGTATTCTGTTGTACATAAGTACCGCAACTTCTTTATCAATTATTTGTTCTCTGGGATATTTAACTCGTACTGTAGAAGAGGTTCCTGTAAACAGAGCCGTCCCAAATTTTGGGGTGGCTGTGTCTTTTTGATTTTAATTTCCCTAAGCTATAGGACCATAAGTGGAAATGCCCTAGACTCTGTTGCTTTGTTTTTCAGATGTATCAGGAAACACCATACACTTCTCCAGAGTGGCTGTTGGCAATTTACATCCCGCCCATCAGCATAACAAGGCTCCTTTTTCCCCATGGCCTGTCTTGCCTTTCTGGATTTTACACTTTTCTCAGATGGCCCTTTAGACCGGGGGGAAGTGACACTTCATAGTAGTTCGGATTTCCATTGCAAGCTTGCTTGGTTTGCCAAAAAGGGCATATGTGTTTTTTCCTGAATATATTCAGGAACAAACTCATACGCCCTTTGTTGCCAAGTGCATCATTGTCGATGTTC
Organism: Leucopleurus acutus; assembly: GCF_964270905.1. Taxonomy (NCBI): domain Eukaryota; kingdom Metazoa; phylum Chordata; class Mammalia; order Artiodactyla; family Delphinidae; genus Leucopleurus; species Leucopleurus acutus. The sequence continues at coordinate 235,224 of NW_028139048.1, read as the reverse complement.
TGCCTCTTTTCCTATGCTTTAAATGCAATTCCAGTCTACCTCCTGAAATCGGTTTCCTGAAATTCTGCCCCGCTTTCAAGTCCTCTTCGCAGCCTTACTTCAATATATTTTTGGACGTTATCTGTTATTTATAACTCTCCAGGTTTGTGAATTACAGGGCCCCTGAGCTCCTTTCTTCAACTCGCTTTCTTGTGAGCTGGCCACAAACCCGCAAGACTGCTTCAGGCCCTAATCTGCTTCTGGCAGGGCACGCTGAGCCTTTGGTTAATTTCTCTTCCTGGTGGGAAATGAGTGTTAAATATACCCGTCCAGACACCTACCTCACTCTCAACCCCTTGGTGATGTGGGTCCTCTGGTTTGTGGCCACCTTTGCTGGGTTCCTCACCTTTCGATGATGTGGCCCCACTAGTGTGAGGACACTCCTGCTTGGTTCTCATCCACGTGGTTATGTGGACCCCCTGGTGAGAGTCTGTTCCTGGCTTTGTTCCTCACCCACCTGTGAGGGAGACCCTCTGCTGATAGGTCACTCCTGCATGGCTGGCACACATTGCCTTGGTGAAGTCAGCCGTGTGGTGGCAGTTGGAGCGTGCTGGGAATCTCCTCCCCCCGGTGATGAGGACCCTCTTGCGTCAGGCCCTAACTGCTGGACTCACCAACTTTTCTTAGGGAGCCCGGTGATGCTTTGGCACTCCTCTTAGGATCCCATCTCCATGGGGTTGTGGGCCTTCTGCTCTGAGGTCCCAACGGCTGGGTTGTTCACATTTTCATGATGTGGGCTCTCTGGTGTTCACAGAAGCCTGGATCCCATAGCCTCTGTGCTCTTGGCCGCCTGCTGGGAGGTTCCAACTGCTGGATTCCTCACTTTTTTAATTTTTTGGGCCCTCTGTTGTGAGGATCCTCCTGCCTGCCTCACTCCCATCCCCTTCGTGATGTGTGTCGTCTGGTTTGAGGCCACATGTGCTGGGTTCCTCACCTTTCGATGATGTGGGACCAATGGTCTTAGGAGACTCCTGCCTGGTTCACATCCCCTTGGTGATGTGGGCCCTCTGTTGAGAGTCTGATCCTGGCTGGGTTCCTCACCCATCTGTGAGGTGGGCCGTCTGATGTGAGGTCACTCCTGCCTGGCTTGCTCACCTCGCCTTGTGGACATGAGCCCTCTGGTGGCACTTGGAGCCTGCTGGGAGCCTCCTCTCCTCGGTGATGAGGGCCCTCTGGCATCAGGCCTTAACTGCTGGGCTCCCCACATTTTGTGATGTGCGCCCAGTGGTGCGAGGACACTCCAGCCAGGTTCACATCCCCATTGGGATGTGGGCCTTCTGCTCTGAGGTCCCAAAGCCTGGCTTGCTCACAGTTTCATGATGTGGGCCCTCTGCTGTGAGTTCACTCCGGCAAGGATCCCTTATTATCGGTGCTCTGAGCCGCCTGCTGGGAGGTTCCAACTGCTGGATTCCTCAACTTTTTTATTCTATGTGCCCTCTGTTGTGAGGCTCCTCCTGCCTGCCTCACTGCCAGCCCCTTGGTGATGACTGTCCTATGGCTTGAGGCCACATGTGCTGCGTTCCTCACCTTTTGATGATGTGACCCCACTCGTGTGAGGACACTCCTGCCTGGTTCCCATCCCCTTGGTGAGGTGGGCCCTCTGGCGAGAGTCTAATCCTGGCTGGGTTCCTCAACGTTCTGTGAGGTAGGCCCTCTGCTGTGAGGTCACTCCTGCCTGGCTGGCACACGTCACCTTGGAGACGTGAGCCCTCTGGTGGCAGTTGGAGCGTGCAGGGCACCTCCTCCTCTCGGTGATGACGGCCCTCTGGCGTCAGGCCCTAAATGGTGGGCTCCCCACATTTTCTGATGTGCGCCCAGTGGTGCGAGGACACTCCAGCCAGGTTCCCATTCCCATGGGGATGTGGGCCTTCTGCGCTGAGGTCTCAACTCCTGGGTTGCTCACAGTTTTGTGATGTGGGCCCTCTGCTGTGAGTTCACTGTGGCCTGGATCCCATAGCCTCGGTGTTCTGGGCCGCCTGCTGGAAGGTCTAAATGCTGGAATCCTCACGTTTTTTATATTATGTGCCCTGTGTTGTGAGGCTACTCCTGCCTGCCTCACTCCAAGGCCCTTGGTGATGTGGGTCCTCTGGTTTGAGGACACATGTGCTGGGTTCCTCACCTTAAGATGATGAGGCCCCACTGGTGTGAGGATAATCCTGACTGGGTCCCATCCCCTTTGTGATGTGGGCCCTCTGGTGAGAGTCTGATCCTGGCTGGGTTCCTCACCCATCTGTGAGGTGGGCCCTCTACTATCAGGTAACTCTTGCCTGGGTTGCTCACCTCGCCTTGTTGACATGAGCCCTCTGGTGGCAATTGGACCCTGCTGGGAGCCTCCTCAGCTCTGTGATGAGGGCCCTCTGACGTCAGGCCCTAACTGCTGGGCTCCCCAACTTTTCTTAGTGAGCCCAGTGTTGCTCAAGCACTCCTCTTAGGTTCCCATCCCCATGGGGATGTGGGCCTTCTGCTCTGAGGTTCCAACGGCTGGGTTGATCACAATTTCATGATGTGGGCTCTCTGGTGTTAGTTCACTGTGGCCTGGATCCCATAGCCTCTGTGGTCTTGGCTGCCTGCTGGGAGCTTCCCACTGCTCGATTCCTCAACTTTTGTATTCTATGGGTCCTGTGTTGTGATGCTCCTCCTGCCTGCCTCACTCGCAACCCCTTCGTGATGTGGGTCTTCTGGTTTGAGGCCACATGTGCTGGGTTAGGCAACTTTCAATGATGTGGCCCCACTGGTGTGAGGACACTCCTGCCTGGTTCCCATCCCCTTGGTGATGTGGGCCTTCTGGTGACAGTCTTATCCTGGCTGGGTTCCTCACTCTTCTGTGAGGTAGGCCCTCTGCTGTGAGGTCAATCCTGCCTGACTTGCACACATCACCTTGGCGATGTGGGCCCTCTGTTGGCACATGGAACCTGCTGGGAGCCTCCTGCCCTCGGTGATGACGGCCCTCTAGCATCAGGCTCTAACTGCTGGGCTCCCCACGTTTTCTGATGTGAGCCCAGTGATGCCAGGACACTCCTGTCAGGTTCCCATCCCCATGGGGATGTGGGCTTTCTGCTCTGAGGTCCCAATGCCTGGGTTGCTCACAGTTTCATGATGTGGGCTCTCTGCTCTTAGTTCACTCCTGCCTGCATCCCATAGCTTCTGTGCTCTCGGCCGCCTGCTGGGAGGTTCCAAATGCTGGATTCCTCACTTTTTTTATTCTTTGGGCCCTCTGTTTTTAGGCTACTCCTACCTGCCTCACTCCCATCCCCTTTGTGATGTATGTCCTCTGATATGAGGCCACATGTGCTGGGTTCCTCACCTTCGATGATGTGGCCCCACTGGTGGGAGGACAGTCCTGACTGGTTCCCATCCCCTTGGTGTTGTGGGCCCTCTGGTGAGAGTCTCATCCTGCCTCGGTTCCTCACCCTTCTGTGAGATAGGCCCTCTGCTGTGAGGTCACTACTGCCTGGCTGGTGCATGCCACCTTGTAGACGTGGGCCCTCTGTTGGCAGTTGGAACCTGCTGGGAGTCTCCTCCCCTCAGTTATGAGGGCCCCCTGGCATCAGGCCCTAACTGCTGGGCTCCTAACATTTTCTGATATGTGCTAAGTGGTGCAAAGCCACTCCTGCCAGGTTCCCATCCCAATGGGGATGTGGGCCTTCTGTTCTGAGGTCCCAACAGCTGGGCTGCTCACAGGTTCATGATGTGGGCCCTCTGCTGTGAGTTCACTGCGGCCTGGATCCCATAGCCTCGGTGCTCTGGGCCACTTGCTGGGAGGTTCCAACTGCTGGATTCCTCAACTTTTATATTCTATGGACCCTGTGTTGTGAGGCCAGTCCTGCCAGCCTCATTCCGAACCCCTTGGTGATGTGGTTCCTCTGGTTTGAGGACACATGTGCTGGGATCCTCACCTTTCGATGATGTTGTCCCACTGGTGTGGGGACACTCCTGCCTGGTTCCCATCCCCTTGGTGATGTGGGCCCTCTGGTGAGAGTCTGATCCTGGCTGTGTTCCTCACCCTTCTGTGAGGTGGGCCCTCTGCTGTGAGGTCACTCCTGCCAGGCTGGCACACATCACCTTGGCGACGTTGGCCCTCTGGTGGCAGCTGGAGCCTGCTGGGAGCCTCCTCCTCTCGGTGATGAGTGCCCTCTAGCGTCAGGCCCTAACTTCTGAGCACCCCACGTTTTCTGATGTGAGCCCAGTGATGCCAGGACACTCCTGTCATGTTCCCATCACCATGGGGATGTGGGCCTTCTGCTCTGAGGTCCCAATGTCTGGGTTGCTCACAGTTTCATGATGTGGGCTGTCTGGTGTTAGTTCACTCTGGCCTGGATCCTCTAGCCTCTGTGCTCTGGGCCGCCTGCTGGGAGGTTCCAACTGCTGGATTCCTCACCTTTCTTATTTTTGGGCCCTCTGTTATGAGGCTCCTCCTGCCTGCCTCACTCCCAGCCCCTTGGTGATGGGTGTCCTATGGTTTGAAGCCACATGTTCTGGGTTCCTCACCTTTAGATGATGTGGCCCTACTCATGTGAGGACACTCCTGCCTGGTTCCAATCCATTTGGTGATGTGGGCCCTCTGGTGCGAGTCTGATCCTGACTGGGTTCGTCACACTTCTCTGAGGTGGGCCCTCTGCTGTGAGGTCATTCGTGCCTGGTTGGCACACATCGCCTTGGCGACGTCAGCCCTCTGGTGGCAGTTGGAGCCTGCTGGGAGCCTCCTTCCCTTGGTGATGAGGGTCCTCTGGCGTCAGGCCCTAACTGCTGGTCGCCCAAAATTTTCTGATACGTTCTCAGTGGTGCGAGGACACTCCTACCAGAATTCCATCCCCATGGGGATGTGGGCCTCCTGCTCTGAGGTCCCAATGGCTGGGTTGCTCAGTTTCATGACATGGGCCCTCTTCTGTGAGTTCACTGTGGCCTGGATCCCATGGCCTCGGTGCTCTGGGCCGCCTGCTGGGAGGTTCCAACTGCTGGATTCCTCACTTTTTTATTCTATGGGCCCAGTGTTGTGAGACTACTCCTGCCTGCCTCACTCCGAGGTCCTTGGTGATGTGGGTCCTCTGGTTTGAGGACACATGTGCTGAGTACCTCAGCTTTTGATGATGTGGCCCCACTGATGTGAAGACACTCCTGCCTGGTTCCCATCCCCTTGGTGATGTGGGCCCTCTGGTGAGAGTCTGATGTTGGCTGGGTTTCTCACCCTTCTGTGAGGTGGGACCTCTGCTGTGAGGTAACTCCTGCCTGGCATGCTCACGTTGCCTTGGCAATGTGAGCCCTCAGGTGGCAGTTGGAGCCTGCTGGGAATCTCATCCCCTCAGGTATGAGAGCTCTGGATAAAACACATATACCCTTTTTTGCCAAGTGCATTATTTTCCAAGTTCTGTCTCTTTTCCTATGCTTTAAGAGCTACTCCCGTGTATGTTCTGAAATCAGTTTCCAGCAATTCTGCCCCGCATTCAAGGCCTCTTCGCAGCCTTACTTCAGTATAATTTTGGATGATAGCTGTCATTTATAACTCCACAGGTTTCTGAATTACAGTGCCCCTGAGCTCCTTTCTTCAACTCGCTTTCTTGTGAGCTGGCCGCAACACCGCAGGATCTCCTCAGGCCCTAATCTAGTTCCAGCATGGCACGCGGAGCCTTTGGTTCATTTATCTTCCTGGTGGGAAATGAGAGTTAAATTTGCCCGTCCAGACACCTACAGATAGTCTCCCATTGCTTCTCCTTATTCCTGTTCATCTTCCGAAGAAATTGCAAACTGGGCCAAACAGGAGGTTAAAGGCACTGACTCTCCAAGTGGGGAGAGTGTTAGTAAAGCGTCTGGAATGTTGCACCCGAGTACCAGGGGACGAAAACTGAGACACATTTGAACACGTTTCCCGATCACACGGTGGATCATACACTCCGTTCCACATGCATGTTTTAGCTGAAGGAAGAATCCCTTAAACCTGGAGAGTTGAGACCCATGGAATGGGTACCATGCAATATGACTTCAAAGGGTCTGCATTTGCTCACCGAACCTCACCAATCCTATCACTGCTGCGTTTATGCTGCTGTACAGACGCTTGATTCTCTTTCGGAGACATATAAATCCTAAGGTTTTAAGATTCTTACTAGTCAGGTATATTCTTAGGCGTTTAATATGGGGTGTTGAGTCCACTTCGTTGAGCAAGGAGTAGCTCTTGTCTATTACATATTTGGCTTATGGAACGGTATCTGTGCTAATTTCAATCTCTGGTTTCATGCAGCACCCCAACTCACCTTTCCCCTTAAGCAAGCATAAGTTGGTTTTCTACATTTGAAACCCTGTTCTGTTTTGTAATTCAGTTCCTGTGTAGCCAAGTTTACATTCCGTGTATTAGGGATATCTTATGATGTTTCTTTTTCTGTGTGACTTATTTCACTTAGAATACTCGTACCTGAATCCACTCATTATGCTGCTACGGGCCTGATGACATAGATTTCATTGCTGAGTGATATTGCATTGTACGTAAGTACCACAACTTCTTTATCCATTTTTCGCTTTCTGTGATATTGAACTTGTACCGTAAACGAGGTTCTTGTAAACAGAGCTGTCCGAAACTTTGGGGTGGCTGTGTCTTTTGATTTTAATTTCCCTAAGCTATAGGACCATAAGTGGAAGTGCCCTAGGCTCTGTTGCTTTGCTTTTTGGATGTTTCAGGAAACACCATACACATCTCCACAGTGGCTGCTGGCAATTCACATCCCGATCATCAGCATAACAAGGCTCCCAGTTCTCCATGGCCTGTCCTGCCTTTCTGGATTTTACACTTTTTTCAGATGGCCCTTTTGACCGGGGGGCAGTGAGACTTCATTGTAGTGCAGATTTCCTTTGCAAGCTTGCTTGGTTGGCCAAAAAGGGCGTATGCGTTTTTTCCTGAATATATTCAGGAAAAAACGCATACGCCCTTTTTGGCCAAGTGCATCATTGTGGACGTTCTGCCTCTTTTCCTATGCTTTACATGCAATTCCAGTCTACCTCCTGAAATCGGTTTTCTGCAATTCTGCCCCGCTTTCAAGTCCTCTTGGCAGCCTTACTTCAATATATTTTTGGACGATAGCTGTCATTTATAACTCTGCAGGTTTGTGAATTACAGTGCCCCTGAGTTCCTTTCTTCAACTCGCTTTCTTGTGAGCTGGCCGCAACACCGCAGGATTGCTTCAGGCCCTAGTTTGTTTCCCGGCACGGCATGCTGAGCCTTTGGTTAATTCCTCTTCCTGGTGGGAAATGAGAGTTAAATTTGCCCGTCCAGACAGCTCCAGCTAGTCTCTCATTGGTTCTCCCTATTCCTGTTCATTTTCCACAGAAATTACAAACTGGGCCAAACAGGAGGTTAAAGGCACTGACTCTCCAAGTGGGGAGAGTGTTAGTAAAGCGTCTGGAATGTTGCACCCGAGTACCAGGGGACGTAAACTGAGACACATTTGAACACGTTTTCCGATCACACGGTGGATCATACTCTGGGTTCCACATGCATGTTTTAGCTGAAGGAAGAATCCCTTAAACCTGGAGAGTTGAGACCCATGGAATGGGTACCATGCAATATGACTTCAAAGGGTCTGCATTTGCTCACCGAACCTCACCAATCCTATCACTGCTGCGTTTATGCCGCTGTACACACGCTTGATTCTCTTTCGGAGACATATAAATCCATAGTTTTTAAGATTCTTACTAGTCAGGTATATTGTTAGGCGTTTAATATGGGGTGTTGAGTCCACTTCGTTGAGCAAGGAGTAGCACTTGTCTATTATATATTTGGCTTATGGAACGGTATCTGTGCTAATTTCAATCTCTTGTTGTATGCAGCACCCCAACTCACCTTTCCCCTTAAGCAAGCATAAATTGGTTTTCTACATTTCACACTCTGTTCTGTTTAGTAATTTAGTTCCTGTGTAACCAAGTTTACATCCGTGTAGTAGTGATATCTTATGATGTTTCTTTTTCTGTGTGACTTATTTTTTATTTTTTTATTTTTTTATTTTTTTATTTTATTTTTTTTTTTGCGGTACGTGGGCCTCTCACTGTTGTGGTCTTTCCCATTTCAGAGCACAGGCTCCGGACGCGCAGGCTCAGCGGCCATGGCTCACAGGCCCAGCCACTCCGCGGCATGTGGGATCTTCCCGGATCGGGGCACGAACCCATGTACTCTGCATCGGCAGGCGGACTCTCAACCACTGCGCCACCAGGTAAGCCCTGTGTGACTTATTTCACTTAGAATCATCGTACCTGAATCCACTCATTATGCTGCTACAGGCCTGATGACATAGATTTCATTGCTGAGTGATATTGCATTGTACGTAAGTACCACAACTTCTTTATCCATTTTTCGCTTTCTGTGATATTGAACTTGTACCGTAAACGAGGTTCTTGTAAACAGAGCCGTCCCAAACTTGGGGTGGCTGTGTCTTTTTGATTTTAATTTCCCTAAGCTATAGGACCATAAGTGGAAGTGCCCTAGGCTCTGTTGCTTTGTTTTTTGGATGTTTCAGGAAACACCATACACTTCGCCAGAGTGGCTGCTGGCAATTTACATGCCGCCCATCAGCATAACAAGGCTCCCAGTTCTCCATGGCCTGTCCTGCCTTTCTGGATTTTACACTTTTTTCAGATGGCCCTTTTGACCAGGGGGCAGTGAGACTTCATTGTAGTGCAGATTTCCTTTGCAAGCTTGCTTGGTTGGCCAAAAAGGGCGTATGCGTTTTTTCCTGAATATATTCAGGAAAAAACGCATACGCCCTTTTTGGCCAAGTGCATCATTGTGGACGTTCTGCCTCTTTTCCTATGCTTTACATGCAATTCCAGTCTACCTCCTGAAATCGGTTTCCTACAATTCTGCCCCGCTTTCAACTCCTCTTGGCTGCCTTACTTCAATATATTTTTGGAAGATAGCTGTCATTTATAACTCTGCAGGTTTGTGAATTACAGTGCCCCTGAGCTTTCTTCAACTCGCTTTCTTTTGAGCTGGCCGCAACACCGCAGGATTGCTTCAGGCCCTAGTTTGTTTCCGGCACGGCATGTTGAGCCTTTGGTTAATTCCTCTTCCTGGTGGGAAATGAGAGTTAAATTTGCCCGTCCAGACACCTCCAGCTAGTCTCTCATTGGTTCTCCCTATTCCTGTTCATTTTCCACAGAAATTGCAAACTGGGCCAAACAGGAGGTAAAAGGCACTGACTCTCCAAGTGGGGAGAGTGTTAGTAAAGCATCTGGAATATTGCACCCGAGTTCTACGGGACGAAAACTGAGATACATTTGAACACGTTTCCCGATCACACGGTGGATCATACTCTGGATTCCACATGCATGTTTTAGCTGAAGGAAGAATCCCTTAAACCTGGAGAGTTGAGTCCCATGGAATGGGTACCGTGCAATATGACTTCAACGGGTCTGCATTTGCTCACCGAACTTCACCAATCCTATCACTGCTGCGTTTATGCCACCGTACACACGCTTGATTCTCTTTCGGAGACATATAAATCGGTAGGTTTTATATTCTTACTAGTCAGGTATATACTTAGGCGTTTATATGGGGTGTTGAGTCCACTTCGTTCAGCAAGGAGTAGCTCTTGTCTATTGCATATTTGGCTTATGGAACGGTATCTGTGCTAATTTCAATCTCTGGTTTCATGCAGCACCCCAACTCACCTTTCCCCTTAAGCAAGCATAAGTTGGTTTTCTACATTTGAGACCCTGTTCTGTTTTGTAATTCAGTTCCTGTGTAGCCAAGTTTACATTCCGTGTAGTAGTGATATCTTATGATGTTTCTTTTTCTGTGTGACTTATTTCACTTAGACTCATCATACCTGCATCCACTCATTATGCTGCTATGGGCCTGATGACATAGATTTTATTACTGAGTGATATTGCATTGTACGTAAGTACCACAACTTCTTTATCCATTTTTTGCTTTCTGTGATATTGAACTTGTACCGTAAATGAGGTTCTTGTAAACAGAGCCGTCCCAAACTTTGGGGTGGCTGTGTCTTTTTGATTTTAATTTCCCTAAGCTATAGGACCATAAGTGGAAGTGCCCTAGGCTCTGTTGCTTTGTTTTTTAGATGTTTCAGGAAACACCATACACTTCTCCAGAGTGGCTGTTGGCAATTTACATCCCGCCCACCAGCATAACAAGGCTCCCAGTTCTCCATGGCCTGTCCTGCCTTTCTGGATTTTACACATTTTTCAGATGGCCCTTTTGACCGGGGGGCAGTGAGACTTCATTGTAGTGCAGATTTCCTTTGCAAGCTTGCTTGGTTGGCCAAAAAGGGCGTATGCGTTTTTTCCTGAATATATTCAGGAAAAAATGCATACGCCCTTTTTGGCCAAGTGCATCATTGTGGACGTTCTGCCTCTTTTCCTATGCTTTACATGCAATTCCCGTCTACCTCCTGTTATCGGTTTCCTGCAATTCTGCCCCGCTTTCAAGTCCTCTTGGCAGCCTTACTTCAATATATTTTTGGACGATAGCTGTCATTTATAACTCTGCATGTTTGTGAATTACAGTGCCCCTGAGCTCCTTTCTTCAACTCGCTTTCTTGTGAGCTGGCCGCAACACCGCAGGATTGCTTCAGGCCCTAGTGTGGTTCCGGCACGGCACGCTGAGCCTTTGGTTAATTCCTCTTCCTGGTGGGAAATGAGAGTTAAATTTGCCCGTCCACACACCTCCAGCTAGTCTCTCATTGGTTCTCTCTAATCCTGTACAGTTTCCGCAGAAATTGCAAACTGGGCCAAACAGGAGTTTAAAGACACTGACTCTCCAAGTGGGGAGAGTGTTAGTAAAGCGTCTTGAATGTTGCACCCGAGTACCAGGGGACGAAAACTGAGACACATTTGAACACGTTTCCTGATCACACGGTGGATCATACTCTGTGTTCCACATGCATGTTTTAGCTGAAGGAAGAATCCCTTAAACTTGGAGAGTTGAGACCCATGGAATGGGTACCATGCAATATGACTTCAAAGGGTCTGCATTTGCTCACCGAACCTCACCAATCCTATCACTGCTGCGTTTATGCCGCTGTACACACGCTTGATTCACTTTTGGAGACATATACATCCGTAGGTTTTAAGATTATTTCTAGTCAGGTATATTCTTAGGCGTTTAATATGGGGTGTTGAGGCCACTTCGTTCAGCAAGGAGTAGCTCTTGTCTATTGCATATTTGGCTTATGGAACGGTATCTGTGCTAATTTCAATCTCTGGTTTCATGCAGCACCCCAACTCACCTTTCCCCTTAAGCAAGCATAAGTTGGTTTTCTACATTTGAGACCCTGTTCTGTTTTGTAATTCAGTTCCTGTGTAGCCAAGTTTACCTTCCGTGTAGTAGTGATATCTTATGATGTTTCTTTTTCTGTGTGACTTATTTCACTTAGAATCATCATACCTGAATCCACTCATTATGCTGCTACGGGCCTGATGACATAGATTTCATTGCTGAGTGATATTGCATTGTACGTAAGTACCACAACTTCTTTATCCATTTTTCGCTTTCTGTGATATTGAACTTGTACCATAAACGAGGTTCTTGTAAACAGAGCCGTCCCAAACTTTGGGGTGGCTGTGTCTTTTTGATTTTAATTTCCCTAAGCTATAGGACCATAAGTGGAAGTGCCCTAGGCTCTGTTGCTTTGTTTTTTAGATGTTTCAGGAAACACCATACACTTCTCCAGAGTGGCTGTTGGCAATTTACATCCCGCCCATCAGCATAACAAGGCTCCCAGTTCTCCATGGCCTGTCCTGCCTTTCTGGATTTTACACATTTTTCAGATGGCCCTTTTGACTGGGCTGCAGTGAGACTTCATTGTAGTGTTGATTATCTTTGCAAGCTTGCTTGGTTGGCCAAAAAGTGCGTATGCGTTTTTTCCTGAATATATTCAGGAAAGAACACATACGCCCTTTTTGGCCAAGTGCATCATTGTGGACGTTCTGCCTCTTTTCCTATGCTTTACATGCAATTCCCGTCTACCTCCTGAAATCGGTTTCCTGCAATTCTGCCCCGCTTTCAAGTCCTCTTGGCAGCCTTACTTCAATATATTTTTGGACGATAGCTGTCATTTATAACTCTGCAGGTTTGTGAATTACAGTGCCCCTGAGCTCCTTTCTTCAACTCGCTTTCTTGTGAGCTGGCCGCAACACCGCAGGATTGCTTCAGGCCCTAGTTTGTTTCCCGGCACGGCATGCTGAGCCTTTGGTTAATTCCTCTTCCTGGTGGGAAATGAGAGTTAAATTTGCCCGTCCAGACAGCTCCAGCTAGTCTCTCATTGGTTCTCCCTATTCCTGTTCATTTTCCACAGAAATTGCAAACTGGGCCAAACAGGAGGTTAAAGGCACTGACTCTCCAAGTGGGGAGAGTGTTAGTAAAGCGTCTGGAATGTTGCACCCGAGTACCAGGGGACGTAAACTGAGACACATTTGAACACGTTTTCCGATCACACGGTGGATCATACTCTGGGTTCCACATGCATGTTTTAGCTGAAGGAAGAATCCCTTAAACCTGGAGAGTTGAGACCCATGGAATGGGTACCATGCAATATGACTTCAAAGGGTCTGCATTTGCTCACCGAACCTCACCAATCCTATCACTGCTGCGTTTATGCCGCTGTACACACGCTTGATTCTCTTTCGGAGACATATAAATCCATAGTTTTTAAGATTCTTACTAGTCAGGTATATTGTTAGGCGTTTAATATGGGGTGTTGAGTCCACTTCGTTGAGCAAGGAGTAGCACTTGTCTATTATATATTTGGCTTATGGAACGGTATCTGTGCTAATTTCAATCTCTGGTTTCATGCAGCACCCCAACTCACCTTTCCCCTTAAGCAAGCATAAATTGGTTTTCTACATTTCACACTCTGTTCTGTTTAGTAATTTAGTTCCTGTGTAACCAAGTTTACATCCGTGTAGTAGTGATATCTTATGATGTTTCTTTTTCTGTGTGACTTATTTTTTATTTTTTTATTTTTTTATTTTTTTATTTTATTTTTTTTTTTGCGGTACGTGGGCCTCTCACTGTTGTGGTCTTTCCCATTTCAGAGCACAGGCTCCGGACGCGCAGGCTCAGCGGCCATGGCTCACAGGCCCAGCCACTCCGCGGCATGTGGGATCTTCCCGGATCGGGGCACGAACCCATGTACTCTGCATCGGCAGGCGGACTCTCAACCACTGCGCCACCAGGTAAGCCCTGTGTGACTTATTTCACTTAGAATCATCGTACCTGAATCCACTCATTATGCTGCTACAGGCCTGATGACATAGATTTCATTGCTGAGTGATATTGCATTGTACGTAAGTACCACAACTTCTTTATCCATTTTTCGCTTTCTGTGATATTGAACTTGTACCGTAAACGAGGTTCTTGTAAACAGAGCCGTCCCAAACTTGGGGTGGCTGTGTCTTTTTGATTTTAATTTCCCTAAGCTATAGGACCATAAGTGGAAGTGCCCTAGGCTCTGTTGCTTTGTTTTTTGGATGTTTCAGGAAACACCATACACTTCGCCAGAGTGGCTGCTGGCAATTTACATGCCGCCCATCAGCATAACAAGGCTCCCAGTTCTCCATGGCCTGTCCTGCCTTTCTGGATTTTACACTTTTTTCAGATGGCCCTTTTGACCGGGGGGCAGTGAGACTTCATTGTAGTGCAGATTTCCTTTGCAAGCTTGCTTGGTTGGCCAAAAAGGGCGTATGCGTTTTTTCCTGAATATATTCAGGAAAAAACGCATACGCCCTTTTTGGCCAAGTGCATCATTGTGGACGTTCTGCCTCTTTTCCTATGCTTTACATGCAATTCCAGTCTACCTCCTGAAATCGGTTTCCTACAATTCTGCCCCGCTTTCAACTCCTCTTGGCTGCCTTACTTCAATATATTTTTGGAAGATAGCTGTCATTTATAACTCTGCAGGTTTGTGAATTACAGTGCCCCTGAGCTTTCTTCAACTCGCTTTCTTTTGAGCTGGCCGCAACACCGCAGGATTGCTTCAGGCCCTAGTTTGTTTCCGGCACGGCATGTTGAGCCTTTGGTTAATTCCTCTTCCTGGTGGGAAATGAGAGTTAAATTTGCCCGTCCAGACACCTCCAGCTAGTCTCTCATTGGTTCTCCCTATTCCTGTTCATTTTCCACAGAAATTGCAAACTGGGCCAAACAGGAGGTAAAAGGCACTGACTCTCCAAGTGGGGAGAGTGTTAGTAAAGCATCTGGAATATTGCACCCGAGTTCTACGGGACGAAAACTGAGATACATTTGAACACGTTTCCCGATCACACGGTGGATCATACTCTGGATTCCACATGCATGTTTTAGCTGAAGGAAGAATCCCTTAAACCTGGAGAGTTGAGTCCCATGGAATGGGTACCGTGCAATATGACTTCAACGGGTCTGCATTTGCTCACCGAACTTCACCAATCCTATCACTGCTGCGTTTATGCCACCGTACACACGCTTGATTCTCTTTCGGAGACATATAAATCGGTAGGTTTTATATTCTTACTAGTCAGGTATATACTTAGGCGTTTATATGGGGTGTTGAGTCCACTTCGTTCAGCAAGGAGTAGCTCTTGTCTATTGCATATTTGGCTTATGGAACGGTATCTGTGCTAATTTCAATCTCTGGTTTCATGCAGCACCCCAACTCACCTTTCCCCTTAAGCAAGCATAAGTTGGTTTTCTACATTTGAGACCCTGTTCTGTTTTGTAATTCAGTTCCTGTGTAGCCAAGTTTACATTCCGTGTAGTAGTGATATCTTATGATGTTTCTTTTTCTGTGTGACTTATTTCACTTAGACTCATCATACCTGCATCCACTCATTATGCTGCTATGGGCCTGATGACATAGATTTTATTACTGAGTGATATTGCATTGTACGTAAGTACCACAACTTCTTTATCCATTTTTTGCTTTCTGTGATATTGAACTTGTACCGTAAATGAGGTTCTTGTAAACAGAGCCGTCCCAAACTTTGGGGTGGCTGTGTCTTTTTGATTTTAATTTCCCTAAGCTATAGGACCATAAGTGGAAGTGCCCTAGGCTCTGTTGCTTTGTTTTTTAGATGTTTCAGGAAACACCATACACTTCTCCAGAGTGGCTGTTGGCAATTTACATCCCGCCCACCAGCATAACAAGGCTCCCAGTTCTCCATGGCCTGTCCTGCCTTTCTGGATTTTACACTTTTTTCAGATGGCCCTTTTGACCGGGGGGCAGTGAGACTTCATTGTAGTGCAGATTTCCTTTGCAAGCTTGCTTGGTTGGCCAAAAAGGGCGTATGCGTTTTTTCCTGAATATATTCAGGAAAAAATGCATACGCCCTTTTTGGCCAAGTGCATCATTGTGGACGTTCTGCCTCTTTTCCTATGCTTTACATGCAATTCCCGTCTACCTCCTGTTATCGGTTTCCTGCAATTCTGCCCCGCTTTCAAGTCCTCTTGGCAGCCTTACTTCAATATATTTTTGGACGATAGCTGTCATTTATAACTCTGCATGTTTGTGAATTACAGTGCCCCTGAGCTCCTTTCTTCAACTCGCTTTCTTGTGAGCTGGCCGCAACACCGCAGGATTGCTTCAGGCCCTAGTGTGGTTCCGGCACGGCACGCTGAGCCTTTGGTTAATTCCTCTTCCTGGTGGGAAATGAGAGTTAAATTTGCCCGTCCACACACCTCCAGCTAGTCTCTCAGTGGTTCTCTCTAATCCTGTACAGTTTCCGCAGAAATTGCAAACTGGGCCAAACAGGAGTTTAAAGACACTGACTCTCCAAGTGGGGAGAGTGTTAGTAAAGCGTCTTGAATGTTGCACCCGAGTACCAGGGGACGAAAACTGAGACACATTTGAACACGTTTCCTGATCACACGGTGGATCATACTCTGTGTTCCACATGCATGTTTTAGCTGAAGGAAGAATCCCTTAAACTTGGAGAGTTGAGACCCATGGAATGGGTACCATGCAATATGACTTCAAAGGGTCTGCATTTGCTCACCGAACCTCACCAATCCTATCACTGCTGCGTTTATGCCGCTGTACACACGCTTGATTCACTTTTGGAGACATATACATCCGTAGGTTTTAAGATTATTTCTAGTCAGGTATATTCTTAGGCGTTTAATATGGGGTGTTGAGGCCACTTCGTTCAGCAAGGAGTAGCTCTTGTCTATTGCATATTTGGCTTATGGAACGGTATCTGTGCTAATTTCAATCTCTGGTTTCATGCAGCACCCCAACTCACCTTTCCCCTTAAGCAAGCATAAGTTGGTTTTCTACATTTGAGACCCTGTTCTGTTTTGTAATTCAGTTCCTGTGTAGCCAAGTTTACCTTCCGTGTAGTAGTGATATCTTATGATGTTTCTTTTTCTGTGTGACTTATTTCACTTAGAATCATCATACCTGAATCCACTCATTATGCTGCTACGGGCCTGATGACATAGATTTCATTGCTGAGTGATATTGCATTGTACGTAAGTACCACAACTTCTTTATCCATTTTTCGCTTTCTGTGATATTGAACTTGTACCATAAACGAGGTTCTTGTAAACAGAGCCGTCCCAAACTTTGGGGTGGCTGTGTCTTTTTGATTTTAATTTCCCTAAGCTATAGGACCATAAGTGGAAGTGCCCTAGGCTCTGTTGCTTTGTTTTTTAGATGTTTCAGGAAACACCATACACTTCTCCAGAGTGGCTGTTGGCAATTTACATCCCGCCCATCAGCATAACAAGGCTCCCAGTTCTCCATGGCCTGTCCTGCCTTTCTGGATTTTACACATTTTTCAGATGGCCCTTTTGACTGGGCTGCAGTGAGACTTCATTGTAGTGTTGATTATCTTTGCAAGCTTGCTTGGTTGGCCAAAAAGTGCGTATGCGTTTTTTCCTGAATATATTCAGGAAAGAACACATACGCCCTTTTTGGCCAAGTGCATCATTGTGGACGTTCTGCCTCTTTTCCTATGCTTTACATGCAATTCCCGTCTACCTCCTGAAATCGGTTTCCTGCAATTCTGCCCCGCTTTCAAGTCCTCTTGGCAGCCTTACTTCAATATATTTTTGGACGATAGCTGTCATTTATAACTCTGCAGGTTTGTGAATTACAGTGCCCCTGAGCTCCTTTCTTCAACTCGCTTTCTTGTGAGCTGGCCGCAACACCGCAGGATTGCTTCAGGCCCTAGTTTGTTTCCCGGCACGGCATGCTGAGCCTTTGGTTAATTCCTCTTCCTGGTGGGAAATGAGAGTTAAATTTGCCCGTCCAGACAGCTCCAGCTAGTCTCTCATTGGTTCTCCCTATTCCTGTTCATTTTCCACAGAAATTGCAAACTGGGCCAAACAGGAGGTTAAAGGCACTGACTCTCCAAGTGGGGAGAGTGTTAGTAAAGCGTCTGGAATGTTGCACCCGAGTACCAGGGGACGTAAACTGAGACACATTTGAACACGTTTTCCGATCACACGGTGGATCATACTCTGGGTTCCACATGCATGTTTTAGCTGAAGGAAGAATCCCTTAAACCTGGAGAGTTGAGACCCATGGAATGGGTACCATGCAATATGACTTCAAAGGGTCTGCATTTGCTCACCGAACCTCACCAATCCTATCACTGCTGCGTTTATGCCGCTGTACACACGCTTGATTCTCTTTCGGAGACATATAAATCCATAGTTTTTAAGATTCTTACTAGTCAGGTATATTGTTAGGCGTTTAATATGGGGTGTTGAGTCCACTTCGTTGAGCAAGGAGTAGCACTTGTCTATTATATATTTGGCTTATGGAACGGTATCTGTGCTAATTTCAATCTCTGGTTTCATGCAGCACCCCAACTCACCTTTCCCCTTAAGCAAGCATAAGTTGGTGTTCTACATTTGAGACCCTGTTGTGTTTTGTAATTCAGTTCTTGTGTAGCCAAGTTTATATTCCGTGTAGTAGTGATATCTTATGATGTTTCTTTTACTGTGTGACTTATTTCACTTAGAATCATCGTACCTGAATCCACTCATTATGCTGCGACGGGCCTGATGACAAGATTTCATTGCTGAGTGATATTGCATTGTACGTAAGTACCACAACTTCTTTATCCATTTTTCGCTTTTGTGATATTGAACTTGTACCGTAAACAAGATTCTTGTAAACAGAGCCGTCCCAAACTTTGGGGTGGCTGTGTCTTTTTGATTTTAATATCCCTAAGCTATAGGACCATAAGTGGAAGTGCCCTAGGCTCTGTTGCTTTGTTTTTTAGATGTTTCAGGAAACAGCATACACTTCTCCAGAGTGGCTGTTGGCAATTTACATCCCGCCCATCAGCATAACAAGGCTCCCAATTCTCCATGTCCTGTCTTGCCTTTCTGGATTTTTCACTTTTTTCAGATGGCCCTTTTGACCAGGGGGCAGTGAGACTTCATTGTAGTGCAGATTTCCTTTGCAAGCTTGCTTGGTTGGCTAAAAAGGGCGTATGCGTTTTTTCCTGAATATATTCAGGAAAAAACGCATACGCCCTTTTTGGCCAAGTGCATCATTGTGGACGTTCTGCCTCTTTTCCTATGCTTTACATGCAATTCCCGTCTACCTCCTGAAATCGGTTTCCTGCAATTCTGCCCCGCTTTCAAGTCCTCTTGGCAGCCTTACTTCAATATATTTTTGGACGATAGCTGTCATTTATAACTCTGCAGGTTTGTGAATTACAGTGCCCCTGAGCTCCTTTCTTCAACTCGCTTTCTTGTGAGCTAGCCGCAACACCGCAGGATTGCTTCAGGCCCTAGTGTGGTTCTGGCACGGCACGCTGAACCTTTGGTTAATTTCTCTTCCTGGTGGGAAATGAGAGTTAAATTTGCCCGTCCAAACACCTCCAGCTAGTCTCTCTTTCGTTCTCCCTATTCCTGTACATTTTCCGCAGAAATTGCAAACTGGGCCAAACAGGAGTTTAAAGGCACTGACTCTCCAAGTGGGGAGAGTGTTAGTAAAGCGTCTTGAATGTTGCACCCGAGTACCAGGGGACGAAAACTGAGACACATTTGAACACGTTTCCCGATCACACGGTGGATCATACTCTGGGTTCCACATGCATGTTTTAGCTGAAGGAAGAATCCCTTAAACCTGGAGAGTTGAGACCCATGGAATGGGTACCATGCAATATGACTTCAAAGGGTCTGCATTTGCTCACCGAACTTCACCAATCCTATCACTGCTGCGTTTATGCCACCGTACACACGCTTGATTCTCTTTCGGAGACATATAAATCCACAGGTTTTAAGATTCTTACTAGTCAGGTGTATTCTTAGGCGTTTAATATGGGGTGTTGAGTACACTTCGTTTAGCAAGGAGTAGCTCTTGTCTATTACATATTTGGCTTATGGCACGGTATCTGTGCTAATTTCAATCTCTGGTTTCATGCAGCACCCCAACTCACCTTTCCCCTTAAGCAAGCATAAGTTGGTTTTCTACATTTGAGACCCTGTTCTGTTTTGTAATTCAGTTCCTGTGTAGCCAAGTTTACATTCCGTGTAGTAGTGATATCTTATGATGTTTCTTTTTCTGTGTGACTTATTTCACTTAGAATCATCGTAGCTGAATCCACTCATTATGCTGCGACGGGCCTGATGACAAGATTTCATTGCTGAGTGATATTGCATTGTACGTAAGTACCACAACTTCTTTATCCATTTTTCGCTTTTGTGATATTGAACTTGTACCGTAAACAAGATTCTTGTAAACAGAGCCATCCCAAACTTTGGGGTGGCTGTGTCTTTTTGATTTTAATTTCCCTAAGCTATAGGACCATAAGTGGAAGTGCCCTAGGCTCTGTTGCTTGTTTTTTAGATGTTTCAGGAAACACCATACACTTCTCCAGAGTGGCTGTTGGCAATTTACATCCCGCCCATCAGCATAACAAGGCTCCCAGTTCTCCATGGCCTGTCCTGCCTTTCTGGATTTTACACTTTTTTCAGATGGCCCTTTTGACCGGGGGGCAGTGAGACTTCATTGTAGTGCAGATTTCCTTTGAAAGCTTGCTTGGTTGGCCAAAAAGGGCGTATGCGTTTTTTCCTGAATATATTCAGGAAAAAACGCATACGCCCTTTTTGGCCAAGTGCATCATTGTGGACGTTCTGCCTCTTTTCCTATGCTTTACATGCAATTCCCGTCTACCTCCTGAAATCGGTTTCCTGCAATTCTGCCCCGCTTTCATGTCCTCTTGGCAGCCTTACTTCAATATATTTTTGGACGATAGCTGTCATTTATAACTCTGCAGGTTTGTGAATTACAGTGCCCCTGAGCTCCTTTCTTCAACTCGCTTTCTTGTGAGCTGGCCGCAACACCGCAGGAATGCTTCAGGCCCTAGTGTAGTTCCGGCACGGCACGCTGAGCCTTTGGTTAATTCCTCTTCCTGGTGGGAAATGAGAGTTAAATTTGCCCGTCCACACACCTCCAGCTAGTCTCTCATTGGTTCTCCCTATTCCTGTACATTTTCTGCAGAAATTGCACACTGGGCCAAACAGGAGTTTAAAGACACTGACTCTCCAAGTGGGGAGAGTGTTAGTAAAGCGTCTTGAATGTTGCACCCGAGTACCAGGGGACGAAAACTGAGACACATTTGAACACGTTTCCTGATCACACGGTGGATCATACACTGTGTTTCACATGCATGTTTCAGGTGAAGGAAGAATCCTTTAAACCTGGAGAGTTGAGACCCATGGAATGGGTACCATGCAATATGACTTCAAAGGGTCTGCATTTGCTCACCGAACCTCACCAATCCTATCACTGCTGCGTTTATGCCGTCGTACACACACTTGATTCTCTTTCGGAGACATATAAATCCGTAGGTTTTAAGATTATTTCTAGTCAGGTATATTCTTAGGCGTTTAATATGGGGTGTTGAGTCCACTGCGTTGAGCAAGGAGTAGCTTTTGTCTATTACATATTTGGCTTATGGAACGGTATCTGTGCTAATTTCAATCTCTGGTTTTATGCAGGACCCCAACTCACCTTTCCCCTTAAGCAAGCATAAGTTGGTTTTCTACATTTGAGACCCTGTTCTGTTTTGTAATTCAGTTCCTGTGTAGCCAAGTTTCCATTCCGTGTAGTAGTGATATCTTATGATGTTTCTTTTTCTGTGTGACTTATTTCACTTAGAATCATCGTACCTGCATCCACTCATTATGCTGCTACGGGCCTGATGACATAGATTTCATTGCTGAGTGATATTGCATTGTACGTAAGTACCACAACTTCTTTATCCATTTTTCGCTTTCTGTGATATTGAACTTGTACCGTAAACGAGGTTCTTGTAAACAGAGCCGTCCCAAACTTTGGGGTGGCTGTGTCTTTTTGATTTTAATTTCCCTAAGCTATAGGACCATAAGTGGAAGTGCCCTAGGCTCTGTTGCTTTGTTTTTTAGATGTTTCAGGAAACACCATACACTTCTCCAGAGTGGCTGTTGGCAATTTACATCCCACCCACCAGCATAACAAGGCTCCCAGTTCTCCATGGCCTGTCCTGCCTTTCTGGATTTTACACTTTTTTCAGATGGCCCTTTTGACCGGGGGGCAGTGAGACTTCATTGTAGTGCAGATTTCCTTTGCAAGCTTGCTTGGTTGGCCAAAAAGGGCGTATGCGTTTTTTCCTGAATATATTCAGGAAAAAACGCATACGCCCTTTTTGGCCAAGTGCATCATTGTGGACGTTCTGCCTCTTTTCCTATGCTTTACATGCAATTCCCGTCTACCTCCTGAAATCGGTTTCCTGCAATTCTGCCCCGCTTTCAAGTCCTCTTGGCAGCCTTACTTCAATATATTTTTGGACGATAGCTGTCATTTATAACTCTGCAGGTTTGTGAATTACAGTGCCCCTGAGCTCCTTTCTTCAACTCGCTTTCTTGTGAGCTGGCCGCAACACCGTAGGATTGCTTCAGGCCCTAGTGTGGTTCCGGCACGGCACGCTGAGCCTTTGGTTAATTCCTCTTTCTGGTGGGAAATGAGAGTTAAATTTGCCCGTCCAGACACCTCCAGCTAGTTTCTCATTGGTTCTCCCTATTCCTGTACATTTTCCGCAGAAATTGCAAACTGGGCCATACAGGAGGTTAAAGGCACTGACTCTCCAAGTGAGGAGAGTGTTAGTAAAGCGTCTGGAGTGTTGCACCCGAGTACCAGGGGACGAAAACTGAGACACATTTGAACACGTTTCCTGATCACACGGTGGATCATACTCTGTGTTCCACATGCATATTTTAGCTGAAGGAAGAATCCCTTAAACTTGGAGAGTTGAGACCCATGGAATGGGTACCATGCAATATGACTTCAAAGGGTCTGCATTTGCTCACCGAACCTCACCAATCCTATCACTGCTGCGTTTATGCCGCTGTACACACGCTTGATTCTCTTTCGGAGACATATATATCCGTAGTTTTTAAGATTATTTCTAGTCAGGTGTATTCTTAAGCGTTTAATATGGGGTGTTGAGTCCACTTCGTTGAGCAAGGAGTAGCTCTTGTCTATTACATATTTGGCTTATGGAACGATATCTGTGCTAATTTCAATCTCTGGTTTCATGCAGCACCCCAACTCACCTTTCCCCTTAAGCAAGCATAAGTTGGTTTTCTACATTTGAGACCCTGTTCTGTTTTGTAATTCAGTTCTTGTGTAGCCAAGTTTACCTTCCGTGTAGTAGTGATATCTTATGATGTTTCTTTTTCTGTGTGACTTATTTCACTTAGAATCATCGTACCTGAATCCACTCATTATGCTGCTACGGGCCTGATGACATAGATTTCATTGCTGAGTGATATTGCATTGTACGTAAGTACCACAACTTCTTTATCCATTTTTCGCTTTCTGTGATATTGAACTTGTACCGTAAACGAGGTTCTTGTAAACAGAGCCGTCCCAAACTTTGGGGTGGCTGTGTCTTTTTGATTTTAATTTCCCTAAGCTATAGGACCATAAGTGGAAGTGCCCTAGGCTCTGTTGCTTTGTTTTTTAGATGTTTCAGGAAACACCATACACTTCTCCAGAGTGGCTGCTGGCAATTTACATCCCGCCCATCAGCATAACAAGGCTCCCAGTTCTCCATGGCCTGTCCTGCCTTTCTGGATTTTACACATTTTTCAGATGGCCCTTTTGACTGGGCTGCAGTGAGACTTCATTGTAGTGTTGATTATCTTTGCAAGCTTGCTTGGTTGGCCAAAAAGTGCGTATGCGTTTTTTCCTGAATATATTCAGGAAAGAACGCATACGCCCTTTTTGGCCAAGTGCATCATTGTGGACGTTCTGCCTCTTTTCCTATGCTTTACATGCAATTCCCGTCTACCTCCTGAAATCGGTTTCCTGCAATTCTGCCCCGCTTTCAAGTCCTCTTGGCAGCCTTACTTCAATATATTTTTGGACGATAGCTGTCATTTATAACTCTGCAGGTTTGTGAATTACAGTGCCCCTGAGCTCGTTTCTTCAACTCGCTTTCTTGTGAGCTGGCCGCAACACCGCAGGATTGCTTCAGGCCCTAGTGTGGTTCCGGCACGGCATGCTGAGCCTTTGGTTAATTCCTCTTTCTGGTCGGAAATGAGAGTTAAATTTGCCCGTCCAGACACCTCCATCTAGTTTCTCATTGGTTCTCCCTATTCCTGTACATTTTCCGCAGAAATTGCAAACTGGGCCATACAGGAGGTTAAAGGCACTGACTCTCCAAGTGGGGTGAGTGTTAGTAAAGCGTCTGGAGTGTTGCACCCGAGTACCAGGGGACGAAAACTGAGACACATTTGAACACGTTTCCTGATCATACGGTGGATCATACTCTGTGTTCCACATGCATGTTTTAGCTGAAGGAAGAATCCCTTAAACTTGGAGAGTTGAGACCCATGGAATGGGTACCATGCAATATGACTTCAAAGGGTCTGCATTTGCTCACCGAACCTCACCAATCCTATCACTGCTGCGTTTATGCCGCCGTTCACACGCTTGATTCTCTTTCGTAGACATATAAATCCGTAGGTTTTAAGATTATTTCTAGTCAGGTATATTCTTAGGCGTTTAATATGGGGTGTTGAGTCCACTTCGTTCAGCAAGGAGTAGCTCTTGTCTATTGCATATTTGGCTTATGGAACGGTATCTGTGCTAATTTCAATCTCTGGTTTCATGGAGCACCCCAACTCACCTTTCCCCTTAAGCAAGCATAAGTTGGTGTTCTACATTTGAGACCCTGTTGTGTTTTGTAATTCAGTTCTTGTGTAGCCAAGTTTATATTCCGTGTAGTAGTGATATCTTATGATGTTTCTTTTACTGTGTGACTTATTTCACTTAGAATCATCGTACCTGAATCCACTCATTATGCTGCGACGGGCCTGATGACATAGATTTCATTGCTGAGTGATATTGCATTGTACGTAAGTACCACAACATCTTTATCCATTTTCCCTTTCTGTGATATTGAACTTGTACCGTAAACGAGGTTCTTGTAAACAGAGCCGTCCCAAACTTTGGGGTGACCGTGTCTTTTTGATTTTAATTTCCCTAAGCTATAGGACCATAAGTGGAAGTGACCTAGGCTCTGTTGCTTTGTTTTTTAGATGTTTCAGGAAACACCATACACTTCTCCAGAGTGGCTGTTGGCAATTTACATCCCGCCCATCAGCATAACAAGGCTCCCACTTCTCCATGGCCTGTCCTGCCTTTCTGGATTTTACACTTTTTTCAGATGGCCCTTTTGACCAGGAGGCAGTGAGACTTCATTGTAGTGCAGATATCCTTTGCAAGCTTGCTTGGTTGGCCAAAAAGGGCGTATGCGTTTTTTCCTGAATATATTCAGGAAAAAACGCATACGCCATTTTTGGCCAAGTGCATCATTGTGGACGTTCTGCCTCTTTTCCTATGCTTTACATGCAATTCCAGTGTACCTCCTGAAATCGATTTCCTGCAATTCTGCCCCGCTTTCAAGTCCTCTTGGCAGCCTTACTTCAATATATTTTTGGACGAAAGCTGTCATTTATAACTCTGCAGGTTTGTGAATTACAGTGCCCCTGAGCTCCTTTCTTCAACTCGCTTTCTTGTGAGCTGGCCGCAACACCGCAGGATTGCTTCAGGCCCTAGTGTAGTTCCGGCACGGCACGCTGAGCCTTTGGTTAATTCCTCTTCCTGGTGGGAAATGAGAGTTAAATTTGCCCGTCCAGACACCTCTAGCTTGTCTCTCTTTCGTTCTCCCTATTCCTGTTCATTTTCCACAGAAATTGCAAACTGGGCCAAACAGGAGGTTAAAGGCACTGACTCTCCAAGTGGGGAGAGTGTTAGTAAAGCATCTGGAATGTTGCACCCGAGTTCCACGAGACGAAAACTGAGACACATTTGAACACGTTTCCCGATCACACGGTGGATCATACTCTGTATTCCACATGCATGTTTTAGCTGAAGGAAGAATCCCTTAAACCTGGAGAGTTGAGACCCATGGAATGGGTACCATGCAATATGACTTCAAAGGGTCTGCATTTGCTCACCGAACCTCACCAATCCTATCACTGCTGCGTTTATGCCGCCGTACACACGCTTGATTCTCTTTCGGAGACATATAAATCCGTAGGTTTTAAGATTATTTCTAGTCAGGTATCGTGCAGCAAGGAGTAGCTCTTGTCTATTGCATATTTGGCTTAAGGAACGGTATCTGTGCTAATTTCAATCTCTGGTTTCATGCAGCACCCCAACTCACCTTTCCCCTTAAGCAAGCATAAGTTGGTTTTCTACATTTGAGACCCTGTTCTGTTTTGTAATTCAGTTCCTGTGTAGCCAAGTTTACATTCCGTGTATTGGTGATATCTTATGATGTTTCTTTTTCTGTGTGACTTATTTCACTTAGAATCATCGTACCTGAATCCACTCATTATGCTGGTACGGGCCTGATGACATAGATTTCATTGCTGAGTGATATTGCATTGTACCTAAGTACCACAACTTCTTTATCCATTTTTCGCTTTCTGTGATATTGAACTTGTACCATAAAGGACGTTCTTGTAAACAGAGCCTTCCCAAACTTTGGGGTGGCTGTGTCTTTTTGATTTTAATTTCCCTAAGCTATAGGACCATAAGTGGAAGTGCCCTAGGCTCTGTTGCTTTGTTTTTTAGATGTTTCAGGAAACACCATACATTTCTCCAGAGTGGCTGTTGGCAGTTTACATCCCGCCCATCAGCATAACAAGGCTCCCAGTTCTCCATGGCCTGTCCTGCCTTTCTGGATTTTACACATTTTTCAGATGGCCCTTTTAACTGGGCGGCAGTGAGACTTCATTGTAGTGCAGATTTCCTTTGCAAGCTTGCTTGGTTGGCCAAAAAGGGCTTATGCGTTTTTTCCTGAATATATTCAGGAAAAAACGCATACGCCCTTTTTGCCCAAGTGCATCATTGTGGACGTTCTGCCTCTTTTCCTATGCTTTACATGCAATTCCAGTCTACCTCCTGAAATCGGTTTCGTGCAATTCTGCACCACTTTCAAGTCCTCTTGGCAGCCTTACTTCAATATATTTTTCGACGATAGCTGTCATTTATAACTCTGCAGGTTTGTGAATTACAGTGCCCCTGAGCTCCTTTCTTCAACTCGCTTTTTTGTGAGCTGGCCGCAACACCGCTGGATTGCTTCAGGCCCTAGTGTGGATCCAGCACGGCACGCTGAGCCTTTGGTTAATTCCTCTTCCTGGTGGGAAATGAGAGTTAAATTTGCCCGTCCAAACACCTCCAGCTACTTTATCATTGGTTCTCCCTATTCCTGTACATTTTCCGCAGAAATTGCAAACTGGGCCATACAGGAGTTTAAAGGCACTGACTCTCCAAGTGGAGAGAGTGTTAGTAAAGCGTCTGGAGTGTTGCACCCGAGTACCAGGGGACGAAAACTGAGACACATTTGAACACGTTTCCTGATCACACGGTGGATCATACTCTGTGTTCCACATGCATGTTTTAGCTGAAGGAAGAATCCCTTAAACTTGGAGAGTTGAGACCCATGGAATGGGTACCATGCAATATGACTTCAAAGGGTCTGCATTTGCTCACCGAACCTCACCAATCCTATCACTGCTGCGTTTATGCTGCTGTACACACGCTTGATTCTCTTTCGGAGACATATAAATCCGTAGGTTTTAATATTCTTACTAGTCAGGTATATTCTTTGGCGTTTAATATGGGGTGTTGAGTCCACTTCGTTGAGCAAGGAGTAGCTCTTGTCTACTACATATTTGGCTCATGGAACGGTATCTGTGCTAATTTCAATCTCTGGTTTCATGCAGCACCCCAACTCACCTTTCCCCTCAAGCAAGCATAAGTTGGTTTTCTACATTTGAGACACTGTTCTGTTTTGTAATTCAGTTCTTGTGTAGCCAAGTTTACCTTCCGTGCAGTAGTGATATCTTATGGTGTTTCTTTTTCTGTGTGACTTATTTCACTTAGAATCATCATACCTGAATCCACTCATTATGCTGCTACGGGCCTGATGACATAGATTTCATTGCTGAGTGATATTGCATTGTACGTAAGTACCACAACTTCTGTATCCATTTTTCGCTTTCTGTGATATTGAACTTGTACGGTAAATGAGGTTCTTGTAAACAGAGCCGTCCCAAAGTTTGGGGAGGCTGTGTCTTTTTGATTTTAATTTCCCTAAGCTATAGGACCATAAGTGGAAGTGCCCTAGGCTCTGTTGCTTTGTTTTTTAGATGTTTCAGGAAACACCATACACTTCTCCAGAGTGGCTGTTGGCAATTTACATCCCGCCCATCAGCATAACAAGGCTCCCAGTTCTCCATGGCCTGTCCTGCCTTTCTGGATTTTACACTTTTTTCAGATGGCCCTTTTGACCGGGGGGCAGTGAGACTTCATTGTAGTGCAGATTTCCTTTGCAAGCTTGCTTGGTTGGCCAAAAAGGGCGTATGCGTTCTTTCCTGAATATATTCAGGAAAAAACGCATACGCCCTTTTTGCCCAAGTGCATCATTGTGTTCGTTCTGCCTCTTTTCCTATGCTTTACATGCAACTTCTGTCTACCTCCTGAAATCGGTTTCCTGCAATCCTGCCCCGCTTTCAAGTCCTCTTGGCAGCCTTACTTCAATATATTTTTGGACGATAGCTGTCATTTATAACTCTGCAGGTTTGTGAATTACAGTGCCCCTGAGCTCCTTTCTTCAACTCGCTTTCTTGTGAGCTGGCCGCAACACCGCAGGATTGCTTCAGGCCCTAGTGTGGTTCCGGCAAGGCATGCTGAGCCTTTTGTTAATTCCTCTTTCTGGTGGGAAATGAGAGTTAAATTTGCCCGTCCAGACACCTCCAGCTAGTTTCTCATTGGTTCTCCCTATTCTTGTACATTTTCCGCAGAAATTGCAAACTTAGCCAAACAGGAGTTTAAAGACACTGACTCTCCAAGTGGGGAGAGTGCTAGTAAAGCGTCTTGAATGTTGCACCCGAGTACCAGGGGACGAAAACTGAGACACATTTGAACACGTTTCCTGATCACACGGTGGATCATACTCTGTGTTCCACATGCATGTTTTAGCTGAAGGAAGAATCCCTTAAACCTGGAGAGTTGAGACCCATGGAATGGGTACCATGCAATATGACTTCAAAGGGTCTGCCTTTGCTCACCTAACCTCACCAATCCTATCACTGCTGCGTTTATGCCGCTGTACACACGCTTGATTCTCTTTCGGAGACATATAAATCCGTAGGTTTTAAGATTATTTCTAGTCAGGTATATTCTTAGGCGTTTAATATGGGGTGTTGAGTCCACTTCGTTCAGCAAGGAGTAGCTCTAGTCTATTGCATATTTGGCTTATGGAACAGTATCTGTGCTAATTTGAATCTCTGGTTTCATGCAGCACCCCAACTCACCTTTCCCCTTAAGCAAGCATAAGTTGGTTTTCTACATTTGACACCCTGTTCTGTTTTGTAATTCAGTTCCTGTGTTGCCAAGTTTACATTCCGTGTAGTAGTGATATCTTATGATGTTTCTTTTTCTGTGTGACTTATTTCACTTAGACTCATCATACCTGCATCCACTCATTATGCTGCTACGGGCCTGATGACATAGATTTCATTGCTGAGTGATATTGCATTGTACGTAAGTACCACAACTTCTTTATCCATTTTTTGCTTTCTGTGATATTGAACTTGTAACATAAACGAGGTTCTTGTAAACAGAGCCGGCCCAAACTTTGGGGTGGCTGTGTCTTTTTGATTTTAATTTCCCTAAGCTATAGGACCATAAGTGGAAGTGCCCTAGGCTCTGTTGCTTTGTTTTTTAGATGTTTCAGGAAACACCATACACTTCTCCAGAGTGGCTGT
Organism: Leucopleurus acutus; assembly: GCF_964270905.1. Taxonomy (NCBI): domain Eukaryota; kingdom Metazoa; phylum Chordata; class Mammalia; order Artiodactyla; family Delphinidae; genus Leucopleurus; species Leucopleurus acutus. Next base: position 205,922 of record NW_028139048.1, on the reverse strand, counting down.
TGGCAATTTACATCACGCCCACCAGCATAACAAGGCTCCCAGTTCTCCATGGCCTGTCCTGCCTTTCTGGATTTTACACTTTTTTCAGATGGCCCTTTTGACCGGGGGGCAGTGAGACTTCATTGTAGTGCAGATTTCCTTTGCAAGCTTGCTTGGTTGGCCAAAAAGGGCGTATGCGTTTTTTCCTGAATATATTCAGGAAAAAATGCATACGCCCTTTTTGGCCAAGTGCATCATTGTGGACGTTCTGCCTCTTTTCCTATGCTTTACATGCAATTCCAGTGTACCTCCTGAAATCGATTTCCTGCAATTCTGCCCCGCTTTCAAGTCCTCTTGGCAGCCTTACTTCAATATATTTTTGGACGATAGCTGTCATTTATAACTCTGCAGGTTTGTGAATTACAGTGCCCCTGAGCTCGTTTCTTCAACTCGCTTTCTTGTGAGCTGGCCGCAACACCGCAGGATTGCTTCAGGCCCTAGTGTAGTTCCGGCACGGCACGCTGAGCCTTTGGTTAATTCCTCTTCCTGGTGGGAAATGAGAGTTAAATTTGCCCGTCCAGACACCTCCAGCTAGTCTCTCTTTCGTTCTCCCTATTCCTGTTCATTTTCCACAGAAATTACAAACTGGGCCAAACAGGAGGTTAAAGGCACTGACTCTCGAAGTGGGGAGAGTGTTAGTAAAGCGTCTGGAGTGTTGCACCCGAGTACCAGGGGACGAAAACTGAGACACATTTGAACACGTTTCCTGATCACACGGTGAATCATACTCTGTGTTCCACATGCATGTTTTAGCTGAAGGAAGAATCCCTTAAACTTGGAGAGTTGAGACCCATGGAATGGGTACCATGCAATATGACTTCAAAGGGTCTGCATTTGCTCACCGAACCTCACCAATCCTATCACTGCTGCGTTTATGCTGCTGTACACACGCTTGATTCTCTTTCGGAGACATATAAATCCGTAGGTTTTAATATTCTTACTAGTCAGGTATATTCTTTGGCGTTTAATATGGGGTGTTGAGTCCACTTCGTTGAGCAAGGAGTAGCTCTTGTCTATTACATATTTGGCTTATGGAACGGTATCTGTGCTAATTTCAATCTCTGGTTTCATGCAGCACCCCAACTCACCTTTCCCCTCAAGCAAGCATAAGTTGGTTTTCTACATTTGAGACACTGTTCTGTTTTGTAATTCAGTTCTTGTGTAGCCAAGTTTACCTTCCGTGCAGTAGTGATATTTTATGGTGTTTCTTTTTCTGTGTGACTTATTTCACTTAGAATCATCATACCTGAATCCACTCATTATGCTGCTATGGGCCTGATGACATAGATTTCATTGCTGAGTGATATTGCATTGTATGTAAGTACCACAACTTCTGTATCCATTTTTCGCTTTCTGTGATATTGAACTTGTACCGTAAACGAGGTTCTTGTAAACAGAGCCTTCCCAGACTTTGGGGTGGCTGTGTCTTTTTGATTTTAATTTCCCTAAACTATAGGACCATAAGTGGAAGTGCCCTAGGCTCTGTTGCTTTGTTTTTTAGATGTTTCAGGAAACACCATACACTTCTCCAGAGTGGCTGTTGGCAATTTACATCACGCCCACCAGCATAACAAGGCTCCCAGTTCTCCATGGCCTGTCCTGCCTTTCTGGATTTTACACATATTTCAGATGGCCCTTTTGACCGGGGGGCAGTGAGACTTCATTGTAGTGCAGATTTCCTTTGCAAGCTTTCTTGGTTGGCCAAAAAGGGCGTATGCGTTTTTTCCTGAATATATTCAGGAAAAAACGCATACGCCCTTTTTGGCCAAGTGCATCATTGTGGACGTTCTGCCTCTTTTCCTATGCTTTACATGCAATTCCTGTCTACCTCCTGAAATCGGTTTCCTGCAATTCTGCCCCGCTTTCAAATCCTCTTGGCAGCCTTACTTCAAAATATTTTTGGACGATAGCTGTCATTTATAACTCTGCAGGTTTGTGAATTACAGTGCCCCTGAGCTCCTTTCTTCAACTCGCTTTCTTGTGAGCTGGCTGCAACATCAAAGGATTGCTTCTGGTCCTAGTGTGGATCCGGCACGGCACGCAGAGCCTTTGGTTAATTCCTCTTCCTGGTGGGAAATGAGAGTTAAATTTGCCCGTCCAGACACCTCCAGGTAGTTTCTCATTGGTTCTCCCTATTCCTGAACATTTTCCGCAGAAATTGCAAACTGGGCCAAACAGGAGGTTAAAGGCACTGACTCTCCAAGTGGGGAGAGTGTTAGTAAAGCGTCTGGAGTGTTGCACCCAAGTACCAGGGGAAGAAAACTGAGACACATTTGAACACGTTTCCCGATCACACGGTGGATCATACTCTGTGTTCCACATGCATGTTTTAGCTGAAGGAAGAATCCCTTAAACCTGGAGAGTTGAGACCCATGGAATGGGTACCATGCAATATGACTTCAAAGGGTCTGCATTTGCTCACCGAACCTCACCAATACTATCACTGCTGCGTTTATGCCGCTGTACACACGCTTGATTCTCTTTCGGAGACATATAAATCCGTAGGTTTTAATATTCTTACTAGTCAGGTATATTCTTAGGCGTTTAATATGCGGTGTTGAGTCCACTTCGTTCAGCAAGGAGTAGCTCTTGTCTATTGCATATTTGGCTTATGGAACGGTATCTGTGCTAATTTCAATCTCTGGTTTCATGCAGCACCCCAACTCACCTTTCCCCTTAAGCAAGCATAAGTTGGTTTTGTACATTTGACACCCTGTTCTGTTTTGTAATTCAGTTCCTGTGTAGCCAAGTTTACATTCCGTGTATTGGTGATATCTTATGATGTTTCTTTTTCTGTGTGACTTATTTCACTTAGAATCATCGTACCTGAATCCACTCATTATGCTTCTACGTGCCTGATGGCATAGATTTCATTGCTGAGTGATATTGCATTGTACGTAAGTACCACAACTTCTTTATCCATTTTTCGCTTTCTGTGATATTGAACTTGTACCATAAACGAGGTTCTTGTAAACAGAGCCGTCCCAAACTTTGGGGTGGCTGTGTCTTTTTGATTTTAATTTCCCTAAGCTATAGGACCATAAGTGGAAGTGCCCTAGGCTCTGTTGCTTTGTTTTTTAGATGTTTCAGGAAACACCATACACTTCTCCAGAGTGGCTGTTGGCAATTTACATCCCGCCCATCAGCATAACAAGGCTCCCAGTTCTCCATGGCCTGCCCTGCCTTTCTGGATTTTACACATTTTTCAGATGGCCCTTTTGACTGGGCGGCAGTGAGACTTCATTGTAGTGCAGATTTCCTTTGCAAGCTTGCTTGGTTGGCCAAAAAGGGCGTATGCGTTTTTTCCTGAATATATTCAGGAAAAAACGCATACGCCCTTTTTGGCCAAGTGCATCGTTGTGGACGTTCTGCCTCTTTTCCTATGCTTTACATGCAATTCCCGTCTACCTCCTGAAATCGGTTTCGTGCAATTCTGCACCACTTTCAAGTCCTCTTGGCAGCCTTACTTCAATATATTTTTGGACGATAGCTGTCATTTATAACTCTGCAGGTTTGTGAATTACAGTGCCCCTGAGCTCCTTTCTTCAACTCGCTTTTTTGTGAGCTGGCCGCAACACCGCTGGATTGCTTCAGGCCCTAGTGTGGATCCGGCTCGGCACGCTGAGCCTTTGGTTAATTCCTCTTCCTGGTGGGAAATGAGAGTTAAATTTGCCCGTCCAGACACCTCCAGCTAGTTTATCATTGGTTCCCCCTATTCCTGTACATTTTCCGCAGAAATTGCAAACTGGGCCATACAGGAGGTTAAAGGCACTGACTCTCCAAGTGGAGAGAGTGTTAGTAAAGCGTCTGGAGTGTTTAACCCGAGTACCAGGGGACGAAAACTGAGACACATTTGAAGACGTTTCCTGATCACACGGTGGATCATACTCTGTGTTCCACATGCATGTTTTAGCTGAAGGAAGAATCCCTTAAACTTGGAGAGTTGAGACCCATGGAATGGGTACCATGCAATATGACTTCAAAGGGTCTGCATTTGCTCACCGAACCTCACCAATCCTATCACTGCTGCGTTTATGCTGCTGTACACACGCTTGATTCTCTTTCGGAGACATATGAATCCGTAGGTTTTAATATTCTTACTAGTCAGGTATATTCTTAGGCATATAATATGGGGTGTTGAGTCCACTTCGTTGAGCAAGGAGTAGCTCTTGTCTATTACATATTTGGCTTATGGAACGGTATCTGTGCTAATTTCAATCTCTGGTTTCATGCAGCACCCCAACTTACCTTTCCCCTCAAGCAAGCATAAGTTGGTTTTCTACATTTGAGACCCTGTTCTGTTTTGTAATTCAGTTCTTGTGTAGCCAAGTTTACCTTCCGTGTAGTAGTGATATCTTATGGTGTTTCTTTTTCTGTGTGACTTATTTCACTTAGAATCATCATACCTGAATCCACTCATTATGCTGCTACGGGCCTGATGACATAGATTTCATTGCTGAGTGATATTGCATTGTACGTAAGTACCACAATTTCTGTATCCATTTTTCGCTTTCTGTGATATTGAACTTGTACCGTAAATGAGGTTCTTGTAAACAGAGCCGTCCCAAAGTTTGGGGAGGCTGTGTCTTTTTTATTTTAATTTCCCTAAGCTATAGGACCATAAGTGGAAGTGCCCTAGGCTCTGTTGCTTTGTTTTTTGGATGTTTCAGGAAACACTATACACTTCTCCAGAGTGGCTGCTGGCAATTTACATCCCGCCCATCAGCATAAATAGGCTCCCAGTTCTCCATGGCCTGTCCTGCCTTTCTGGATTTTAAACTTTTTTCAGATGGCCCTTTTGACCGGGGGGCTGTGAGACTTCATTGTAGTGCAGATTTCCTTTGCAAGCTTTCTTGGTTGGCCAAAAAGGGCGTATGCGTTTTTTCCTGAATATATTCAGGAAAAAACGCATACGCCCTTTTTGGCCAAGTGCATCATTGTGGACGTTCTGCCTCTTTTCCTATGCTTTACATGCAATTCCTGTCTGCCTCCTGAAATCGGTTTCCTGCAATTCTGCTCCGCTTTCAACTCCTCTTGGCTGCCTTACTTCAATATATTTTTGGAAGATAGCTGTCATTTATAACTCTGCAGGTTTGTGAATTACAGTGCCCCTGAGCTCCTTTCTTCAACTCGCTTTCTTGTAAGCTGGCTGCAACACCAAAGGATTGCTTCTGGACCTAGTGTGGATCTGGCACGGCACGCTGAGCCTTTGGTTAATTCCTCTTCCTGGTGGGAAATGAGAGTTAAATTTGCCCGTCCAGACACCTCCAGCTAGTTTCTCATTGGTTCTCCCTATTCCTGAACATTTTCCGCAGAAATTGCAAACTGGGCCATACAGGAGGTTAAAGGCACTGACTCTCCAAGTGGGGAGAGTGTTAGTAAAGCGTCTGGAGTGTTGCACCCGAGTACCAGGGGACGAAAACTGAGACACATTAGAACACGTTTCCCGATCACACGGTGGATCATACTCTGTGTTCCACATGCATGTTTTAGCTGAAGGAAGAATCCCTTAAACCTGGAGAGTTGAGACCCATGGAATGGGTACCATGCAATATGACTTCAAAGGGTCTGCATTTGCTCACCGAACCTCACCAATCCTATCACTGCTGCGTTTATGCCGCTGTACACACGCTTGATTCTCTTTCGGAGACATAAATTCAAAGGTTTTAAGATTCTTACTAGTCAGGTATATTCTTAGGCGTTTAATATGGGGTGTTGAGTCCACTTCGTTGAGCAAGGAGTAGCTCTTGTCTATTACATATTTGGCTTATGCTACATATTTGGCTTATGCTAATTTCAATCTCTGGTTTTATGCAGCACCCCAACTCACCCTTCCCCTTAAGCAAGCCTAAGTTGGTTTTCCACATTTGACACTCTGTTCTGTTTTGTAATTCAGTTCTTGTGTAGCCAAGTTTACATTCCATGTATTAGTGATATCTTATGATGTTTCTTTTTCTGTGTGACTTATTTCACTTAGAATCATCGTACCTGAATCCATTCATTATGCTGCTACGGGCCTGATGACATAGATTTCATTGCTGACTGATATTGCATTGTACGTAAGTACCACAACTTCTTTATCCATTTTTCGCTTTCTGTGATATTGAACTTGTACCGTAAACGAGGTTCTTGCAAACAGAGCCGTCCCAAACTTTAGGGTGGCTGTGTCTTTTTGATTTTAATTTCCCTAAGCTATAGGACCATAAGTGGAAGTGCCCTAGGCTCTGTTGCTTTGTTTTTTGGATGTTTCAGGAAACACCATACACTTCTCCAGAGTGGCTGTTGGCAATTTACATCACGCCCATCAGCATAACAAGGCTCCCAGTTCTCCATGGCCTGTCCTGCCTTTCTGGATTTTACACTTTTTTCAGATGGCCCTTTTGACCGGGGGGCAGTGAGACTTCATTGTAGTGCAGATTTCCTTTGCAAGCTTGCTTGGTTGGCCAAAAAGGGCGTATGCGTTTTTTCCTGAATATATTCAGGAAAAAACGCATACGCCCTTTTTGGCCAAGTGCATCATTGTGACCGTTCTGCCTCTTTTCCTATGCTTTACATACAATTCCAGTCTACCTCCTGAAATCGGTTTCCTGCAATTCTGCCACGCTTTCAACTCCTCTTGGCAGCCTTACTTCAATATATTTTTGGAAGATACCTGTCATTTATAACTCTGCAGGTTTGTGAATTACAGTGCCCCTGAGCTCCTTTCTTCAACTCGCTTTCTTGTGAGCTGGCCGCAACACTGCAGGATTGCTTCAGGCCCTAGCTTGGTTCTGGCACGGCATGCTGAACCTTTGGTTAATTCCTCTTCCTGGTGGGAAATGAGAGTTAAATTTGCCCATCCAGACACCTCGAGCTAGTCTCTCATTGGTTCTCACTATTCCTGTTCATCTTCCACAGAAATTGCAAACTGGGCCAAACAGGAGGTTAAAGGCACTGACTCTCCAAGTGGGGAGAGTGTTAGTAAAGCGTCTGGAGTGTTGCACCCTAGTACCAGGGGACTAAAACTGAGACACATTTGAACACATTTCCCGATCACATGGTGGATCATACTCTTGGTTCCACATGGATGTTTTAGCTGAAGGAAGAATCCCTTAGACCTAGAGAGTTGAGACCGATGTAATGGGTACCATGCAATATGACTTCAAAGGGTCTGCATTTGCTCACCGAACCTCACCAATCCTATCACTGCTGCGTTTATGCCGCTGTACACACGCTTGATTCTCTTTCGGAGACATATAAATCCATAGGTTTTAAGATTCTTACTAGTCAGGTATATTCTTAGGCGTTTAATATGGGGTGTTGAGTCCACTTCGTTGAGTAAGGAGTAGCTCTTGTCTATTACATATTTGGCTTATGGAACGGTATCTGTGCTAATTTCAATCTCTGGTTTCATGCAGCACCCCAACTCACCTTTCCCCTTAAGCAAGCATAAGTTGGTTTTCTACATTTGAGACCCTGTTTTGCTTTGTAATTCAGTTCCTGTGTAGCCAAGTTTACATTCCATGTATTAGTGATACCTTATGATGTTTCTTTTTCTGTGTGACTTATTTCACTTAGAATCATCGTACCTGAATCCAGTCATTATGCTGCTACAGGCCTGATGACATAGATTTCATTGTTGAGTGATATTGCATTGTACGTAAGTACCACAACTTCTTTATCCATTTTTCGCTTTCTGTGATATTGAACTTGTACCGTAAACGAGGTTCTTGTAAACAGAGCCGTCCCAAACTTGGGGTGGCTGTGTCTTTTTGATTTTAATTTCCCTAAGCTATAGGACCATAAGTGGAAGTGCCCTAGGCTCTGTTGCTTTGTTTTTTGGATGTTTCAGGAAACACCATACACTTCTCCAGAGTGGCTGCTGGCAATTTACATCCCGCCCATCAGCATAACAAGGCTCCCAGTTCTCCATGGCCTGTCCTGCCTTTCTGGATTTTACACTTTTTTCAGATGTCCCTTTTGACCGGGGGGCAGTGAGACTTCATTGTAGTGCAGATTTCCTTTGCAAGCTTGCTTGGTTGGCCAAAAAGGGCGTATGCGTTTTTTCCTGAATATATTCAGGAAAGAAAGCATACGCCCTTTTTGGCCAAGTGCATCATTGTGGACGTTCTGCCTCTTTTCCTATGCTTTACATGCAATTCCAGTCTACCTCCTGAAATCGGTTTCCTGCAATTCTGCCCCGCTTTCAAGTCCTCTTGGCAGCCTTACTTCAATATATTTTTGGACGATAAGTGTCATTTATAACTCTGTAGGGTTGTGAATTACAGTGTCCCTGAGCTCCTTTCTTCAACTCGCTTTTTTTTGAGCTGGCCGCAACACCGCAGGATTGCTTCAGTCCCTAGTGTGGTTCCGGCATGGCACGCTGAGCCTTTGGTTAATTCCTCTTCCTGGTGGGAAATGAGAGTTAAATTTGCCCTTCCAGACACCTCCAGCTAGTCTCTCCTTGGTTCTCCATCTTCCTGTTCATCTTCCACAGAAATTACAAACTGGGCCAAACAGGAGGTTAAAGGCACTGACTCTCCAAGTGGGGAGAGTGTTATTAAAGCATCTGGAATGTTGCACCCGAGTACCAGGGACGAAAACGAGACACATTTGAACACGTTTCCCGATCACACGGTGGATCATACTCTGGGTTCCACATGCATGTTTTAGCTGAAGGAAAAATCCCTTAAACCTGGAGAGTTGAGACCCATGGAATGAGTACCATGCAATATGACTTCAAAGGGTCTGCATTTGCTCACCTAACCTCACCAATCCTATCACTGCTGCGTTTATGCCACTGTACACACGCTTGATTCTCTTTCGTAGACATATAAATCCGTAGGTTTTAAGATTATTTCTAGTCAGGTATATTCTTAGGCGTTTAATATGGGGTGTTGAGTCCACTTCGTTCAGCAAGGAGTAGCTCTAGTCTCTTGCATATTTGGCTTATAGAACAGTATCTGTGCTAATTTCAATCTCTGGTTTCATGCAGCACCCCAACTCACCTTTCCCCTTAAGCAAGCATAAGTTGGTTTTCTACATTTGACACCCTGTTCTGTTTTGTAATTCAGTTCCTGTGTAGCCAAGTTTACATTCCGTGTAGTAGTGATATCTTATGATGTTTCTTTTTCTGTGTGACTTATTTCACTTAGACTCATCATACCTGCATCCACTCATTATGCTGCTACGGGCCTGATGACATAGATTTCATTGCTGAGTGATATTGCATTGTACGTAAGTACCACAACTTCTTTATGCATTTTTTGCTTTCTGTGATATTGAACTTGTACCGTAAACGAGGTTCTTGTAAACAGAGCCATCCCAAACTTTGGGGTGACCGTGTCTTTTTGATTTTAATTTCCCGAAGCTATGGGACCATAAGTGGAAGTGCCCTAGGCTCTGTTGCTTTGTTTTTTAGATGTTTCAGGAAACACCATACACTTCTCCAGAGTGGCTGTTGGCAATTTACATCACGACCACCAGCATAACAAGGCTCCCAGTTCTCCATGGCCTGTCCTGCCTTTCTGTATTTTACACTTTTTTCAGATGGCCCTTTTGACCGGGGGGCAGTGAGACTTCATTGTAGTGCAGATTTCCTTTGCAAGCTTGCTTGGTTGGACAAAAAGGGCGTATGCGTTTTTTCCTGAATATATTCAGGAAAAAATGCATACGCCCTTTTTGGCCAAGTGCATCATTGTGGACGTTCTGCCTCTTTTCCTATGCTTTACATGCAATTCCAGTGTACCTCCTGAAATCGATTTCCTGCAATTCTGCCCCGCTTTCAAGTCCTCTTGGCAGCCTTACTTCAATATATTTTTGGACGATAGCTGTCATTTATAACTCTGCAGGTTTGTGAATTACAGTGCCCCTGAGCTCGTTTCTTCAACTCGCTTTCTTGTGAGCTGGCCCCAACACCGCAGGATTGCTTCAAGCCCTAGTGTTGTTCCGGCACGGCACGCTGAGCCTTTGGTTAATTCCTCTTCCTGGTGGGAAATGAGAGTTAAATTTGCCCGTCCAGACACCCCCAGCTAGTCTCTCTTTCGTTCTCCCTATTCCTGTTCATTTTCCACAGAAATTACAAACTGGGCCAAACAGGAGGTTAAAGGCACTGACTCTCCAAGTGGGGAGAGTGTTAGTAAAGCATCTGGAATGTTGCACCCGAGTACCAGGGACGAAAACGAGACACATTTGAACACGTTTCCCGATCACACGGTGGATCATACTCTGGGTTCCACATGCATGTTTTAGCTGAAGGAAGAATCCCTTAAACCTGGAGAGTTGAGACCCATGGAATGGGTACCATGCAATATGACTTCAAAGGGTCTGCATTTGCTCACCGAACCTCACCAATCCTATCACTGCTGCATTTATGCCGCTGTACACACGCTTGATTGTCTTTCGGAGACATATAAATCCGTAGGTTTTAAGATTATTTCTAGTCAGGTATATTCTTAGGCGTTTAATATGGGGTGTTGAGTCCACTTCGTTCAGCAAGGAGTAGCTCTTGTCTATTGCATATTTGGCTTATGGAACGGTATCTGTGCTAATTTCAATCTCTGGTTTCATGCAGCACCCCAACTCACCTTTCCCCTTAAGCAAGCATAAGTTGGTTTTCTACATTTGAGACCCTGTTCTGTTTTGTAATTCAGTTCCTGTGTAGCCAAGTTTACATTCCGTGTAGTAGTGATATCTTATGATGTTTCTTTTTCTGTGTGACTTATTTCACTTAGACTCATCAAACCTGCATCCACTCATTATGCTGCTACGGGCCTGATGACATAGATTTCATTGCTGAGTGATATTGCATTGTACGTAGGTACCACAACTTCTTTATCCATTTTTTGCTTTCTGTGATATTGAACTTGTACCGTAAACGAGGTTCTTGTAAACAGAGCCGTCCCAAACTTTGGGGTGGCTGTGTCTTTTTGATTTTAATTTCCCTAAACTATAGGACCATAAGTGTAAGTGCCCTAGGCTCTGTTGCTTTGTTTTTTAGATGTTTCAGGAAACACCATACACTTCTCCAGAGTGGCTGTTGGCAATTTACATCACGCCCACCAGCATAACAAGGCTCCCAGTTCTCCATGGCCTGTCCTGCCTTTCTGGATTTTACACATATTTCAGATGGCCCTTTTGACCGGGGGGCAGTGAGACTTCATTGTAGTGCAGATTTCCTTTGCAAGCTTGCTTGGTTGGCCAAAAAGTGCGTATGCGTTTTTTCCTGAATATATTCAGGAAAAAACGCATACGCCATTTTTGGCCAAGTGCATCATTGTGGACGTTCTGCCTCTTTTCCTATGCTTTACATGCAATTCCTGTCTACCTCCTGAAATCGGTTTCCTGCAATTCTGCCCCGCTTTCAAGTCCTCTTGGCAGCCTTACTTCAATATATTTTTGGACGATAGCTGTCATTTATAACTCTGCAGGTTTGTGAATTACAGTGCCCCTGAGCTCCTTTCTTCAACTCGCTTTCTTGTGAGCTGGCCGCAACACCGTAGGATTGCTTCAGGCCCTAGTGTGGTTCCGGCACGGCATGCTGAGCCTTTGGTTAATTCCTCTTTCTGGTGGGAAATGAGAGTTAAATTTGCCTGTCCAGACACCTCCAGCTAGTTTCTCATTGGTTCTCCCTATTCCTGTACATTTTCCGCAGAAATTGCAAACTGGGCCATACAGGAGGTTAAAGGCACTGACTCTCCAAGTGGGCAGAGTGTTATTAAAGCATCTGGAATGTTGCACCCGAGTACCAGGGGACGAAAACTGAGACACATTTGAACACGTTTCCCGATCACACGGTGGATCATACTCTGTGTTCCACATGCATGTTTTAGCTGAAGGAAGAATCCCTTAAACCTGGAGAGTTGAGACCCATGGAATGGGTACCATGCAATATGACTTCAAAGGGTCTGCATTTGCTCACCGAACCTCACCAATCCTATCACTGCTGCGTTTATGCCGCTGTACACACGCTTGATTGTCTTTCGGAGACATATAAATCCGTAGGTTTTAAGATTATTTCTAGTCAGGTATATTCTTAGGCGTTTAATATGGGGTGTTGAGTCCACTTCGTTCAGCAAGGAGTAGCTCTTGTCTATTGCATATTTGGCTTATGGAACGGTATCTGTGCTAATTTCAATCTCTGGTTTCATGCAGCACCCCAACTCACCTTTCCCCTTAAGCAAGCATAAGTTGGTTTTCTACATTTGAGACCCTGTTCTGTTTTGTAATTCAGTTCCTATGTAGCCAAGTTTACATTCCGTGTATTGGTGATATCTTATGATGTTTCTTTTTCTGTGTGACTTATTTCACTTAGAATCATCGTACCTGAATCCACTCATTATGCTGCTACGGGCCTGATGACATAGATTTCATTGCTGAGTGATATTGCATTGTACGTAAGTACCACAAATTCTTTATCCATTTTTCGCTTTCTGTGATATTGAACTTGTACCGTAAACGAGGTTCTTGTAAACAGAGCTGTCCCAAACTTTGGGGTGACCGTGTCTTTTTGATTTTAATTTCCCTAAGCTATAGGACCATAAGTGGAAGTGTCCTAGGCTCTGTTGCTTTGTTTTTTAGATGTTTCAGGAAACACCATACACTTCTCCAGAGTGGCTGTTGGCAATTTACATCACGCCCACCAGCATAACAAGGCTCCCACTTCTCCATGGCCTGTCCTGCCTTTCTGGATTTTACACATATTTCAGATGGCCCTTTTGACCGGGGGGCAGTGAGACTTCATTGTAGTGCAGATTTCCTTTGCAAGCTTGCTTGGTTGGCCAAAAAGGGCGTATGCGTTTTTTCCTGAATATATTCAGGAAAAAACGCATACGCCCTTTTTGGCCAAGTGCATCATTGTGGACGTTCTGCCTCTTTTCCTATGCTTTACATGCAATTCCTGTCTACCTCCTGAAATCGGTTTCCTGCAATTCTGCCCCGCTTTCAAGTCCTCTTGGCAGCCTTACTTCAATATATTTTTGGACGATAGCTGTCATTTATAACTCTGCAGGTTTGTGAATTACAGTGCCGCTGATCTCCTTTCTTCAACTCGCTTTTTTGTGAGCTGGCCGCAACACCGCTGGATTGCTTCAGGCCCTAGTGTGGATCTGGCACGGCACGCTGAGCCTTTGGTTAATTCCTCTTCCTGGTGGGAAATGAGAGTTAAATTTGCCCGTCCAGACACCTCCAGCTAGTTTATCATTGGTTCTCCCTATTCCTGTACATTTTCCGCAGAAATTGCAAACTGGGCCATACAGGAGGTTAAAGGCACTGACTCTCCAAGTGGGGAGAGTGTTAGTAAAGCGTCTGGAGTGTTGCACCCGAGTACCAGGGGACGAAAACTGAGACACATTTGAACACGTTTCCCGATCACACGGTGGATCATACTCTGTGTTCCACATGCATGTTTTAGCTGAAGGAAGAATCCCTTAAACCTGGAGAGTTGAGACCCATGGAATGGGTACCATGCAATATGACTTCAAAGGGTCTGCATTTGCTCACCGAACCTCACCAATCCTATCACTGCTGCGTTTATGCCGCTGTACACACGCTTGATTCTCTTTCGGAGACATAAATTCAAAGGTTTTAAGATTCTTACTAGTCAGGTATATTCTTAGGCGTTTAATATGGGGTGTTGAGTCCACTTCGTTGAGCAAGGAGTAGCTCTTGTCTATTACATATTTGGCTTATGGAACGGTATCTGTGCTAATTTCAATCTCTGGTTTTATGCAGCACCCCAACTCACCCTTCCCCTTAAGCAAGCCTAAGTTGGTTTTCCACATTTGACACTCTGTTCTGTTTTGTAATTCAGTTCTTGTGTAGCCAAGTTTACATTCCATGTATTAGTGATATCTTATGATGTTTCTTTTTCTGTGTGACTTATTTCACTTAGAATCATCGTACCTGAATCCATTCATTATGCTGCTACGGGCCTGATGACATAGATTTCATTGCTGACTGATATTGCATTGTACGTAAGTACCACAACTTCTTTATCCATTTTTCGCTTTCTGTGATATTGAACTTGTACCGTTAACGAGGTTCTTGCAAACAGAGCCGTCCCAAACTTTAGGGTGGCTGTGTCTTTTTTATTTTAATTTCCCTAAGCTATAGGACCATAAGTGGAAGTGCCCTAGGCTCTGTTGCTTTGTTTTTTGGATGTTTCAGGAAACACCATACACTTCTCCAGAGTGGCTGTTGGCAATTTACATCACGCCCATCAGCATAACAAGGCTCCCAGTTCTCCATGGCCTGTCCTGCCTTTCTGGATTTTACACTTTTTTCAGATGGCCCTTTTGACCGGGGGGCAGTGAGACTTCATTGTAGTGCAGATTTCCTTTGCAAGCTTGCTTGGTTGGCCAAAAAGGGCGTATGCGTTTTTTCCTGAATATATTCAGGAAAAAACGCATACGCCCTTTTTGGCCAAGTGCATCATTGTGGCCGTTCTGCCTCTTTTCCTATGCTTTACATACAATTCCAGTCTACCTCCTGAAATCGGTTTCCTGCAATTCTGCCACGCTTTCAACTCCTCTTGGCAGCCTTACTTCAATATATTTTTGGAAGATACCTGTCATTTATAACTCTGCAGGTTTGTGAATTACAGTGCCCCTGAGCTCCTTTCTTCAACTCGCTTTCTTGTGAGCTGGCCGCAACACTGCAGGATTGCTTCAGGCCCTAGCTTGGTTCTGGCACGGCATGCTGAACCTTTGGTTAATTCCTCTTCCTGGTGGGAAATGAGAGTTAAATTTGCCCATCCAGACACCTCGAGCTAGTCTCTCATTGGTTCTCACTATTCCTGTTCATCTTCCACAGAAATTGCAAACTGGGCCAAACAGGAGGTTAAAGGCACTGACTCTCCAAGTGGGGAGAGTGTTAGTAAAGCGTCTGGAGTGTTGCACCCTAGTACCAGGGGACTAAAACTGAGACACATTTGAACACATTTCCCGATCACATGGTGGATCATACTCTTGGTTCCACATGGATGTTTTAGCTGAAGGAAGAATCCCTTAGACCTAGAGAGTTGAGACCGATGTAATGGGTACCATGCAATATGACTTCAAAGGGTCTGCATTTGCTCACCGAACCTCACCAATCCTATCACTGCTGCGTTTATGCCGCTGTACACACGCTTGATTCTCTTTCGGAGACATATAAATCCATAGGTTTTAAGATTCTTACTAGTCAGGTATATTCTTAGGCGTTTAATATGGGGTGTTGAGTCCACTTCGTTGAGTAAGGAGTAGCTCTTGTCTATTACATATTTGGCTTATGGAACGGTATCTGTGCTAATTTCAATCTCTGGTTTTATGCAGCACCCCAACTCACCTTTCCCCTTAAGCAAGCATAAGTTGGTTTTCTACATTTGAGACCCTGTTTTGCTTTGTAATTCAGTTCCTGTGTAGCCAAGTTTACATTCCATGTATTAGTGATACCTTATGATGTTTCTTTTTCTGTGTGACTTATTTCACTTAGAATCATCGTACCTGAATCCAGTCATTATGCTGCTACAGGCCTGATGACATAGATTTCATTGCTGAGTGATATTGCATTGTACGTAAGTACCACAACTTCTTTATCCAGTTTTCGCTTTCTGTGATATTGAACTTGTACCGTAAACGAGGTTCTTGTAAACAGAGCCGTCCCAAACTTGGGGTGGCTGTGTCTTTTTGATTTTAATTTCCCAAAGTATAGGACCATAAGTGGAAGTGCCCTAGGCTCTGTTGCTTTGTTTTTTGGATGTTTCAGGAAACACCATACACTTCTCCAGAGTGGCTGCTGGCAATTTACATCCCGCCCATCAGCATAACAAGGCTCCCAGTTCTCCATGGCCTGTCCTGCCTTTCTGGATTTTACACTTTTTTCAGATGGCCCTTTTGACCGGGGGGCAGTGAGACTTCATTGTAGTGCAGATTTCCTTTGCGAGCTTGCTTGGTTGGCCAAAAAGGGCGTATGCGTTTTTTCCTGAATATATTCAGGAAAGAAAGCATACGCCCTTTTTGGCCAAGTGCATCATTGTGGACGTTCTGCCTCTTTTCCTATGCTTTACATGCAATTCCAGTCTACCTCCTGAAATCGGTTTCCTGCAATTCTGCCCCGCTTTCAAGTCCTCTTGGCAGCCTTACTTCAATATATTTTTGGACGATAAGTGTCATTTATAACTCTGTAGGGTTGTGAATTACAGTGTCCCTGAGCTCCTTTCTTCAACTCGCTTTTTTTTGAGCTGGCCGCAACACCGCAGGATTGCTTCAGTCCCTAGTGTGGTTCCGGCATGGCACGCTGAGCCTTTGGTTAATTCCTCTTCCTGGTGGGAAATGAGAGTTAAATTTGCCCTTCCAGACACCTCCAGCTAGTCTCTCCTTGGTTCTCCATCTTCCTGTTCATCTTCCACAGAAATTACAAACTGGGCCAAACAGGAGGTTAAAGGCACTGACTCTCCAAGTGGGGAGAGTGTTAGTAAAGCATCTGGAATGTTGCACCCGAGTACCAGGGACGAAAACGAGACACATTTGAACACGTTTCCCGATCACACGGTGGATCATACTCTGGGTTCCACATGCATGTTTTAGCTGAAGGAAAAATCCCTTAAACCTGGAGAGTTGAGACCCATGGAATGGGTACCATGCAATATGACTTCAAAGGGTCTGAATTTGCTCACCTAACCTCACCAATCCTATCACTGCTGCGTTTATGCCACTGTACACACGCTTGATTCTCTTTCGTAGACATATAAATCCGTAGGTTTTAAGATTATTTCTAGTCAGGTATATTCTTAGGCGTTTAATATGGGGTGTTGAGTCCACTTCGTTCAGCAAGGAGTAGCTCTAGTCTCTTGCATATTTGGCTTATAGAACAGTATCTGTGCTAATTTCAATCTCTGGTTTCATGCAGCACCCCAACTCACCTTTCCCCTTAAGCAAGCATAAGTTGGTTTTCTACATTTGACACCCTGTTCTGTTTTGTAATTCAGTTCCTGTGTAGCCAAGTTTACATTCCGTGTAGTAGTGATATCTTATGATGTTTCTTTTTCTGTGTGACTTATTTCACTTAGACTCATCATACCTGCATCCACTCATTATGCTGCTACGGGCCTGATGACATAGATTTCATTGCTGAGTGATATTGCATTGTACGTAAGTACCACAACTTCTTTATCCATTTTTTGCTTTCTGTGATATTGAACTTGTACCGTAAACGAGGTTCTTGTAAACAGAGCCATCCCAAACTTTGGGGTGACCGTGTCTTTTTGATTTTAATTTCCCGAAGCTATGGGACCATAAATGGAAGTGCCCTAGGCTCTGTTGCTTTGTTTTTTAGATGTTTCAGGAAACACCATACACTTCTCCAGAGTGGCTGTTGGCAATTTACATCACGACCACCAGCATAACAAGGCTCCCAGTTCTCCATGGCCTGTCCTGCCTTTCTGGATTTTACACTTTTTTCAGATGGCCCTTTTGACCGGGGGGCAGTGAGACTTCATTGTAGTGCAGATTTCCTTTGCAAGCTTGCTTGGTTGGCCAAAAAGGGCGTATGCGTTTTTTCCTGAATATATTCAGGAAAAAATGCATACGCCCTTTTTGGCCAAGTGCATCATTGTGGACGTTCTGCCTCTTTTCCTATGCTTTACATGCAATTCCAGTGTACCTCCTGAAATCGATTTCCTGCAATTCTGCCCCGCTTTCAAGTCCTCTTGGCAGCCTTACTTCAATATATTTTTGGACGATAGCTGTCATTTATAACTCTGCAGGTTTGTGAATTACAGTGCCCCTGAGCTCGTTTCTTCAACTCGCTTTCTTGTGAGCTGGCCCCAACACCGCAGGATTGCTTCAAGCCCTAGTGTAGTTCCGGCACGGCACGCTGAGCCTTTGGTTAATTCCTCTTCCTGGTGGGAAATGAGAGTTAAATTTGCCCGTCCAGACACCTCCAGCTAGTCTCTCTTTCGTTCTCCCTATTCCTGTTCATTTTCCACAGAAATTACAAACTGGGCCAAACAGGAGGTTAAAGGCACTGACTCTCCAAGTGGGGAGAGTGTTAGTAAAGCATCTGGAATGTTGCACCCGAGTACCAGGGACGAAAACGAGACACATTTGAACACGTTTCCCGATCACACGGTGGATCATACTCTGGGTTCCACATGCATGTTTTAGCTGAAGGAAGAATCCCTTAAACCTGGAGAGTTGAGACCCATGGAATGGGTACCATGCAATATGACTTCAAAGGGTCTGCATTTGCTCACCGAACCTCACCAATCCTATCACTGCTGCGTTTATGCCGCTGTACACACGCTTGATTGTCTTTCGGAGACATATAAATCCGTAGGTTTTAAGATTATTTCTAGTCAGGTATATTCTTAGGCGTTTAATATGGGGTGTTGAGTCCACTTCGTTCAGCAAGGAGTAGCTCTTGTCTATTGCATATTTGGCTTATGGAACGGTATCTGTGCTAATTTCAATCTCTGGTTTCATGCAGCACCCCAACTCACCTTTCCCCTTAAGCAAGCATAAGTTGGTTTTCTACATTTGAGACCCTGTTCTGTTTTGTAATTCAGTTCCTGTGTAGCCAAGTTTACATTCCGTGTAGTAGTGATATCTTATGATGTTTCTTTTTCTGTGTGACTTATTTCACTTAGACTCATCAAACCTGCATCCACTCATTATGCTGCTACGGGCCTGATGACATAGATTTCATTGCTGAGTGATATTGCATTGTACGTAAGTACCACAACTTCTTTATCCATTTTTTGCTTTCTGTGATATTGAACTTGTACCGTAAACGAGGTTCTTGTAAACAGAGCCGTCCCAAACTTTGGGGTGGCTGTGTCTTTTTGATTTTAATTTCCCTAAACTATAGGACCATAAGTGTAAGTGCCCTAGGCTCTGTTGCTTTGTTTTTTAGATGTTTCAGGAAACACCATACACTTCTCCAGAGTGGCTGTTGGCAATTTACATCACGCCCACCAGCATAACAAGGCTCCCAGTTCTCCATGGCCTGTCCTGCCTTTCTGGATTTTACACATATTTCAGATGGCCCTTTTGACCGGGGGGCAGTGAGACTTCATTGTAGTGCAGATTTCCTTTGCAAGCTTGCTTGGTTGGCCAAAAAGTGCGTATGCGTTTTTTCCTGAATATATTCAGGAAAAAACGCATACGCCCTTTTTGGCCAAGTGCATCATTGTGGACGTTCTGCCTCTTTTCCTATGCTTTACATGCAATTCCTGTCTACCTCCTGAAATCGGTTTCCTGCAATTCTGCCCCGGTTTCAAGTCCTCTTGGCAGCCTTACTTCAATATATTTTTGGACGATAGCTGTCATTTATAACTCTGCAGGTTTGTGAATTACAGTGCCCCTGAGCTCCTTTCTTCAACTCGCTTTCTTGTGAGCTGGCCGCAACACCGTAGGATTGCTTCAGGCCCTAGTGTGGTTCCGGCACGGCATGCTGAGCCTTTGGTTAATTCCTCTTTCTGGTGGGAAATGAGAGTTAAATTTGCCCGTCCAGACACCTCCAGCTAGTTTCTCATTGGTTCTCCCTATTCCTGTACATTTTCCGCAGAAATTGCAAACTGGGCCATACAGGAGGTTAAAGGCACTGACTCTCCAAGTGGGCAGAGTGTTAGTAAAGCGTCTGGAATGTTGCACCCGAGTACCAGGGGACGAAAACTGAGACACATTTGAACACGTTTCCCGATCACACGGTGGATCATACTCTGTGTTCCACATGCATGTTTTAGCTGAAGGAAGAATCCCTTAAACCTGGAGAGTTGAGACCCATGGAATGGGTACCATGCAATATGACTTCAAAGGGTCTGCATTTGCTCACCGAACCTCACCAATCCTATCACTGCTGCGTTTATGCCGCTGTACACACGCTTGATTCTCTTTCGGAGACATATAAATCCGTAGGTTTTAAGATTATTTCTAGTCAGGTATATTCTTAGGCGTTTAATATGGGGTGTTGAGTCCACTTCGTTCAGCAAGGAGTAGCTCTTGTCTATTGCATATTTGGCTTATGGAACGGTATCTGTGCTAATTTCAATCTCTGGTTTCATGCAGCACCCCAACTCACCTTTCCCCTTAAGCAAGCATAAGTTGGTTTTCTACATTTGAGACCCTGTTCTGTTTTGTAATTCAGTTCCTATGTAGCCAAGTTTACATTCCGTGTATTGGTGATATCTTATGATGTTTCTTTTTCTGTGTGACTTATTTCACTTAGAATCATCGTACCTGAATCCACTCATTATGCTGCTACGGACCTGATGACATAGATTTCATTGCTGAGTGATATTGCATTGTACGTAAGTACCACAAATTCTTTATCCATTTTTCGCTTTCTGTGATATTGAACTTGTACCGTAAACGAGGTTCTTGTAAACAGAGCTGTCCCAAACTTTGGGGTGACCGTGTCTTTTTGATTTTAATTTCCCTAAGCTATAGGACCATAAGTGGAAGTGTCCTAGGCTCTGTTGCTTTGTTTTTTAGATGTTTCAGGAAACACCATACACTTCTCCAGAGTGGCTGTTGGCAATTTACATCACGCCCACCAGCATAACAAGGCTCCCAGTTCTCCATGGCCTGTCCTGCCTTTCTGGATTTTACACATATTTCAGATGGCCCTTTTGACCGGGGGGCAGTGAGACTTCATTGTAGTGCAGATTTCCTTTGCAAGCTTGCTTGGTTGGCCAAAAAGGGCGTATGCGTTTTTTCCTGAATATATTCAGGAAAAAACGCATACGCCCTTTTTGGCCAAGTGCATCATTGTGGACGTTCTGCCTCTTTTCCTATGCTTTACATGCAATTCCTGTCTACCTCCTGAAATCGGTTTCCTGCAATTCTGCCCCGCTTTCAAGTCCTCTTGGCAGCCTTACTTCAATATATTTTTGGACGATAGCTGTCATTTATAACTCTGCAGGTTTGTGAATTACAGTGCCCCTGATCTCCTTTCTTCAACTCGATTTTTTGTGAGCTGGCCGCAACACCGCTGGATTGCTTCAGGCCCTAGTGTGGATCTGGCACGGCACGCTGAGCCTTTGGTTAATTCCTCTTCCTGGTGGGAAATGAGAGTTAAATTTGCCCGTCCAGACACCTCCAGCTAGTTTATCATTGGTTCTGCCTATTCCTGTACATTTTCCGCAGAAATTGCAAACTGGGCCATACAGGAGGTTAAAGGCACTGACTCTCCAAGTGGAGAGAGTGTTAGTAAAGCGTCTGGAGTGTTGCACCCGAGTACCAGGGGACTAAAACTGAGACACATTTGAAGACGTTTCCTGATCACACGGTGGATCATACTCTGTGTTCCACATGCATGTTTTAGCTGAAGGAAGAATCCCTTAAACCTGGAGAGTTGAGACCCATGGAATGGGTACCATGCAATATGACTTCAAAGGGTCTGCATTTGCTCACCGAACCTCACCAATACTATCACTGCTGCGTTTATGCCACTGTACACACGCTTGATTCTCTTTCGGAGACATATAAATCCATAGGTTTTAAGATTCTTACTAGTCAGGTATATTGTTAGGCGTTTAATATGGGGTGTTGAGTCCACTTCGTTGACCAAGGAGTAGCTCTTGTCTATTACATATTTGGCTTATGGAACGGTATCTGTGCTAATTTCAATCTCTGGTTTCATGCAGCACCCCAACTCACCTTTCCCCTTAAGCAAGCATAAGTTGGTTTTCTACATTTGACACCCTGTTCTGTTTTGTA
The DNA here is from genome assembly GCF_964270905.1 of Leucopleurus acutus. NCBI lineage: Eukaryota > Metazoa > Chordata > Mammalia > Artiodactyla > Delphinidae > Leucopleurus > Leucopleurus acutus. The sequence continues at coordinate 184,206 of NW_028139048.1, read as the reverse complement.
ATTCAGTTCCTTTGTAGCCAAGTTTACATTCCGTGTAATAGTGATATCTTATGATGTTTCTTTTTCTGTGTGACTTATTTCACTTAGAATCATTGTACCTAAATCCACTCATTATGCTGCTACGGGCCTGATGACATAGATTTCATTGCTGAGTGATATTGCATTGTACGTAAGTACCACAACTTCTTTATACATTTTTCGCTTTCTGTGATATTGAACTTGTACCGTAAACGAGGTTCTTGTAAACAGAGCCATCCCAAACTTTGGGGTGGCTGTGTCTTTTTGATTTTAATTTCCCTAAGCTATAGGACCATAAGTGGAAGTGCCCTAGGCTCTGTTGCTTTGTTTTTTGGATGTTTCAGGAAACACTATACACTTCTCCAGAGTGGCTGCTGGCAATTTACATCCCGCCCATCAGCATAAAAAGGCTCCCAGTTCTCCATGGCCTGTCCTGCCTTTCTGGATTTTACACTTTTTTCAGATGGCCCTTTTGACCGGGGGGCTGTGAGACTTCATTGTAGTGCAGATTTCCTTTGCAAGCTTTCTTGGTTGGCCCAAAAGGGCGTATGCGTTTTTTCCTGAATATATTCAGGAAAAAACGCATACACCCTTTTTGGCCAAGTGCATCATTGTGGACGTTCTGCCTCTTTTCCTATGCTTTACATGCAATTCCTGTCTGCCTCCTGAAATCGGTTTCCTGCAATTCTGCTCCGCTTTCAACTCCTCTTGGCTGCCTTACTTCAATATATTTTTGGAAGATAGCTGTCATTTATAACTCTGCAGGTTTGTGAATTACAGTGCCCCTGAGCTCCTTTCTTCAACTCGCTTTCTTGTGAGCTGGCTGCAACACCAAAGGATTGCTTCTGGTCCTAGTGTGGATCCGGCACGGCACGCTGAGCCTTTGGTTAATTCCTCTTCCTGGTGGGAAATGAGAGTTAAATTTGCCCGTCCAGACACCTCCAGCTAGCTTATCATTGGTTCTCCCTATTCCTGAACATTTTCCGCAGAAATTGCAAACTGGGCCATACAGGAGGTTAAAGGCACTGACTCTCCAAGTGGAGAGAGTGTTAGTAAAGCGTCTGGAGTGTTGCACCCGAGTACCAGGGGACGAAAACTGAGACACATTTGAAGACGTTTCCTGATCACACGGTGGATCATACTCTGTGTTCCACATGCATGTTTTAGCTGAAGGAAGAATCCCTTAAACTTGGAGAGTTGAGACCCATGGAATGGGTACCATGCAATATGACTTCAAAGGGTCTGCATTTGCTCACCGAACCTCACCAATCCTATCACTGCTGCGTTTATGCCGCTGTACACACGCTTGATTCTCTTTCGGAGACATAAATTCAAAGGTTTTAAGATTCTTACTAGTCAGGTATATTCTTAGGCGTTTAATATGGGGTGTTGAGTCCACTTCGTTGAGCAAGGAGTAGCTCTTGTCTATTACATATTTGGCTTATGGAACGGTATCTGTGCTAATTTCAATCTCTGGTTTTATGCATCACCCCAACTCACCCTTCCCCTTAAGCAAGCCTAAGTTGGTTTTCTACATTTGACACTCTGTTCTGTTTTGTAATTCAGTTCTTGTGTAGCCAAGTTTACATTCCATGTATTAGTGATATCTTATGATGTTTCTTTTTCTGTGTGACTTATTTCACTTAGAATCATCGTACCTGAATCCATTTATTATGCTGCTACGGGCCTGATGACATAGATTTCATTGCTGACTGATATTGCATTGTACGTAAGTACCACAACTTCTTTATCCATTTTTCGCTTTCTGTGATATTGAACTTGTACCGTAAACGAGGTTCTTGCAAACAGAGCCGTCCCAAACTTTAGGGTGGCTGTGTCTTTTTGATTTTAATTTCCCTAAGCTATAGGACCATAAGTGGAAGTGCCCTAGGCTCTGTTGCTTTGTTTTTTGGATGTTTCAGGAAACACCATACACTTCTCCAGAGTGGCTGTTGGCAATTTACGTCACGCCCATCAGCATAACAAGGCTCCCAGTTCTCCATGGCCTGTCCTGCCTTTCTGGATTATACACTTTTTTCAGATGGCCCTTTTGACCGGGGGGCAGTGAGACTTCATTGTAGTGCAGATTTCCTTTGCAAGCTTGCTTGGGTGGCCAAAAAGGGCGTATGCGTTTTTTCCTGAATATATTCAGGAAAATATATTCAGGAAAATATATTCAGGAAAAAACGCATACGCCCTTTTTGGCCAAGTGCATCATTGTGGACGTTCTGCCTCTTTTCCTATGCTTTACATGCAATTCCAGTCTACCTCCTGAAATCGGTTTCCTGCAATTCTGCCCCGCTTTCAACTCCTCTTGGCAGCCTTACTTCAATATATTTTTGGACGATAGCTGTCATTTATAACTCTGCAGGTTTGTGAATTACAGTGCCCCTGAGCTCCTTTCTTCAACTCGCTTTCTTGTGAGCTGGCCGCAACACTGCATGATTGCTTCAGGCCCTAGTTTGGTTCTGGCACGGCATGCTGAACCTTTGGTTAATTCCTCTTCCTGGTGGGAAATGAGAGTTAAATTTGCCCGTCCAGACACCTCGAGCTAGTCTCTCATTGGTTCTCACTATTCCTGTTCATCTTCCACAGAAATTGCAAACTGGGCCAAACAGGAGGTTAAAGGCACTGACTCTCCAAGTGGGGAGAGTGTTAGTAAAGCATCTGGAGTGTTGCACCCGAGTACCAGGGGACTAAAACTGAGACACATTTGAACACATTTCCCGATCACATGGTGGATCATACTCTTGGTTCCACATGGATGTTTTAGCTGAAGGAAGAATCCCTTAGACCTAGAGAGTTGAGACCGATGTAATGGGTACCATGCAATATGACTTCAAAGGGTCTGCATTTGCTCACCGAACCTCAACAATCCTATCACTGCTGCGTTTATGCCGCTGTACACACGCTTGATTCTCTTTCGGAGACATATAAATCCATAGGTTTTAAGATTCTTACTAGTCAGGTATATTCTTAGGCGTTTAATATGGGGTGTTGAGTCCACTTCGTTGAGTAAGGAGTAGTTCTTGTCTATTACATATTTGGCTTATGGAACGGTATCTGTGCTAATTTCAATCTCTGGTTTTATGCAGCACCCCAACTCACCTTTCCCCTTAAGCAAGCATAAGTTGGCTTTCTACATTTGAGACCCTGTTTTGCTTTGTAATTCAGTTCCTGTGTAGCCAGTTTACATTCCATGTATTAGTGATACCTTATGATGTTTCTTTTTCTGTGTGACTTATTTCACTTAGAATCATCGTACCTGAATCCAGTCATTATGCTGCTACAGGCCTGATGACATAGATTTCATTGCTGAGTGATATTGCATTGTACGTAAGTACCACAACTTCTTTATCCATTTTTCGCTTTCTGTGATATTGAACTTGTACCGTAAACGAGGTTCTTGTAAACAGATCCGTCCCAAACTTGGGGTGGCTGTGTCTTTTTGATTTTAATTTCCCTAAGCTATAGGACCATAAGTGGAAGTGCCCTAGGCTCTGTTGCTTTGTTTTTTGGATGTTTCAGGAAACACCATACACTTCTCCAGAGTGGCTGCTGGCAATTTACATCCCGCCCATCAGCATAACAAGGCTCCCAGTTCTCCATGGCCTGTCCTGCCTTTCTGGATTTTACACTTTTTTCAGATGGCCCTTTTGACCGTGGGGGCAGTGAGACTTCATTGTAGTGCAGATTACCTTTGCAAGCTTGCTTGGTTGGCCAAAAAGGGCGTATGCGTTTTTTCCTGAATATATTCAGGAAAGAACGCATACACCCTTTTTGGCCAAGTGCATCATTGTGGACGTTCTGCCTCTTTTCCTATGCTTTACATGCAATTCCAGTCTACCTCCTGAAATCGGTTTCCTGCAATTCTGCCCCGCTTTCAAGTCCTCTTGGCAGCCTTACTTCAATATATTTTTGGACGATAAGTGTCATTTATAACTCTGTAGGGTTGTGATTTACAGTGTCCCTGAGCTCCTTTCTTCAACTCGCTTTTTTGTGAGCTGGCCGCAACACCGCAGGATTGCTTCAGTCCCTAGTGTGGTTCCGGCATGGCACGCTGAGCCTTTGGTTAATTCCTCTTCCTGGTGGGAAATGAGAGTTAAATTTGCCCTTCCAGACACCTCCAGCTAGTCTCTCCTTGGTTCTCCATCTTCCTGTTCATCTTCCACAGAAACTGCAAACTGGGCCAAACAGGAGGTTAAAGGCACTGACTCTCCAAGTGGGGAGAGTGTTAGTAAAGCGTCTGGAATGTTGTACCCGAGTACCAGGGGACGAAAACTGAGACACATTTGAACACGTTTCCCGATCACACCGTGGATCATACTCTGGGTTCCACATGCATGTTTTAGCTGAATGAAGAATCCCTTAAACCTGGAGAGTTGAGACCATGGAATGGGTACCATGCAATATGACTTCAAAGGGTCTGCATTTGCTCACCGAACCTCACCAATCCTATCACTGCTGCATTTATGCCGCTGTACACATGCTTGATTCTCTTTCGGAGACATATAAATCCATAGGTTTTAAGATTCTTACTAGTCAGGTATATTCTTAGGCTTTTAATATGGGATGTTGAGTCCACTTCGTTGAGCAAGGAGTAGCTCTTGTCTATTACATATTTGTCTTATGGAACGGTATCTGCTAATTTCAATTTCTGGTTTTATGCAGCACCCCAACTCACCTTTCCCCTTAAGCAAGCATAAGTTGGTTTTCTACATTTGAGACCCTGTTCTGTTTTGTAATTCAGTTCCTGTGTAGCCAAGTTTACATTCCGTGTAGTAGTGATATCTTATGATGTTTCTCTTTCTGTGTGACTTATTTCACTTAGAATCATCGTACCTGAATCCACTCATTATGCTGCTACGGGCCTGATGACATAGATCTCATTGCTGAGTGATATTGCATTGTACGTAAGTACCACAACTTCTTTATCCATTTTTCGCTTTTTGCGATATTGAACGTGTACCGTAAATGAGGTTCTTGTAAACAGAGCCATCCCAACCTTTGGGGTGGCTGTGTCTTTTTGATTTTAATTTCCCTAAGCTATAGGACCATAAGTGGAAGTGCCCTAGGCTCTGTTGCTTAATTTTTTGAATGTTTCAGGAAACACCATACACTTCTCCAGAGTGGCTGTTGGCAATTTACATCTCGCCCATCAGCATAACAAGGCTCCCAGTTCTCCATGGCCTGTCCTGCCTTTCTGGATTTTACTCTTTTTTCAGAAGTCCCTTTGACCGGGGGGCAGTGAGACTTCATTGTAGTGCAGATTTCCTTTGCAAGCTTGCTTGGTTGGCCAGAAAGGGCGTATGCGTTTCTTCCTGAATATATTCAGGAAAGAACGCATACGCCCTTTTTGGCCAAGTGCATCATTGTCGACGTTCTGAGTCTTTTCATATGTTTTCAGTGCAATTCCAGTCTACCTCCTGAAATTGGTTTCCTGCAGTTCTGCCTTGCTCTCAGTGCCTCTTCATAGCCTTACTTCAATATACTTTTGGAAAATAGTTGGCCTTTATAACTCTGCAGGTTTTTGAATTGCAGTGGCCCTTAGCTCCATTTTTCAGCTCTTATTTTTGTGATCTTGCCTCATATCCACAGGATTTCTTCAGGCCCTATTCTTCTTCTGGGGCGCCTTGCTCTGCCTTTGGTTAATTCTTCTTCCTGAATTGAAATTAGAGTGACATGTGCCCATTGAAACCGCTACAGCTATTTTCTCACTGGTTCCCCCTATTCCCATTCATCCTCCGCACTAACTGCAGACTGTGCGATACCGGAACTTAAAGGCATTGACTCTCCATGTGGAGATGTTGTTAGTAAAGTGGCTGGAATGTTGATCCGGAGCCCCAGGAGAGGAAAATGAGGTGCATTTTAGAAACCTTTCCCGATCATATGGTATACCATCTGCTGGATTTCCCATGCATGGTTTAGCTGTAGGAAGATTCCCTTCAACTTGGAGTGTTGGGACCCTTGGAATAAGTAGCATGAAGTATTGCATTAAACTTTCGGCAGTTGCTCACCAAAGCTCTCCAATCCTTTCAGCCCCAAGTGTCCAGCCTTATGTCTTATCCAGCTGTGGGTTTATATGTGGTCATTCCAGGTTGCATCACAGCCCCTGAGTGAATTTTGTAAGAATTTTTCTCTCTTTCATTGTTTCTGCGTTTTGGTTTTAAAATTTATTTCTATAATGGGGTTTAGCTCATTTTCACTGCTGTGTTTGTGCCGCTCTGCTCACACTTGATTCCCTTATGGAGATATATCAATACATGGGTTTTAAGATTCTTATTACTCAGATATATTTCTCTGCGGTTTATAGGGTGTGTTGAGGCCAGTTCATTGAGCAAGGTGTAGATCTTGTCTGATACCTATTTGGTTTATTGAACGGTATCTGTGCTAATTTCAAACTCTGGTTTTATGCATCACCCCACCTCTCCTTTCCCCTTAAGCTGACATAAGTGTGTTTTCTAAATGTGAGACACTGTTCTGTTTTGTAATTCATTTTTTGTGCAGCCATATTTATCCTCCCTCTATAAGTGATATCTTATGATATGTTTCTTTTTCTGTTTGACTTATTTCAAGTAGTATTATCGGACCTCAATCCACTCTTTATCCTTCTACTAGCCTTATTACATTGATTTCATGGTGAAGAGATATTCCATTGTACATAAGTACCACATTTTCTTTATCCATTGTTCTCTTTCCTGGGATATTTAAGGTGTACTGAAGTTGAGGTTCTTGTAAACAGAGTAGCCCTAAACTGTGGTGTGCTTGTGTCTTGTTGATTTTTAGACTTCCCTAGATATACTCCCGTGATTGGAAGTGCCCTATGCTCTGTCGCTCTGTTTTTTAGATGATTTAGGAACCACCATACACTTCTCCAGAGTGGCTCTCGGCAGTTCACACACTGTCCATCAGCGTATAAAGGCTCCCTGTTCTCCATGGCCTGTCCTGCATTTCTGGTTTTTACAATTTTTTCGGATGGCCCTTTTGACCGGTGGGAAATGAGACTTCTTTGTTGTGCACATTTGCATTGCTTGCTTGCTTGGTTGCCCATAAAGTGCGTATGCGTTTTTCCTGGATATATTCAGGAAATAACGCATACTCCCTTTTGGGCCAACTGCATCATTGTCGAAATTCTGCCGCTTTTCATGTGCTTTAAAGGCGAGTCCAATCTATCTCTTGAAATCTGTTTCTTGCAATTCTGTCTTGCATTCAGATCCTCTTCTTTGCCTTACCTCAACATATTTTTGGACGTTAGTTTTCATTTATAACTCTGCAGGTTTGTGAATTGCAGTGACCCTGAGCTCCATTTTTTAAGTTGCTCTTTTGTGAGCTGGCCTCAAAACCGCAGGATTGCTTCAGGCCCTATTTTGGCTCCGGCGAGGCGGGCTGAGCCTTTTTTTAATTCTTATTCTTAATGGGAAATTAGAGTGACATGTGCCCGTCCAAACCCCTACAACTATTCTCTCATTGGTTCCCCCTGTTCCCGTTCATCCTCCTCACAATTTGCAAAATGTGTGAAACAGAAGTTTAAATGTGCTGATTCTCTAAGTGGGGAGATTCTAAGTAACGTGGCTGGAATGATGAACAGGAGCACCAGGAGAGGATAAATGAGGTGCATTTTAGACACATCTCCCGATCACATGGTGTACAGTCCTCTGGGTTTTCCATGCATGTTTTAGCTGTAGGAAGATTCCTTGAACCTGCAGATTTGGGACCCATTGAATGGGTACCAGGTAGTATTACTATAAAGGGTGTGCATTTCCTCACCCAACCTCACATTTCTCTTAGCGCGAACAGTTTCCAGCCTTATGTCTCATCCTGCTGTGGGTCTAGATGTGTTCAATCCATGTTGCATCACCGTCCCTGAGGAAAAGTTGTAAGAGGTTTTCTCTGTCTCTCTGTCGTTTATTTTTTTCAATTTATTACTATGTTGTTTACAGCTGATTTTCAAAGCTCTGTTTCTTGCTGCTGTACATCCACTTGATTCACGTACAGAGAGACATCAATAATTTCTTTTTCAGATTCTTACCAGTCATAGATATTCTTTTCCGGTGACTTGAGTGTGCTGAGTGCAGTTCTTTTAGCTACCGTGTAGGCCTTGTTGATTATCAGTTTGGTATTTGGAATGGTATCTTTGCTAATTTCAACCTCCTGGATGATGCCTCACCCCTCCCCACCTTTCCCGTTTAGCAGCCTTACACGTGTTTTCTACATATTTGACTATGTTTTTGTTTTGTAATTTATTTCATGTGTAGCCATTTTGGATTCCACCTTTAAGTGATATCTTATGATATGTGTCTTTTTCTTTTTGAATTATGTCACTTAGAATGATCATACGTAACTCCTCCGGAGTTGTTACAACTGGCCATATTTCATTGATTTCCAGGCTGAGTAATATTCCACTCTACATAAGTACCACATCTCTATCCATTTTTTCCCTCCAGAGACATTTAAGTTATATCCTAGTCGAGGATCTTTTAAACAGAGAGGCAGTAAACATTGGGGTGCCTGTGTCCTCTCGATTTTTGTTTTTCCCAAGATATACGCCCATGAGTGCAAGTGCCCTATGCTCTGTAGCTCATTTTTTAGATGCTTTAGTAAACACAATACACTTCTCCAGAATGGCCGTTGGCAATATACATTTCCACTATAAGCCTCACAGGGCTCCCTCTTCTCCTTGCCCTGTCCTGCATTTCTGGCGTTTACACTTTATGAGGATGGCTCTTCTGACTGATGCGAAGTGATATCTTTTGTAGTATTGATTTCCAGTGCCCACCTGTTTGGTTGGCTAAAAAAGTGTATGCCCTTTTCTTGAATATATACAGAAAAAAACACATACAGCCTTTTTGGCCAACTGCAATGTCGGCAATGTTCAGCCCCTTTTCTTGTGCTTAATGGCGAGTCCTTTCTACCTCCTCAAATCCCTTTCCTGCCATTCTCCCTTGCTTGCCAATCCTTTTCTCTGACTTTCCTCAAGACATTTTTCAGTGATAGATATTTTCAACTCTGCAGTTTCGTGAATTTTACTGCCCCTGAGTTCCATTGTTCAACTTGTGTTTATGGGAACTGGCCACAAAGCAGTGGGATTTCCTCAAGCCCTATACTGTTTCCATGGGCAACCCTAGCCTTTGGTCAATTCATCTTCCTGATCGGAAATTAGAGTGACATGTGCCTGTCTGAACACCTAGGACTTGTCTCTCATTGTTCCTCATCCTTCCGCTTCATCCTCTGGACAAATTCCAAACTGTACGCAACAGGATGTTGACAGTGTTGACATCTCCAAGTGGGGAGACTGTTAGTAAAGACGCTGGAGGGGTGAACCCGAGCACCAGGAGATGAGGAGATGAGATGCCTTTTCCAAACTCTTCCCGATCAGACGGTATACCATCCTCTGGATGTGACAGACATGTTTTAGCAGTAGGAAGAGTCCCATTCATGTAAGGAGAACACCAGGGCTTTTTCAAAATCAGTGTCTCCCCGAAACCCAAACTGGGGAGTTTTTTAAGCTACGGCTACACATATGTTCATTAAGGGCCTTGGGAAGTAGGCAGAGTCCAAACTTTAGATGACTGAAGTCTTCAGGGTCAGAAGCACTCACCACCGGCTTCCCTTAGGTTACACTTTAACTGTCATTGATAGATGATGTCAATAAAAATATCTATTCTTTTTCCGATTATTTCCCCTTATAGGTTATTGCACAATATTGAGTGTAGTTCCCTGTGCTATACAGTAGTTCCTTGTTGATGATCTATTTTATACATAGCAGTGTGTATGTGTTAATTCCAAACTGTTAATTTATCCCTCCTCCCACCTTTCCCCTTTGGTAATAATAAATTATAAGATTTTATACTTCTCAGAAATGGGGGAGCTGAAAGAGAGGTATCATTTTCAATGGAAAAGCATTTAAAACAAGATTGAAGCTTTAACCAAGATTATTAGATGTACATCCTTGGAAAGAAATCACTTCATTTCTCTAATATTGACCTGACAAATAAGACAAACCTTTTCACTGAACTTGCTTATAATAAAGTGATGGAAATATCAAATGGAAGTGTTAGAAACATCTTATTTTACCCGAGCCTTATAAACTGTTCTATGTTAACTACAGTTTGGCTCACACATCTGTTCACTGAAGTTACAATAGTCTCAATTTCTGTTACTGATCCTCCAGAGTGGACCCCAACAAGGGTCCCCCTGCCCAGTGTCATTGGGGCCAACAGATCGAGACTGAGTTTGGTTCCCAAGCAAAGGAAACTTTATATTTTCATCAGAGAATGGAGAGGTGAGAGCATGCACTACCCCGTGGGCTGTGGGCTGGGCTGCTGTGTAGAGATCCTGTCAGAGTCAGTGGGAGGGAGGGGGCGGAGCTCTCAAGGGCCGGGTTGGCTGCAGCTCAGGCTCTATATCTCGGAGTCTGCACTGGGCCCCAGGAGCTGAGGTGTCGACCCAGCCATTCTGCACCAGGAAATCTGGTCTGAAGTGCCGGGTGTGGAACCTCTGCATGCGGGACCCTAGGAGCACGTGAAATTAGACAAAGCACAAAGGATAAAAAAGGTCAGACTTGACTTTATTGCCCACATTCTATTTTTATCTCCCAGGGATTTTTAATGGGCTTTGCTGGGGACAAACCCCTCCTCTGCCTTTTGTCCCGTTCCTCATTCTTGGAGTGCTGAGGGTGCAGACCCTTCTTCTGTAACTGCTGAGTGCTGAGTTGGGAGCCCTCATACCAGGGGACGAGGGTCAGAACTTCTCCCCAGCAGCCTCCAGGTGACGTTGATTGGCCCCAGGACCCCTGCCTCCCTGCTCGTCCGCCTGAGCACCAGCATTGGAAGTGTTATAGATTCTAATGACCTTTAAGGGTCCAGGAAAGAGATGTGCAGAGACGCTGTGGGGGCCGGTTTCACCCCGCCCCACATTTGTTCGGCCACCTTAGGCTGACCGTTTCTGCCAGCCTAGATGCTCTGACCAGTAGTCTGCTCTTTCTTCAATTAGGCCCCTGAATTAACGTAAAAACAGCACCAGGTGTCAGAGCCCTGCCCGCTCAACTCCCAGACAGTCCAGGGTCAGTGGTGATCAAGGACCATGATGGCCACTGAGTCAACAGCCTTTTGAAGTAAACAGGAGTCCAGCCGGTCTTATTGGCCACCATCATCACGGTGTCTGTAGGCTTTTCTATGGTGACGGTGTGATATACGGTTCCCCCGCCAAGATTATTAGCTCCCCTCCGGGTGCAGGAAGTCCTGCAAGCAGTAGTCTACTCCTTCGGGACACACTATTGTTGTTTTATGAGAGAAACTCCAGGTCAAGTGATGTTCACACGAGTCGTCATGGTGCCCTGTTGCCCCCGGTTATCTCTCTGGATGTTGGAGTTGGAGGGCCTCCTCACTCGAGGTCGGTGTGCCCACGGAGCGAACCCTGCAACTTCAGGGCATGGTTGGTGATTAGGATCACCACGTGGGGTCCTTTTCCCTTAGGAGGGAGGTGGCCTTTTGGGCTGCTGATTTCCAGGTTTTTAGATACCGCCAGTATCTTGGCCAGATGTGGCAGTGGGCCAAGCCCCTTGGTGACTGTAGTTTATCCTACCTGGATGGCATTCTTGCGTTGTTCCATTTCAAGTGGTCCCAGTTTTTGCACTAATTCTCCAATGGCGATTCACCTTTCACCGGGAATGGAAAGGTCAAAGGGTTTAGCTCAATTAGGGAGTTCCAGGGCAAGGGTCTGAATTGACTGCTCTTTCCATTCTTGAAAGGCCACTTCTGGATTCTGTTCAAAAGGATCATCATCTTTTCCTTTCAGTGTTTCATATAGAGGCCCAGCTAGTAGACTGTAGTTAGGGATCCAGAAGCAGCAAACCCTGGCCTCCCCAGGAACCCCTAAGCTGTCTTCTAGTTTTAGAAAGGGGTAAGGCTGCAAATGGTTTCTTCCCTTTCCTGGGATGGGCTTCTCTGACCTTGTGTGAGAATGAAGCCCAGGCAGGTCACTGCAGTCTGTGATATTTGAGCTTTTTCTTGGACAACTTCTATCCTTTATTGGCTTGGTAGTTCAGAGGCCTCCTTAGTAGGGCTGGCGATCAGAATGTCATCTGCATATTGAAGGAGGGTTTCCTTTTCCAGAGGTAGAACTTTTCGGTCGTTAGCTAAGCTTTCCCCAAAGATGGTGTGGGAATTTTTGAACCCTTGGGGCAAGACGGCCCGGAAGTATTGTTTTAGTTGTATGTTGAGTCCTGCCACTCACAAACCAAAATTTCTTGTGACTCTGGGACTAATGGAATACAAAAGAAGGCATCATTGAAGACTAATACAGAATACCATGTCCTGGTGGTTGGTAGAATGACCAGCAGGGTGTAGGGATCAGGAGCAACTGGAGGTATATCCTCGGTGGCTTCACTGACTGTCCTGACATCCTTTACCAGGTCCCCAGCAGCCCATGGGGCTCTCGTGGTCAGGCCAATCCCAGGATATGGAGCTCTCCTGGGCAGGTACCCCACCCCCAACCCAGCCCACGGGGCTCTCATGGTCAGGCCCCTCCCAGGATACAGAGCTACCCTTGCAGGTACCGTGGCAGGGCTGGGCACACAGGAACCGTGCACATAGCCCTCATTGAAGAGCACCCCCAGCTCACCTGTCGCTCAGAGCTGACACAGAGCACCTCAGAGCAGGACTTGAACTAACAAACAGCAGCTCCGACAGGTCTGTGACCCTGGGCATCACTCTGTGTGGCCTCCCTCCACCTGGTCTTCCAGAGACTTCCACTGCACCCAGGGCACCAGGCCTCTGTCTCCAACCACCACCCACCCCTCCTCTCCCTGACTCCTGGGTTCCTCTCATTAGGAGAGGGTTTTCTTGAAGTTGTCTCCCACTCATGGGCCAGATAAAATGATTAGAAAACAAGCCAAAGCTGCAGCCCCTTGTCTATCCTGACTCTCAGGAGCCCACACCTGTTCCTTGGACCTGGCCGGTTCAGCAAGTTCCATTTTCTGCAACTGTGAGCCCCTGAGGGGTGATGATTGGCTGACCTGGGCAGCCTTACCATGCCGGCCAGCCCTCCCCAGGTGTGCCTGGGTTGAGATCAATATAAATACCACTCCAGGCAGCAAAAGCCCCTGCAGCTGTGCCTGACGCCATTTTCTCTGCCCTGTCAGCAGTCTCGGGGCTGGGCTGGTGGGAGGGAGTGAGAGGCCACGGCTTTGTGGGTGGCCCAGTGTGAGTGGGGCTCTGCTGGACTTTCTGCAGCAGTTGCCAGGCTGCCACCTGCTAAAGAAGAGGATGTGTCACCCATACCTGCTGCTGGAATTTCTCCCTGGGCAGAGGTGAGGAAGGAAAAAAGCAGTGGGGGCAGGGACAGGACGGGTATCTCAGGCAGGGAAATGGAAATCTTCCAGAAGAGCACCCAGGGCCAGGACCATCCTGGCTGGCCTGCAGGCACCAAGTCAGCTGGCATGCTGTCACTCGTGTGGCTCCATGGCCCTTCCTCTAGGCTTTCAAGTCCTTGTATATATTCAGGTGTTTTACCTGGGAAGGGCGGGAACAGTTCAGCAGCAACTGGCCTGGGGTTCAGCTCACGTTTACTCACAGATGCCTCGGCACGGTGCCCCAGCTTTGCAATGAGGACGCTTGTTGTGTGGGGGCTGCTGGCTGAATGGGAGACGATTCCCCACCACTGACCAACTTCAGAATTGTTTACAACTGGAGCAAGTGCCCTGATACGGTTTTCCTCTGAGTAACTGGTGGGTTCTGTTTTTTTGTTTCTCTTTTTCGTTTTTGGTTCAAGGTAGATTTTATTCCTCTTTTTTGTATTTACAGATATAAGCATGGAAATAATTTATTCATATAAATACATGTATGTGAAGGGAATAATTGTTTTTTCTGTTTTATTTTTTAAATTTTATTTCTTTTTAATTTTGAATTTTATTTTATATTTTTATACAGCAGGTTCTCATTGGTTATCTATTTTATACATATAAATGTTTACATGCCAATCCCAATCTCTCAACTCCTCCCACCACCACCCCTCCAAGAGCTTTCCCCCCTTGTTGTCCATACGATTGTTGTCTACATCTGTTGCTCTATTTATGCCTTGCAAAACGGTTAATCTGTACAGTTTTTCTAGGTTCCACATATATGCATGAATATACAAGATTTGTTTTTCTCTTTCTGACTTACTTCACTCTGTATGACAGTCTCTAGATCCATCGACGTCTCTACAAATGACCCAATTTCATTCCTTTCATGGCTTAGTAATATTCCATTTTATATATGTACCACATCTTTATGCATTCGTCTGTCTGTGGGCATTTAGGTTGCTTCCATTACCTCGATATTGTAAATAGTGATGCAATGAACATTGCGGTGAATGTCTCTTTTTGATTTATGGTTTTGTCTGGGTATATGTCCAGTCCTGGGATTGCTGTATCATATGGTAATTCTATTATTAGTTTCTTAAGAAACTCCATATTGTTCTCCATAGTGACTGTATCAATTTATATTCCCAACAATAGTGGAAGAGGCTTCCTTTTCTCCACACCCTTTCCAGCATTTGTTGTTTGTAGATTTTCAGATGATGCCCATTCTAACAGGTGTGAGGTGATACCTCATTGTTGAGTCCATTTCGTTGAGCAAGGGGTAGGTCTTGTCTATTACATATTTGGCTTATGGAACGGTATCTGTGCTAATTTCAAACTCTGGTTTTATGCAGCACCCCAACTCACCTTTCCCCTTAAGCAAGCATAAGTTGGTTTTCTAAACTTGAGACCCTGTTCTGTTTTGTAATTCAGTTCATGTGTAGCCAAGTTTACATTCCGTGCATTAGTGATACCTTATGATGTTTCTTTTTCTGTGTGACTTATTTCACTTAGAATCATCATGCCTCAATCCACTCATTATGCTGGTACAGGCCTGGTGACACAGATTTCATTGCTGAGTGGTATTCTGTTGTACATAAGTACCGCAACTTCTTTATCAATTATTTGTTCTCTGGGATATTTAACTTGTACTGTAGAAGAGGCTCCTGTAAACAGAGCCGTTGTAAATTTTGGGGTGGCTGTGTCTTTTTGATTTTAATTTCCCTAAGCTATAGGACCATAAGTGGAAATGCCCTAGACTCTGTTGCTTTGTTTTTCAGATGTATCAGGAAACACCATACACTTCTCCAGAGTGGCTGTTGGCAATGTACATCCCGCCCATCAGCATAACAAGGCTCCTTTTTCCCCATGGTCTGTCTTGCCTTTCTGGATTTTACACTTTTCTCAGATGGCCCTTTAGACCGGGGGGAAGTGACACTTCATAGTAGTTCGGATTTCCATTGCAAGCTTGCTTGGTTTGCCAAAAAGGGCGTATGTGTTTGTTCCTGAATATATTCAGGAACAAACTCATACGCCCTTTGTTGCCAAGTGCATCATTGTCGATGTTCTGCCTCTTTTCCTATGCTTTAAATGCAAATCCAGTCTACCTCCTGAAATCGGTTTCCTGCAATTCTGCCCCGCTTTCAAGTCCTCTTCGCAGCCTTACTTCAATATATTTTTGGACGTTATCTGTCATTTATAACTCTGCAGGTTTGTGAATTACAGGGCCCCTGAGCTCCTTTCTTCAACTCGCTTTCTTGTGAGCTGGCCGCAAACCCGCAAGGCTGCTTCAGGCCCTAATCTGCTTCTGGCAGGGCACGCTGAGCCTTTGGTTAATTCCTCTTCCTGGTGGGAAATGAGTGTTAAATATGCCCGTCCAGACACCTACCTCACTCTCAACCCCTTGGTGATGTGGGTCCTCTGGTTTGTGGCCACTTTTGCTGGGTTCCTCACCTTTCGATGATGTGGCCCCACTAGTGTGAGGACACTCCTGCTTGGTTCTCATCCACGTGGTTATGTGGACCCCCTGGTGAGAGTCTGTTCCTGGCTTTGTTCCTCACCCACCTGTGAGGGAGACCCTCTGCTGATAGGTCACTCCTGCATGGCTGGCACACATTGCCTTGTTGAAGTCAGCCGTGTGGTGGCAGTTGGAGCGTGCTGGGAATCTCTTCCCCCCGGTGATGAGGGCCCTCTTGCATCAGGCCCTGACTGCTGGGCTCACCAACTTTTCTTAGTGAGCCCAGTGATGCTTTGGCACTCCTCTTAGGATCCCATCTCCATGGGGATGTGGGCCTTCTGCTCTGAGGTCCCAACGGCTGGGTTGTTCACATTTTCATGATGTGGGCTCTCTGGTGTTAGTTCACAGAAGCCTGGATCCCATAGCCTCTGTGCTCTTGGCCGCCTGCTGGGAGGTTCCAACTGCTGGATTCCTCACTTTTTTAAATTTTTGGGCCCTCTGTTGTGAGGATCCTCCTGCCTGCCTCACTCCCAGCCCCTTCGTGATGTGTGTCGTCTGGTTTGAGGCCACATGTGCTGGGTTCCTCACCTTTCGATGATGTGGGACCAATGGTCTTAGGAGACTCCTGCCTGGTTCACATCCCCTTGGTGATGTGGGCCCTCTGTTGAGAGTCTGATCCTGGCTGGGTTCCTCACCCATCTGTGAGGTAGGCCGTCTGATGTGAGGTCATTCTTGCCTGGCTTGCTCACCTCGCCTTGTGGACATGAGCCCTCTGGTGGCGCTTGGAGCCTGCTGGGAGCCTCCTCTCCTCGGTGATGAGGGCCCTCTGGCATCAGGCCCTAACTGCTGGGCTCCCCACATTTTGTGATGTGTGCCCAGTGGTGCGAGGACACTCCAGCCAGGTTCACATCCCCATTGGGGTGTGGGCCTTCTGCTCTGAGGTCCCAAAGCCTGGGTTGCTCACAGTTTCATGATGTGGGCTCTCTGCTGTTAGTTCACTCCTGCCTGCATCCCATAGCTTCTGTGCTCTGGACCGCCTGCTGGGAGGTTCCAACTGCTGGATTCCTCACCTTTCTTATTCTTTGGGCCCTCTGTTTTTAGGCTACTCCTGCCTGCCTCACTCCCATTCCCTTTGTGATATGTGTCCTCTGATTTGAGGCCACATGTGCTGGGTTCCGCACCTTTCGATGATGTGACCCCACTGGAGGGAAGACAGTCCTGACTGGTTCCCATCCCCTTGCTGATGTGGGCCCTCAGGTGAGAGTCTGATCCTGGCTGGGTTCCTCACCCTTCTGTGAGGTGGGCCCTCTGCTGTGAGGTCAATCATGCCTGTCTGGCACACGTCACCTTGGCGACGTGGGCCCTCTGGTGGCAGTTGGAGTGTGCTGGGATCCTCCTCCCCTCGGTGATGAGGGCCCTCTTGCCTTAGGCCATAACTGCTGGGCTCCCCACATTTTCTGATGTGCGCCAAGTGAGTGAGGAGACTCTTGCCAGGTTCCCATCCCCATGGCGATATGGGCCTTCTGCTCTGAGGTCAAAACGGCTGGCTTGCTCACAGTACCATGATGTGGGCCCTCTGCTGTGAGTTCACTCCGGCAAGGATCCCTTATCATCGGTGCTCTGAGCCGCCTGCTGGGAGGTTCCAACTGCTGGATTCCTCAACTTTTTTATTCTATGTGCCCTCTGTTGTGAGGCTCCTCCTGCCTGCCTCACTGCCAGCCCCTTGGTGATGACTGTCCTATGGCTTGAGGCCACATGTGCTGCGTTCCTCACCTTTCGATGATGTGACCCCACTTGTGTGAGGACACTCCTGCCTGGTTCCCATCCCCTTGGTGAGGTGGGCCCTCTGGCGAGAGTCTAATCCTGGCTGGGTTCCTCAACGTTCTGTGAGGTAGGCCCTCTGCTGTGAGGTCACTCCTGCCTGGCTGGCACACGTCACCTTGGAGACGTGAGCCCTCTGGTGGCAGTTGGAGCGTGCAGGGCACCTCCTCCTCTCGGTGATGATGGCCCTCTGGCGTCAGGCCCTAAATGGTGGGCTCCCCACATTTTCTGATGTGCGCCCAGTGGTGCGAGGACACTCCAGCCAGGTTCCCATTCCCATGGGGATGTGGTCCTTCTGCGCTGAGGTCTCAACTCCTGGGTTGCTCACAGTTTTGTGATGTGGGCCCTCTGCTGTGAGTTCACTGTGGCCTGGATCCCATAGCCTCGGTGTTCTGGGCCGCCTGCTGGAAGGTCTAAATGCTGGAATCCTCACGTTTTTTATATTATGTGCCCTGTGTTGTGAGGCTACTCCTGCCTGCCTCACTCCAAGGCCCTTGGTGATGTGGGTCCTCTGGTTTGAGGACACATGTGCTGGGTTCCTCACCTTAAGATGATGAGGCCCCACTGGTGTGAGGATAATCCTGACTGGGTCCCATCCCCTTTGTGATGTGGGCCCTCTGGTGAGAGTCTGATCCTGGCTGGGTTCCTCACCCATCTGTGAGGTGGGCCCTCTACTATCAGGTAACTCTTGCCTGGGTTGCTCACCTCGCCTTGTTGACATGAGCCCTCTGGTGGCAATTGGACCCTGCTGGGAGCCTCCTCAGCTCTGTGATGAGGGCCCTCTGACGTCAGGCCCTAACTGCTGGGCTCCCCAACTTTTCTTAGTGAGCCCAGTGTTGCTCAAGCACTCCTCTTAGGTTCCCATCCCCATGGGGATGTGGGCCTTCTGCTCTGAGGTTCCAACGGCTGGGTTGATCACAATTTCATGATGTGGGCTCTCTGGTGTTAGTTCACTGTGGCCTGGATCCCATAGCCTCTGTGGTCTTGGCTGCCTGCTGGGAGGTTCCAACTGCTCGATTCCTCAACTTTTGTATTCTATGGGTCCTGTGTTGTGATGCTCCTCCTGCCTGCCTCACTCGCAACCCCTTCGTGATGTGGGTCTTCTGGTTTGAGGCCACATGTGCTGGGTTAGGCAACTTTCAATGATGTGGCCCCACTGGTGTGAGGACACTCCTGCCTGGTTCCCATCCCCTTGGTGATGTGGGCCTTCTGGTGACAGTCTTATCCTGGCTGGGTTCCTCACTCTTCTGTGAGGTAGGCCCTCTGCTGTGAGGTCAATCCTGCCTGACTTGCACACATCACCTTGGCGATGTGGGCCCTCTGTTGGCACATGGAACCTGCTGGGAGCCTCCTGCCCTCGGTGATGACGGCCCTCTAGCATCAGGCTCTAACTGCTGGGCTCCCCACGTTTTCTGATGTGAGCCCAGTGATGCCAGGACACTCCTGTCAGGTTCCCATCCCCATGGGGATGTGGGCTTTCTGCTCTGAGGTCCCAATGCCTGGGTTGCTCACAGTTTCATGATGTGGGCTCTCTGCTCTTAGTTCACTCCTGCCTGCATCCCATAGCTTCTGTGCTCTCGGCCGCCTGCTGGGAGGTTCCAAATGCTGGATTCCTCACTTTTTTTATTCTTTGGGCCCTCTGTTTTTAGGCTACTCCTACCTGCCTCACTCCCATCCCCTTTGTGATGTATGTCCTCTGATATGAGGCCACATGTGCTGGGTTCCTCACCTTTCGATGATGTGGCCCCACTGGTGGGAGGACAGTCCTGACTGGTTCCCATCCCCTTGGTGTTGTGGGCCCTCTGGTGAGAGTCTCATCCTGCCTCGGTTCCTCACCCTTCTGTGAGATAGGCCCTCTGCTGTGAGGTCACTACTGCCTGCCTGGCGCATGCCACCTTGTAGACGTGGGCCCTCTGTTGGCAGTTGGAACCTGCTGGGAGTCTCCTCCCCTCAGTTATGAGGGCCCCCTGGCGTCAGGCCCTAACTGCTGGGCTCCTAACATTTTCTGATATGTGCTAAGTGGTGCAAAGCCACTCCTGCCAGGTTCCCATCCCAATGGGGATGTGGGCCTTCTGTTCTGAGGTCCCAACAGCTGGGCTGCTCACAGGTTCATGATGTGGGCCCTCTGCTGTGAGTTCACTGCGGCCTGGATCCCATAGCCTCGGTGCTCTGGGCCACTTGCTGGGAGGTTCCAACTGCTGGATTCCTCAACTTTTATATTCTATGGACCCTGTGTTGTGAGGCCAGTCCTGCCAGCCTCATTCCGAACCCCTTGGTGATGTGGTTCCTCTGGTTTGAGGACACATGTGCTGGGATCCTCACCTTTCGATGATGTTGTCCCACTGGTGTGGGGACATTCCTGCCTGGTTCCCATCCCCTTGGTGATGTGGGCCCTCTGGTGAGAGTCTGATCCTGGCTGTGTTCCTCACCCTTCTGTGAGGTGGGCCCTCTGCTGTGAGGTCACTCCTGCCAGGCTGGCACACATCACCTTGGCGACGTTGGCCCTCTGGTGGCAGCTGGAGCCTGCTGGGAGCCTCCTCCTCTCGGTGATGAGTGCCCTCTAGCGTCAGGCCCTAACTTCTGAGCACCCCACGTTTTCTGATGTGAGCCCAGTGATGCCAGGACACTCCTGTCATGTTCCCATCACCATGGGGATGTGGGCCTTCTGCTCTGAGGTCCCAATGTCTGGGTTGCTCACAGTTTCATGATGTGGGCTGTCTGGTGTTAGTTCACTCTGGCCTGGTTCCTCTAGCCTCTGTGCTCTGGGCCGCCTGCTGGGAGGTTCCAACTGCTGGATTCCTCACCTTTCTTATTTTTGGGCCCTCTGTTATGAGGCTCCTCCTGCCTGCCTCACTCCCAGCCCCTTGGTGATGGGTGTCCTATGGTTTGAAGCCACATGTTCTGGGTTCCTCACCTTTAGATGATGTGGCCCTACTCATGTGAGGACACTCCTGCCTGGTTCCAATCCATTTGGTGATGTGGGCCCTCTGGTGCGAGTCTGATCCTGACTGGGTTCGTCACACTTCTCTGAGGTGGGCCCTCTGCTGTGAGGTCATTCGTGCCTGGTTGGCACACATCGCCTTGGCGACGTCAGCCCTCTGGTGGCAGTTGGAGCCTGCTGGGAGCCTCCTTCCCTTGGTGATGAGGGTCCTCTGGCGTCAGGCCCTAACTGCTGGTCGCCCAAAATTTTCTGATACGTTCTCAGTGGTGCGAGGACACTCCTACCAGAATTCCATCCCCATGGGGATGTGGGCCTCCTGCTCTGAGGTCCCAATGGCTGGGTTGCTCAGTTTCATGACATGGGCCCTCTTCTGTGAGTTCACTGTGGCCTGGATCCCATGGCCTCGGTGCTCTGGGCCGCCTGCTGGGAGGTTCCAACTGCTGGATTCCTCACTTTTTTATTCTATGGGCCCAGTGTTGTGAGGCTACTCCTGCCTGCCTCACTCCGAGGTCCTTGGTGATGTGGGTCCTCTGGTTTGAGGACACATGTGCTGAGTACCTCAGCTTTTGATGATGTGGCCCCACTGATGTGAAGACACTCCTGCCTGGTTCCCATCCCCTTGGTGATGTGGACCCTCTGGTGAGAGTCTGATGTTGGCTGGGTTTCTCACCCTTCTGTGAGGTGGGACCTCTGCTGTGAGGTAACTCCTGCCTGGCATGCTCACGTTGCCTTGGCAATGTGAGCCCTCAGGTGGCAGTTGGAGCCTGCTGGGAATCTCCTCCCCTCAGGTATGAGAGCTCTGGATAAAACACATATGCCCTTTTTTGCCAAGTGCATTATTTTCCAAGTTCTGTCTCTTTTCCTATGCTTTAAGAGCTACTCCCGTGTACGTTCTGAAATCAGTTTCCAGCAATTCTGCCCCGCATTCAAGTCCTCTTCGCAGCCTTACTTCAGTATAATTTTGGATGATAGCTGTCATTTATAACTCCACAGGTTTCTGAATTACAGTGCCCCTGAGCTCCTTTCTTCAACTCGCTTTCTTGTGAGCTGGCCGCAACACCGCAGGATCTCCTCAGGCCCTAATCTAGTTCCAGCATGGCACACGGAGCCTTTGGTTCATTTATCTTCCTGGTGGGAAATGAGAGTTAAATTTGCCCGTCCAGACACCTACAGATAGTCTCCCATTGCTTCTCCTTATTCCTGTTCATCTTCCGAAGAAATTGCAAACTGGGCCAAACAGGAGGTTAAAGGCACTGACTCTCCAAGTGGGGAGAGTGTTAGTAAAGCGTCTGGAATGTTGCACCCGAGTACCAAGGGACGAAAACTGAGACACATTTGAACACGTTTCCCGATCACACGGTGGATCATACACTCCGTTCCACATGCATGTTTTAGCTGAAGGAAGAATCCCTTAAACCTGGAGAGTTGAGACCCATGGAATGGGTACCATGCAATATGACTTCAAAGGGTCTGCATTTGCTCACCGAACCTCACCAATCCTATCACTGCTGCGTTTATGCTGCTGTACACACGCTTGATTCTCTGTCGGAGACATATAAATTCAAAGGTTTTAAGATTCTTACTAGTCAGGTATATTGTTAGGCGTTTAATATGGGGTGTTGAGTCCACTTCGTTGAGCAAGGAGTAGCTCTTGTCTATTACATATTTGGCTTATGGAACGGTATCTGTGCTAATTTCAATCTCTGGTTTCATGCAGCACCCCAACTCACCTTTGCCCTTAAGCAAGCATAAGTTGGTTTTCTACATTTGAGACCCTGTTCTGTTTTGTAATTCAGTTCCTGTGTAGCCAAGTTTACATTCCGTGTATTAGGGATATCTTATGATGTTCCTTTTTCTGTGTGACTTATTTCACTTAGAATCATCGTACCTGAATCCACTCATTATGCTGCTATGGGCCTGATGACATAGATTTCATTGCTGACTGATATTGCATTGTACGTAAGTACCACAACTTCTGTATCCATTTTTCGCTTTCTGTGATATTGAACTTGTACGGTAAACGAGGTTCTTGTAAACAGAGCCGTCCCAAACTTTGGGGTGGCTGTGTCTTTTTGATTTTAATTTCCCTAATCTATAGGACCATAAGTGGAAGTGCCCTAGGCTCTGTTGCCTTGTTTTTTGGATGTTTCAGGAAACACCATACACTTCTCCAGAGTGGCTGCTGGCAATTTACATCCCGCCCATCAGCATAACAAGGCTCCCAGTTCTCCATGGCCTGTCCTGCCTTTCTGGATTTTACACTTTTTTCAGATGGCCCTTTTGACCGGGGGGCAGTGAGACTTCATTGTAGTGCAGATTTCCTTTGCAAGCTTGCTTGGTTGGCCAAAAAGGGCGTATGCGTTTTTTCCTGAATATATTCAGGAAAAAACGCATACGCCCTTTTTGGCCAAGTGCATCATTGTGGACGTTCTGCCTCTTTTCCTATGCTTTACATGCAATTCCAGTCTACCTCCTGAAATCGGTTTCCTGCAATTCTGCCCCGCTTTCAACTCCTCTTGGCAGCCTTACTTCAATATATTTTTGGAAGATAGCTGTCATTTATAACTCTGCAGGTTTGTGAATTACAGTGCCCCTGAGCTCCTTTCTTCAACTCGCTTTCTTGTGAGCTGGCCGCAACACCGCAGGATTGCTTCAGGCCCTAGTTTGGTTCCGGCACGGCATGCTGAGCCTTTGGTTAATTCCTCTTCCTGGTGGGAAATGAGAGTTAAATTTGCCCGTCCAGACACCTCCAGCTAGTCTCTCATTGGTTCTCCCTATTCCTGTTCATTTTCCACAGAAATTGCAAACTGGGCCAAACAGGAGGTTAAAGGCACTGACTCTCCAAGTGGGGAGAGTGTTAGTAAAGCGTCTGGAATGTTGCACCCGAGTAGCAGTGGACGAAAACTGAGACACATTTGAACACGTTTTCCGATCACACGGTGGATCATACTCTGGGTTCCACATGCATGTTTTAGCTGAAAGAAGAATCCCTTAAACATGGAGAGTTGAGACCCATGGAATGGGTACCATGCAATATGACTTCAAAGGGTCTGCATTTGCTCACCAAACCTCACCAATCCTATCCCTGCTGCGTTTATGCCGCTGTACACACGCTTGATTCTCTTTCGGAGACATATAAATCCATAGGTTTTAAGATTCTTACTAGTCAGGTATATTGTTAGGCGTTTAATATGGGGTGTTGAGTTCACTTCGTTGAGCAAGGAGTAGCTCTTGTCTATTACATATTTGGCTTATGGAATGGTATCTGTGCTAATTTCAATCTCTTGTTGTATGCAGCACCCCAACTCACCTTTCCCCTTAAGCAAGCATAAGTTGGTTTTCTACATTTGACACTCTTTTCTGTTTAGTAATTTAGTTCCTGTGTAGCCAAGTTTACATTCCGTGGAGTAGTGATATCTTATGATGTTTCTTTTTCTGTGTGACTTATTTCACTTAGAATCATCGTACCTGAATCCACTCATTATGCTGCTATGTGCCTGATGACATAGATTTCATTGCTGAGTGATATTGCATTGTACGTAAGTACCACAACTTCTTTATCCATTTTTCGCTTTCTGTGATATTGAACTTGTACGGTGAACAAGGTTCTTGTAAACAGAGCCGTCCCAAACTTTGGGATGGCTGTGTTTTTTTGATTTTAATTTCCCTAAGCTATAGGACCATAAGTGGAAGTGCCCTAGGCTCTGTTGCTTTGTTTTTTGGATGTTTCAGGAAACACCATACACTTCTCCAGAGTGGCTGCTGGTAATTTACATCCCACCCATCAGCATAACAAGGCTCCCAGTTCTCCATGGCCTGTCCTGCCTTTCTGGATTTTACACTTTTTTCAGATGGCCCTTTTGACCAGGGGGCAGTGAGACTTCATTGTAGTGCAGATTTCCTTTGCAAGCTTGCTTGGTTGGCCAAAAAGGGCGTATGCGTTTTTTCCTGAATATATCCAGGAAAAAACGCATACGCCCTTTTTGGCCAGGTGCATCATTCTGGACGTTCTGCCTCTTTTCGTATGCTTTACATGCAATTCCAGTCTACCTCCTGAAATTGGTTTCCTGCAATTCTGCCCCGCTTTCAACTCCTCTTGGCAGCCTTACTTCAATATATTTTTGGAAGATAGCTGTCATTTATAACTCTGCAGGTTTGTGAATTACAGTGCCCCTGAGCTCCTTTCTTCAACTCGCTTTCTTGTGAGCTGGCCGCAACACTGCAGGATTGCTTCAGGCCCTATTTTGGTTCCGGCACGGCATGCTGAGCCTTTGGTTAATTCCTCTTCCTGGTGGGAAATGAGAGTTAAATTTGCCCGTCCAGACACCTCCACCTAGTCTCTCATTGGTTCTCCCTATTCCTGTTCATTTTCCACAGAAATTGCAAACTGGGCCAAACAGGAGTTTAAAGGCACTGACTCTCCAAGTGGGGAGAGTGTTAGTAAAGCGTCTGGAATGTTGCACCCGAGTACCAGGGGACGTAAACTGAGACACATTTGAACACGTTTTCCGATCACACGGTGGATCATACTCTGGGTTCCACATGCATGTTTCAGCTGAAGGAAGAATCCCTTAAACATGGAGAGTTGAGACCCATGGAATGGGTACCATGCAATATGACTTCAAAGGGTCTGCATTTGCTCACCGAACCTCACCAATCCTATCACTGCTGCGTTTATGCCGCTGTACACACGCTTGATTCTCTTTCGGAGACATATAAATCCATAGGTTTTAAGATTCTTACTAGTCAGGTATATTGTTAGGCGATTAATATGGGGTGTTGAGTCCACTTCGTTGAGCAAGGAGTAGCTCTTGTCTATTACATATTTGGCTTATGGAATGGTATCTGTGCTAATTTCAATCTCTTGTTGTATGCAGCACCCCAACTCACCTTTCCCCTTAAGCAAGCATAAGTTGGTTTTCTACATTTGACACCCTGTTCTGTTTAGTAATTCAGTTCCTGTGTAGCCAAGTTTACATTACGTGTAGTAGTGATATCTTATGATGTTTCTTTTTCTGTGTGACTTATATCACTTAGAATCATCGTACCTGAATCCACTCATTATGCTGCTATGGGCCTGATGACACAGATTTCATTGCTGAGTGATATTGCATTGTACGTAAGTACCACAACTTCTTTATCCATTTATCGCTTTCTGTGATATTGAACTTGTACTGTAAACGAGGTTCTTGTAAACAGAGCCGTCCCAAACTTTGGGGTGGCTGTGTCTTTTTGATTTTAATTTCCCTAAGCTATAGGACCATAAGTGGAAGTGCCCTAGGCTCTGTTGCTTTGTTTTTTGGATGTTTCAGGAAACACCATACACTTCTCCAGAGTGGCTGCTGGTAATTTACATCCCGCCCATCAGCCTAACAAGGCTCCCAGTTCTCCATGGCCTGTCCTGCCTTTCTGGATTTTACACTTTTTTCAGATGGCCCTTTTGACCGGGGGGCAGTGAGACTTCATTGTAGTGCAGATTTCCTTTGCAAGCTTGCTTGGTTGGCCAAAAAGGGCGTATGCGTTTTTTCCTGAATATATTCAGGAAAAAACGCATACGCCCTTTTTGGCCAAGTGCATCATTGTGGACGTTCTGCCTCTTTTCCTATGCTTTACATGCAATTCCCGTCTACCTCCTGAAATCGGTTTCCTGCAATTCTGCCCCGCTTTCAAGTCCTCTTGGCAGCCTTACTTCAATATATTTTTGGACGATAGCTGTCATTTATAACTCTGCAGGTTTGTGAATTACAGTGCCCCTGAGCTCCTTTCTTCAACTCGCTTTCTTGTGAGCTGGCCGCAACACCGCAGGATTGCTTCAGGCCCTAGTGTGGTTCCGGCATGGCATGCTGAGCCTTTGGTTAATTCCTCTTCCTGGTGGGAAATGAGAGTTAAATTTGCCCTTCCAAACACCTCCAGCTAGTCTCTCCTTGGTTCTCCATCTTCCTGTTCATCTTCCACAGAAACTGCAAACTGGGCCAAACAGGAGGTTAAAGGCACTGACTCTCCAAGTGGGGAGAGTGTTAGTAAAGCGTCTGGAATGTTGTACCCGAGTACCAGGGGACGAAAACTGAGACACATTTGAACACGTTTCCCGATCACACCGTGGATCATACTCTGGGTTCCACATGCATGTTTTAGCTGAATGAAGAATCCCTTAAACCTGGAGAGTTGAGACCATGGAATGGGTACCATGCAATATGACTTCAAAGGGTCTGCATTTGCTCACCGAACCTCACCAATCCTATCACTGCTGCGTTTATGCCGCTGTACACATGCTTGATTCTCTTTCGGAGACATATAAATCCATAGGTTTTAAGATTCTTACTAGTCAGGTATATTCTTAGGCTTTTAATATGAGATGTTGAGTCCACTTCGTTGAGCAAGGAGTAGCTCTTGTCTATTACATATTTGGCTTATGGAATGGTATCTGTGCTAATTTCAATCTCTGGTTTCATGCAGCACCCCAACTCACCTTTCCCCTTAAGCTAGCATAAGTTGGTTTTCTACATTTGAGACCCTGTTCTGTTTTGTAATTCAGTTCCTGTGTAGCCAAGTTTACATTCCGTGTAGTAGTGATACCTTATGATGTTTCTTTTTCTGTGTGACTTATTTCACTTAGAATCATCGTACCTGCATCCAATCATTATGCTGCTACGGGCCTGATGACATAGATTTCATTGCTGAGTGATATTGCATTGTACGTAAGTACCACAACTTCTTTATCCATTTTTCGCTTTCTGTGATATTGATCTTGTACCGTAAACGAGGTTCTTGTAAACAGAGCCGTCCCAAACTTTGGGGTGGCTGTGTCTTTTTGATTTTAATATTCCTAAGCTATAGGACCATAAGTGGAAGTGCCCTAGGCTCTGTTGCTTTGTTTTTTAGATGTTTCAGGAAACAGCATACACTTCTCCAGAGTGGCTGTTGGCAATTTACATCCCGCCCATCAGCATAACAAGGCTCCCAGTTCTCCATGGCCTGTCCTGCCTTTCTGGATTTTACACTTTTTTCAGATGGCCCTTTTGACCGGGGGGCAGTGAGACTTCATTGTAGTGCAGATTTCCTTTGCAAGCTTGCTTGGTTGGCCAAAAAGGGCGTATGCGTTTTTTCCTGAATATATTCAGGAAAAAACGCATACGCCCTTTTAGGCCAAGTGCATCATTGTGGACGTTCTGCCTCTTTTCCTATGCTTTACATGCAATTCCCGTCTACCTCCTGAAATCGGTTTCCTGCAATTCTGCCCCGCTTTCAAGTCCTCTTGGCAGCCTTACTTCAATATATTTTTGAACAATTGCTGTCATTTATAACTCTGCAGGTTTGTGAATTACAGTGCCCCTGAGCTCCTTTCTTCAACTCGCTTTCTTGTGAGCTGGCCGCAACACCGCAGGATTGCTTCAGGCCCTAGTGTAGTTCCGGCATGGCACGCTGAGCCTTTGGTTAATTCCTCTTCCTGGTGGGAAATGAGAGTTAAATTTGCCCGTCCACACACCTCCAGCTAGTCTCTCATTGGTTCTCCCCATTCCTGTACATTTTCCGCAGAAATTGCAAACTGGGCCAAACAGGAGTTTAAAGACACTGACTCTCCAAGTGGGGAGAGTGTTAGTAAAGCATCTTGAATGTTGCACCCGAGTACCAGGGGACGAAAACTGAGACACATTTGAACACGTTTCCTGATCACACGGTGGATCATACTCTGTGTTCCACCTGCATGTTTCAGCTGAATGAAGAATCCCTTAAACCTGGAGAGTTGAGACCCATGGAATGGGTACCATGCAGTATGACTTCAAAGGGTCTGCATTTGCTCACCGAACCTCACCAATCCTATCACTGCTGCGTTTATGCCGCCGTACACACGCTTGATTCTCTTTCGGAGACAAATAAATCCGTAGGTTTTAAGATTATTTCTAGTCAGGTATATTCTTAGGCGTTTAATATGGGGTGTTGAGTCCACTGCATTGAGCAAGGTGTAGCTCTTGTCTATTACATATTTGGCTTATGGAACGGTATCTGTGCTAATTTCAATCTCTGGTTTTATGCAGCACCCCGAGTCACCTTTCCCCTTAAGCAAGCATAAGTTGGTTTTCTACATTTGAGACCCTGTTCTGTTTTGTAATTCAGTTCCTGTGTAGCCAAGTTTACATTCCGTGTAGTAGTGATACCTTATGATGTTTCTTTTTCTGTGTGACTTATTTCACTTAGAATCATCGTACCTGCATCCACTCATTATGCTGCTACGGGCCTGATGACATAGATTTCATTGCTCAGTGATATTGCATTGTACGTAAGTACCACAACTTCTTTATCCATTTTTCGCTTTCTGTGATATTGAACTTGTACCGTAAACGAGGTTCTTGTAAACAGAGCCGTCCCAAACTTTGGGGTGGCTGTGTCTGTTTGATTTTCATTTCCCTAAGCTATAGGACCATAAGTGGAAGTGCCCTAGGCTCTGTTGCTTAGTTTTTTAGATGTTTCAGGAAACAGCATACACTTCTCCAGAGTGGCTGTTGGCAATTTACATCCCGCCCATCAGCATAACAAGGCTCCCAGTTCTCCATGGCCTGTCCTGCCTTTCTGGATTTTACACTTTTTTCATATGGCCCTTTTGACCGGGGGGCAGCGAGACTTCATTGTAGTGCAGATTTCCTTTGCAAGCTTGCTTGGTTGGCCAAAAAGGGCGTATGCGTTTTTTCCTGGAAAAAACGCATACGCCCTTTTTGGCCAAGTGCATCATTGTGGACGTTCTGCCTCTTTTCCTATGCTTTACATGCAATTCCCGTCTACCTCCTGAAATCGGTTTCCTGCAATTCTGCCCCGCTTTCAAGTCCTCTTGGCAGCCTTACTTCAATATATTTTTGGACGATAGCTGTCATTTATAACTCTGCAGGTTTGTGAATTACAGTGCCCCTGAGCTCCTTTCTTCAACTCGCTTTCTTGTGAGCTGGCCGCAACACCGCAGGATTGCTTCAGGCCCTAGTGTAGTTCCGGCACGGCACGCTGAGCCTTTGGTTAATTCCTCTTCCTGGTGGGAAATGAGAGTTAAATTTGCCCGTCCAGACACCCCCAGCTAGTCTCTCATTGGTTCTCTCTATTCCTGTACATTTTCCGCAGAAATTGCAAACTGGGCCAAACAGGAGGTTAAAAGCACTGACTCTCCAAGTGGGCAGAGTATTAGTAAAGCATCTGGAGTTTGCACCCGAGTACCAGGGGACGAAAACTGAGACACATTTGAACACGTTTCCCGATCACACGGTGGATCATACTCTGGGTTCCACATGCATGTTTTAGCTGAAGGAAGAATCCCTTAAACCTGGAGAGTTGAGACCCATGGAATGGGTACCATGCAATATGACTTCAAAGGGTCTGCATTTGCTCACCGAACCTCACCAATCCTATCACTGCTGCGTTTATGCCGCTGTACACACGCTTGATTGTCTTTCGGAGACATATAAATCCGTAGGTTTTAAGATTATTTCTAGTCAGGTATATTCTTAGGCGTTTAATATGGGGTGTTGAGTCCACTTCGTTGAGCAAGGAGTAGCTCTTGTCTATTACATATTTGGCTTATGGAACGGTATCTGTGCTAATTTCAATCTCTGGTTTCATGCAGCACCCCAACTCACCTTTCCCCTTAAGCTAGCGTAAGTTGGTTTTCTACATTTGAGACCCTGTTCTGTTTTGTAATTCAGTTCCTGTGTAGCCAAGTTTACATTCCGTGTAGTAGTGATATCTTATGATGTTTCTTTTTCTGTGTGACTTATTTCACTTACAATCATCGTACCTTAATCCACTCATTATGCTGCTACGGGCCTGATGACATAGATTTCATTGCTGAGTGATATTGCATTGTACGTAAGTACCACAACTTCTTTATCCATTTTTCGCTTTCTGTGATATTGAACTTGTACCGTAAACGAGGTTCTTGTAAACAGAGCCGTCCCAAACTTTGGGGTGGCTGTGTCTTTTTGATTTTAATTTCCCTAAGCTATAGGACCATAAGTGGAAGTGCCCTAGGCTCTGTTGCTTTGTTTTTTAGATGTTTCAGGAAACAGCATACACTTCTCCAGAGTGGCTGTTGGCAATTTACATCCCGCCCATCAGCATAACAAGGCTCCCAATTCTCCATGTCCTGTCTTGCCTTTCTGGATTTTACACTTTTTTCAGATGGCCCTTTTGACCGGGGGGCAGTGAGACTTCATTGTAGTGCAGATTTCCTTTGCAAGCTTGCTTGGTTGGCCAAAAAGGGCGTATGCGTTTTTTCCTGAATATATTCAGGAAAAAACGCATACGCCCTTTTTGGCCAAGTGCATCATTGTGGACGTTCTGCCTCTTTTCCTATGCTTTACATGCAATTCCCGTCTACCTCCTGAAATCGGTTTCCTGCAATTCTGCCCCGCTTTCAAGTCCTCTTGGCAGCCTTACTTCAATATATTTTTGGACGATAGCTGTCATTTATAACTCTGCAGGTTTGTGAATTACAGTGCCCCTGAGCTCCTTTCTTCAACTCGCTTTCTTGTGAGCTGGCCGCAACACCGCAGGATTGCTTCAGGCCCTAGTGTGGTTCCGGCACGGCACGCTGAGCCTTTGGTTAATTCCTCTTCCTGGTGGGAAATGAGAGTTAAATTTGCCCGTCCAGACACCCCCAGCTAGTCTCTCATTGGTTCTCCCTATTCCTGTACATTTTCCGCAGAAATTGCAAACTGGGCCAAACAGGAGGTTAAAGGCACTGACTCTCCAAGTGGGGAGAGTGTTAGTAAAGCGTCTGGAGTTTGCACCCGAGTACCAGGGGACGAAAACTGAGACACATTTGAACACGTTTCCCGATCACACGGTGGATCATACTCTGGGTTCCACATGCATGTTTTAGCTGAAGGAAGAATCCCTTAAACCTGGAGAGTTGAGACCCATGGAATGGGTACCATGCAATATGACTTCAAAGGGTCTGCATTTGCTCACCGAACCTCACCAATCCTATCACTGCTGCGTTTATGCCGCTGTACACACGCTTGATTGTCTTTCGGAGACATATAAATCCGTAGGTTTTAAGATTATTTCTAGTCAGGTATATTCTTAGGCGTTTAATATGGGGTGTTGAGTCCACTTCGTTGAGCAAGGAGTAGCTCTTGTCTATTACATATTTGGCTTATGGAACGGTATCTGTGCTAATTTCAATCTCTGGTTTCATGCAGCACCCCAACTCACCTTTCCCCTTAAGCTAGCGTAAGTTGGTTTTCTACATTTGAGACCCTGTTCTGTTTTGTAATTCAGTTCCTGTGTAGCCAAGTTTACATTCCGTGTAGTAGTGATATCTTATGATGTTTCTTTTTCTGTGTGACTTATTTCACTTACAATCATCGTACCTTAATCCACTCATTATGCTGCTACGGGCCTGATGACATAGATTTCATTGCTGAGTGATATTGCATTGTACGTAAGTACCACAACTTCTTTATCCATTTTTCGCTTTCTGTGATATTGAACTTGTACCGTAAACGAGGTTCTTGTAAACAGAGCTGTCCCAAACTTTGGGGTGGCTGTGTCTTTTTGATTTTAATTTCCCTAAGCTATAGGACCATAAGTGGAAGTGCCCTAGGCTCTGTTGCTTTGTTTTTTAGATGTTTCAGGAAACAGCATACACTTCTCCAGAGTGGCTGTTGGCAATTTACATCCCGCCCATCAGCATAACAAGGCTCCCAATTCTCCATGTCCTGTCTTGCCTTTCTGGATTTTACACTTTTTTCAGATGGCCCTTTTGACCGGGGGGCAGTGAGACTTCATTGTAGTGCAGATTTCCTTTGCAAGCTTGCTTGGTTGGCCAAAAAGGGCGTATGCGTTTTTTCCTGAATATATTCAGGAAAAAACGCATACGCCCTTTTTGGCCAAGTGCATCATTGTGGACGTTCTGCCTCTTTTCCTATGCTTTACATGCAATTCCCGTCTACCTCCTGAAATCGGTTTCCTGCAATTCTGCCCCGCTTTCAAGTCCTCTTGGCAGCCTTACTTCAATATATTTTTGGACGATAGCTGTCATTTATAACTCTGCAGGTTTGTGAATTACAGTGCCCCTGAGCTCCTTTCTTCAACTCGCTTTCTTGTGAGCTGGCCGCAACACCGCAGGATTGCTTCAGGCCCTAGTGTGGTTCCGGCACGGCACGCTGAGCCTTTGGTTAATTCCTCTTCCTGGTGGGAAATGAGAGTTAAATTTGCCCGTCCAGACACCCCCAGCTAGTCTCTCATTGGTTCTCCCTATTCCTGTACATTTTCCGCAGAAATTGCAAACTGGGCCAAACAGGAGGTTAAAGGCACTGACTCTCCAAGTGGGGAGAGTGTTAGTAAAGCGTCTGGAGTTTGCACCCGAGTACCAGGGGACGAAAACTGAGACACATTTGAACACGTTTCCCGATCACACGGTGGATCATACTCTGGGTTCCACATGCATGTTTTAGCTGAAGGAAGAATCCCTTAAACCTGGAGAGTTGAGACCCATGGAATGGGTACCATGCAATATGACTTCAAAGGGTCTGCATTTGCTCACCGAACCTCACCAATCCTATCACTGCTGCGTTTATGCCGCTGTACACACGCTTGATTGTCTTTCGGAGACATATAAATCCGTAGGTTTTAAGATTATTTCTAGTCAGGTATATTCTTAGGCGTTTAATATGGGGTGTTGAGTCCACTTCGTTGAGCAAGGAGTAGCTCTTGTCTATTACATATTTGGCTTATGGAACGGTATCTGTGCTAATTTCAATCTCTGGTTTCATGCAGCACCCCAACTCACCTTTCCCCTTAAGCTAGCGTAAGTTGGTTTTCTACATTTGAGACCCTGTTCTGTTTTGTAATTCAGTTCCTGTGTAGCCAAGTTTACATTCCGTGTAGTAGTGATATCTTATGATGTTTCTTTTTCTGTGTGACTTATTTCACTTACAATCATCGTACCTTAATCCACTCATTATGCTGCTACGGGCCTGATGACATAGATTTCATTGCTGAGTGATATTGCATTGTACGTAAGTACCACAACTTCTTTATCCATTTTTCGCTTTCTGTGATATTGAACTTGTACCGTAAACAAGGTTCTTGTAAACAGAGCCGTCCCAAACTTTGGGGTGGCTGTGTCTTTTTGATTTTAATTTCCCTAAGCTATAGGACCATAAGTGGAAGTGCCCTAGGCTCTGTTGCTTTGTTTTTTAGATGTTTCAGGAAACAGCATACACTTCTCCAGAGTGGCTGTTGGCAATTTACATCCCGCCCATCAGCATAACAAGGCTCCCAATTCTCCATGTCCTGTCTTGCCTTTCTGGATTTTACACTTTTTTCAGATGGCCCTTTTGACCGGGGGGCAGTGAGACTTCATTGTAGTGCAGATTTCCTTTGCAAGCTTGCTTGGTTGGCCAAAAAGGGCGTATGCGTTTTTTCCTGAATATATTCAGGAAAAAATGCATACGCCCTTTTTGGCCAAGTGCATCATTGTGGACGTTCTGCCTCTTTTCCTATGCTTTACATGCAATTCCCGTCTATCTCCTGAAATCGGTTTCCTGCAATTCTGCCCCGCTTTCAAGTCCTCTTGGCAGCCTTACTTCAATATATTTTTGGACGATAGCTGTCATTTATAACTCTGCAGGTTTGTGAATTACAGTGCCCCTGAGCTCCTTTCTTCAACTCGCTTTCTTGTGAGCTGGCCGCAACACCGCAGGATTGCTTCAGGCCCTAGTGTGGTTCCGGCACGGCACGCTGAGCCTTTGGTTAATTCCTCTTCCTGGTGGGAAATGAGAGTTAAATTTGCCCGTCCAGACACCCCCAGCTAGTCTCTCATTGGTTCTCCCCATTCCTGTACATTTTCCGCAGAAATTGCAAACTGGGCCAAACAGGAGGTTAAAGGCACTGACTCTCCAAGTGGGGAGAGTGTTAGTAAAGCGTCTGGAGTTTGCACCCGAGTACCAGGGGACGAAAACTGAGACACATTTGAACACGTTTCCCGATCACACGGTGGATCATACTCTGGGTTCCACATGCATGTTTTAGCTGAAGGAAGAATCCCTTAAACCTGGAGAGTTGAGACCCATGGAATGGGTACCATGCAATATGACTTCAAAGGGTCTGCATTTGCTCACCGAACCTCACCAATCCTATCACTGCTGCGTTTATGCCGCTGTACACACGCTTGATTGTCTTTCGGAGACATATAAATCCGTAGGTTTTAAGATTATTTCTAGTCAGGTATATTCTTAGGCGTTTAATATGGGGTGTTGAGTCCACTTCGTTGAGCAAGGAGTAGCTCTTGTCTATTACATATTTGGCTTATGGAACGGT
This sequence comes from Leucopleurus acutus, assembly GCF_964270905.1. Classification (NCBI taxonomy): domain Eukaryota; kingdom Metazoa; phylum Chordata; class Mammalia; order Artiodactyla; family Delphinidae; genus Leucopleurus; species Leucopleurus acutus. The sequence continues at coordinate 149,322 of NW_028139048.1, read as the reverse complement.
ATCTGTGCTAATTTCAATCTCTGGTTTCATGCAGCACCCCAACCCACCTTTCCCCTTAAGCTAGCATAAGTTGGTTTTCTACATTTGAGACCCTGTTCTGTTTTGTAATTCAGTTCCTGTGTAGCCAAGTTTACATTCCGTGTAGTAGTGATATCTTATGATGTTTCTTTTTCTGTGTGACTTATTTCACTTACAATCATCGTACCTTAATCCACTCATTATGCTGCTACGGGCCTGATGACATAGATTTCATTGCTGAGTGATATTGCATTGTACGTAAGTACCACAACTTCTTTATCCATTTTTCGCTTTCTGTGATATTGAACTTGTACCGTAAACAAGGTTCTTTTAAACAGAGCCGTCCCAAACTTTGGGGTGGCTGTGTCTTTTTGATTTTAATTTCCCTAAGCTATAGGACCATAAGTGGAAGTGCCCTAGGCTCTGTTGCTTTGTTTTTTAGATGTTTCAGGAAACAGCATACACTTCTCCAGAGTGGCTGTTGGCAATTTACATCCCGCCCATCAGCATAACAAGGCTCCCAATTCTCCATGTCCTGTCTTGCCTTTCTGGATTTTACACTTTTTTCAGATGGCCCTTTTGACCGGGGGGCAGTGAGACTTCATTGTAGTGCAGATTTCCTTTGCAAGCTTGCTTGGTTGGCCAAAAAGGGCGTATGCGTTTTTTCCTGAATATATTCAGGAAAAAACGCATACGCCCTTTTTGGCCAAGTGCATCATTGTGGACGTTCTGCCTCTTTTCCTATGCTTTACATGCAATTCCCGTCTACCTCCTGAAATCGGTTTCCTGCAATTCTGCCCCGCTTTCAAGTCCTCTTGGCAGCCTTACTTCAATATATTTTTGGACGATAGCTGTCATTTATAACTCTGCAGGTTTGTGAATTACAGTGCCCCTGAGCTCCTTTCTTCAACTCGCTTTCTTGTGAGCTGGCCGCAACACCGCAGGATTGCTTCAGGCCCTAGTGTGGTTCCGGCACGGCACGCTGAGCCTTTGGTTAATTCCTCTTCCTGGTGGGAAATGAGAGTTAAATTTGCCCGTCCAGACACCCCCAGCTAGTCTCTCATTGGTTCTCCCCATTCCTGTACATTTTCCGCAGAAATTGCAAACTGGGCCAAACAGGAGGTTAAAGGCACTGACTCTCCAAGTGGGGAGAGTGTTAGTAAAGCGTCTGGAGTTTGCACCCGAGTACCAGGGGACGAAAACTGAGACACATTTGAACACGTTTCCCGATCACACGGTGGATCATACTCTGGGTTCCACATGCATGTTTTAGCTGAAGGAAGAATCCCTTAAACCTGGAGAGTTGAGACCCATGGAATGGGTACCATGCAATATGACTTCAAAGGGTCTGCATTTGCTCACCGAACCTCACCAATCCTATCACTGCTGCGTTTATGCCGCTGTACACACGCTTGATTGTCTTTCGGAGACATATAAATCCGTAGGTTTTAAGATTATTTCTAGTCAGGTATATTCTTAGGCGTTTAATATGGGGTGTTGAGTCCACTTCGTTGAGCAAGGAGTAGCTCTTGTCTATTACATATTTGGCTTATGGAACGGTATCTGTGCTAATTTCAATCTCTGGTTTCATGCAGCACCCCAACTCACCTTTCCCCTTAAGCTAGCGTAAGTTGGTTTTCTACATTTGAGACCCTGTTCTGTTTTGTAATTCAGTTCCTGTGTAGCCAAGTTTACATTCCGTGTAGTAGTGATATCTTATGATGTTTCTTTTTCTGTGTGACTTATTTCACTTACAATCATCGTACCTTAATCCACTCATTATGCTGCTACGGGCCTGATGACATAGATTTCATTGCTGAGTGATATTGCATTGTACGTAAGTACCACAACTTCTTTATCCATTTTTCGCTTTCTGTGATATTGAACTTGTACCGTAAACGAGGTTCTTGTAAACAGAGCCGTCCCAACCTTTGGGGTTGCTGTGTCTTTTTGATTTTAATTTCCCTAAGCTATAGGACCATAAGTGGAAGTGCCCTAGGCTCTGTTGCTTTGTTTTTTAGATGTTTCAGGAAACAGCATACACTTCTCCAGAGTGGCTGTTGGCAATTTACATCCCGCCCATCAGCATAACAAGGCTCCCAATTCTCCATGTCCTGTCTTGCCTTTCTGGATTTTACACTTTTTTCAGATGGCCCTTTTGACCGGGGGGCAGTGAGACTTCATTGTAGTGCAGATTTCCTTTGCAAGCTTGCTTGGTTGGCCAAAAAGGGCGTATGCGTTTTTTCCTGAATATATTCAGGAAAAAACGCATACGCCCTTTTTGGCCAAGTGCATCATTGTGGACGTTCTGCCTCTTTTCCTATGCTTTACATGCAATTCCCGTCTACCTCCTGAAATCGGTTTCCTGCAATTCTGCCCCGCTTTCAAGTCCTCTTGGCAGCCTTACTTCAATATATTTTTGGACGATAGCTGTCATTTATAACTCTGCAGGTTTGTGAATTACAGTGCCCCTGAGCTCCTTTCTTCAACTCGCTTTCTTGTGAGCTGGCCGCAACACCGCAGGATTGCTTCAGGCCCTAGTGTGGTTCCGGCACGGCACGCTGAGCCTTTGGTTAATTCCTCTTCCTGGTGGGAAATGAGAGTTAAATTTGCCCGTCCAGACACCCCCAGCTAGTCTCTCATTGGTTCTCCCCATTCCTGTACATTTTCCGCAGAAATTGCAAACTGGGCCAAACAGGAGGTTAAAGGCACTGACTCTCCAAGTGGGGAGAGTGTTAGTAAAGCGTCTGGAGTTTGCACCCGAGTACCAGGGGACGAAAACTGAGACACATTTGAACACGTTTCCCGATCACACGGTGGATCATACTCTGGGTTCCACATGCATGTTTTAGCTGAAGGAAGAATCCCTTAAACCTGGAGAGTTGAGACCCATGGAATGGGTACCATGCAATATGACTTCAAAGGGTCTGCATTTGCTCACCGAACCTCACCAATCCTATCACTGCTGCGTTTATGCCGCTGTACACACGCTTGATTGTCTTTCGGAGACATATAAATCCGTAGGTTTTAAGATTATTTCTAGTCAGGTATATTCTTAGGCGTTTAATATGGGGTGTTGAGTCCACTTCGTTGAGCAAGGAGTAGCTCTTGTCTATTACATATTTGGCTTATGGAACGGTATCTGTGCTAATTTCAATCTCTGGTTTCATGCAGCACCCCAACTCACCTTTCCCCTTAAGCTAGCGTAAGTTGGTTTTCTACATTTGAGACCCTGTTCTGTTTTGTAATTCAGTTCCTGTGTAGCCAAGTTTACATTCCGTGTAGTAGTGATATCTTATGATGTTTCTTTTTCTGTGTGACTTATTTCACTTACAATCATCGTACCTTAATCCACTCATTATGCTGCTACGGGCCTGATGACATAGATTTCATTGCTGAGTGATATTGCATTGTACGTAAGTACCACAACTTCTTTATCCATTTTTCGCTTTCTGTGATATTGAACTTGTACCGTAAACGAGGTTCTTGTAAACAGAGCCGTCCCAACCTTTGGGGTGGCTGTGTCTTTTTGATTTTAATTTCCCTAAGCTATAGGACCATAAGTGGAAGTGCCCTAGGCTCTGTTGCTTTGTTTTTTAGATGTTTCAGGAAACAGCATACACTTCTCCAGAGTGGCTGTTGGCAATTTACATCCCGCCCATCAGCATAACAAGGCTCCCAATTCTCCATGTCCTGTCTTGCCTTTCTGGATTTTACACTTTTTTCAGATGGCCCTTTTGACCGGGGGGCAGTGAGACTTCATTGTAGTGCAGATTTCCTTTGCAAGCTTGCTTGGTTGGCCAAAAAGGGCGTATGCGTTTTTTCCTGAATATATTCAGGAAAAAACGCATACGCCCTTTTTGGCCAAGTGCATCATTGTGGACGTTCTGCCTCTTTTCCTATGCTTTACATGCAATTCCCGTCTACCTCCTGAAATCGGTTTCCTGCAATTCTGCCCCGCTTTCAAGTCCTCTTGGCAGCCTTACTTCAATATATTTTTGGACGATAGCTGTCATTTATAACTCTGCAGGTTTGTGAATTACAGTGCCCCTGAGCTCCTTTCTTCAACTCGCTTTCTTGTGAGCTGGCCGCAACACCGCAGGATTGCTTCAGGCCCTAGTGTGGTTCCGGCACGGCACGCTGAGCCTTTGGTTAATTCCTCTTCCTGGTGGGAAATGAGAGTTAAATTTGCCCGTCCAGACACCCCCAGCTAGTCTCTCATTGGTTCTCCCTATTCCTGTACATTTTCCGCAGAAATTGCAAACTGGGCCAAACAGGAGGTTAAAGGCACTGACTCTCCAAGTGGGGAGAGTGTTAGTAAAGCGTCTGGAGTTTGCACCCGAGTACCAGGGGACGAAAACTGAGACACATTTGAACACGTTTCCCGATCACACGGTGGATCATACTCTGGGTTCCACATGCATGTTTTAGCTGAAGGAAGAATCCCTTAAACCTGGAGAGTTGAGACCCATGGAATGGGTACCATGCAATATGACTTCAAAGGGTCTGCATTTGCTCACCGAACCTCACCAATCCTATCACTGCTGCGTTTATGCCGCTGTACACACGCTTGATTGTCTTTCGGAGACATATAAATCCGTAGGTTTTAAGATTATTTCTAGTCAGGTATATTCTTAGGCGTTTAATATGGGGTGTTGAGTCCACTTCGTTGAGCAAGGAGTAGCTCTTGTCTATTACATATTTGGCTTATGGAACGGTATCTGTGCTAATTTCAATCTCTGGTTTCATGCAGCACCCCAACTCACCTTTCCCCTTAAGCTAGCGTAAGTTGGTTTTCTACATTTGAGACCCTGTTCTGTTTTGTAATTCAGTTCCTGTGTAGCCAAGTTTACATTCCGTGTAGTAGTGATATCTTATGATGTTTCTTTTTCTGTGTGACTTATTTCACTTACAATCATCGTACCTTAATCCACTCATTATGCTTCTACGGGCCTGATGACATAGATTTCATTGCTGAGTGATATTGCATTGTACGTAAGTACCACAACTTCTTTATCCATTTTTCGCTTTCTGTGATATTGAACTTGTACCGTAAACGAGGTTCTTGTAAACAGAGCCGTCCCAACCTTTGGGGTGGCTGTGTCTTTTTGATTTTAATTTCCCTAAACTATAGGACCATAAGTGGAAGTGCCCTAGGCTCTGTTGCTTTGTTTTTTAGATGTTTCAGGAAACAGCATACACTTCTCCAGAGTGGCTGTTGGCAATTTACATCCCGCCCATCAGCATAACAAGGCTCCCAATTCTCCATGTCCTGTCTTGCCTTTCTGGATTTTACACTTTTTTCAGATGGCCCTTTTGACCGGGGGGCAGTGAGACTTCATTGTAGTGCAGATTTCCTTTGCAAGCTTGCTTGGTTGGCCAAAAAGGGCGTATGCGTTTTTTCCTGAATATATTCAGGAAAAAACGCATACGCCCTTTTTGGCCAAGTGCATCATTGTGGACGTTCTGCCTCTTTTCCTATGCTTTACATGCAATTCCCGTCTACCTCCTGAAATCGGTTTCCTGCAATTCTGCCCCGCTTTCAAGTCCTCTTGGCAGCCTTACTTCAATATATTTTTGGACGATAGCTGTCATTTATAACTCTGCAGGTTTGTGAATTACAGTGCCCCTGAGCTCCTTTCTTCAACTCGCTTTCTTGTGAGCTGGCCGCAACACCGCAGGATTGCTTCAGGCCCTAGTGTGGTTCCGGCACGGCACGCTGAGCCTTTGGTTAATTCCTGTTCCTGGTGGGAAATGAGAGTTAAATTTGCCCGTCCAGACACCCCCAGCTAGTCTCTCATTGGTTCTCTCCATTCCTGTACATTTTCCGCAGAAATTGCAAACTGGGCCAAACAGGAGGTTAAAGGCACTGACTCTCCAAGTGGGGAGAGTGTTAGTAAAGCGTCTGGAGTTTGCACCCGAGTACCAGGGGACGAAAACTGAGACACATTTGAACACGTTTCCCGATCACACGGTGGATCATACTCTGGGTTCCACATGCATGTTTTAGCTGAAGGAAGAATCCCTTAAACCTGGAGAGTTGAGACCCATGGAATGGGTACCATGCAATATGACTTCAAAGGGTCTGCATTTGCTCACCGAACCTCACCAATCCTATCACTGCTGCGTTTATGCCGCTGTACACACGCTTGATTGTCTTTCGGAGACATATAAATCCGTAGGTTTTAAGATTATTTCTAGTCAGGTATATTCTTAGGCGTTTAATATGGGGTGTTGAGTCCACTTCGTTGAGCAAGGAGTAGCTCTTGTCTATTACATATTTGGCTTATGGAACGGTATCTGTGCTAATTTCAATCTCTGGTTTCATGCAGCACCCCAACTCACCTTTCCCCTTAAGCTAGCGTAAGTTGGTTTTCTACATTTGAGACCCTGTTCTGTTTTGTAATTCAGTTCCTGTGTAGCCAAGTTTACATTCCGTGTAGTAGTGATATCTTATGATGTTTCTTTTTCTGTGTGACTTATTTCACTTACAATCATCGTACCTTAATCCACTCATTATGCTGCTACGGGCCTGATGACATAGATTTCATTGCTGAGTGATATTGCATTGTACGTAAGTACCACAACTTCTTTATCCATTTTTCGCTTTCTGTGATATTGAACTTGTACCGTAAACGAGGTTCTTGTAAACAGAGCCGTCCCAAACTTTGGGGTGGCTGTGTCTTTTTGATTTTAATTTCCCTAAGCTATAGGACCATAAGTGGAAGTGCCCTAGGCTCTGTTGCTTTGTTTTTTAGATGTTTCAGGAAACAGCATACACTTCTCCAGAGTGGCTGTTGGCAATTTACATCCCGCCCATCAGCATAACAAGGCTCCCAATTCTCCATGTCCTGTCTTGCCTTTCTGGATTTTACACTTTTTTCAGATGGCCCTTTTGACCGGGGGGCAGTGAGACTTCATTGTAGTGCAGATTTCCTTTGCAAGCTTGCTTGGTTGGCCAAAAAGGGCGTATGCGTTTTTTCCTGAATATATTCAGGAAAAAACGCATACGCCCTTTTTGGCCAAGTGCATCATTGTGGACCTTCTGCCTCTTTTCCTATGCTTTACATGCAATTCCCGTCTACCTCCTGAAATCGGTTTCCTGCAATTCTGCCCCGCTTTCAAGTCCTCTTGGCAGCCTTACTTCAATATATTTTTGGACGATAGCTGTCATTTATAACTCTGCAGGTTTGTGAATTACAGTGCCCCTGAGCTCCTTTCTTCAACTCGCTTTCTTGTGAGCTGGCCGCAACACCGCAGGATTGCTTCAGGCCCTAGTGTGGTTCCGGCACGGCACGCTGAGCCTTTGGTTAATTCCTCTTCCTGGTGGGAAATGAGAGTTAAATTTGCCCGTCCAGACACCCCCAGCTAGTCTCTCATTGGTTCTCCCTATTCCTGTACATTTTCCGCAGAAATTGCAAACTGGGCCAAACAGGAGGTTAAAGGCACTGACTCTCCAAGTGGGGAGAGTGTTAGTAAAGCGTCTGGAGTTTGCACCCGAGTACCAGGGGACGAAAACTGAGACACATTTGAACACGTTTCCCGATCACACGGTGGATCATACTCTGGGTTCCACATGCATGTTTTAGCTGAAGGAAGAATCCCTTAAACCTGGAGAGTTGAGACCCATGGAATGGGTACCATGCAATATGACTTCAAAGGGTCTGCATTTGCTCACCGAACCTCACCAATCCTATCACTGCTGCGTTTATGCCGCTGTACACACGCTTGATTGTCTTTCGGAGACATATAAATCCGTAGGTTTTAAGATTATTTCTAGTCAGGTATATTCTTAGGCGTTTAATATGGGGTGTTGAGTCCACTTCGTTGAGCAAGGAGTAGCTCTTGTCTATTACATATTTGGCTTATGGAACGGTATCTGTGCTAATTTCAATCTCTGGTTTCATGCAGCACCCCAACTCACCTTTCCCCTTAAGCTAGCGTAAGTTGGTTTTCTACATTTGAGACCCTGTTCTGTTTTGTAATTCAGTTCCTGTGTAGCCAAGTTTACATTCCGTGTAGTAGTGATATCTTATGATGTTTCTTTTTCTGTGTGACTTATTTCACTTACAATCATCGTACCTTAATCCACTCATTATGCTGCTACGGGCCTGATGACATAGATTTCATTGCTGAGTGATATTGCATTGTACGTAAGTACCACAACTTCTTTATCCATTTTTCGCTTTCTGTGATATTGAACTTGTACCGTAAACGAGGTTCTTGTAAACAGAGCCGTCCCAACCTTTGGGGTGGCTGTGTCTTTTTGATTTTAATTTCCCTAAGCTATAGGACCATAAGTGGAAGTGCCCTAGGCTCTGTTGCTTTGTTTTTTAGATGTTTCAGGAAACAGCATACACTTCTCCAGAGTGGCTGTTGGCAATTTACATCCCGCCCATCAGCATAACAAGGCTCCCAATTCTCCATGTCCTGTCTTGCCTTTCTGGATTTTACACTTTTTTCAGATGGCCCTTTTGACCGGGGGGCAGTGAGACTTCATTGTAGTGCAGATTTCCTTTGCAAGCTTGCTTGGTTGGCCAAAAAGGGCGTATGCGTATATTCAGGAAAAAACGCATACGCCCTTTTTGGCCAAGTGCATCATTGTGGACGTTCTGCCTCTTTTCCTATGCTTTACATGCAATTCCCGTCTACCTCCTGAAATCGGTTTCCTGCAATTCTGCCCCGCTTTCAAGTCCTCTTGGCAGCCTTACTTCAATATATTTTTGGACGATAGCTGTCATTTATAACTCTGCAGGTTTGTGAATTACAGTGCCCCTGAGCTCCTTTCTTCAACTCGCTTTCTTGTGAGCTGGCCGCAACACCGCAGGATTGCTTCAGGCCCTAGTGTGGTTCCGGCACGGCACGCTGAGCCTTTGGTTAATTCCTCTTCCTGGTGGGAAATGAGAGTTAAATTTGCCCGTCCAGACACCCCCAGCTAGTCTCTCATTGGTTCTCTCCATTCCTGTACATTTTCCGCAGAAATTGCAAACTGGGCCAAACAGGAGGTTAAAGGCACTGACTCTCCAAGTGGGGAGAGTGTTAGTAAAGCGTCTGGAGTTTGCACCCGAGTACCAGGGGACGAAAACTGAGACACATTTGAACACGTTTCCCGATCACACGGTGGATCATACTCTGGGTTCCACATGCATGTTTTAGCTGAAGGAAGAATCCCTTAAACCTGGAGAGTTGAGACCCATGGAATGGGTACCATGCAATATGACTTCAAAGGGTCTGCATTTGCTCACCGAACCTCACCAATCCTATCACTGCTGCGTTTATGCCGCTGTACACACGCTTGATTGTCTTTCGGAGACATATAAATCCGTAGGTTTTAAGATTATTTCTAGTCAGGTATATTCTTAGGCGTTTAATATGGGGTGTTGAGTCCACTTCGTTGAGCAAGGAGTAGCTCTTGTCTATTACATATTTGGCTTATGGAACGGTATCTGTGCTAATTTCAATCTCTGGTTTCATGCAGCACCCCAACTCACCTTTCCCCTTAAGCTAGCGTAAGTTGGTTTTCTACATTTGAGACCCTGTTCTGTTTTGTAATTCAGTTCCTGTGTAGCCAAGTTTACATTCCGTGTAGTAGTGATATCTTATGATGTTTCTTTTTCTGTGTGACTTATTTCACTTACAATCATCGTACCTTAATCCACTCATTATGCTGCTACGGGCCTGATGACATAGATTTCATTGCTGAGTGATATTGCATTGTACGTAAGTACCACAACTTCTTTATCCATTTTTCGCTTTCTGTGATATTGAACTTGTACCGTAAACGAGGTTCTTGTAAACAGAGCCGTCCCAACCTTTGGGGTGGCTGTGTCTTTTTGATTTTAATTTCCCTAAGCTATAGGACCATAAGTGGAAGTGCCCTAGGCTCTGTTGCTTTGTTTTTTAGATGTTTCAGGAAACAGCATACACTTCTCCAGAGTGGCTGTTGGCAATTTACATCCCGCCCATCAGCATAACAAGGCTCCCAATTCTCCATGTCCTGTCTTGCCTTTCTGGATTTTACACTTTTTTCAGATGGCCCTTTTGACCGGGGGGCAGTGAGACTTCATTGTAGTGCAGATTTCCTTTGCAAGCTTGCTTGGTTGGCCAAAAAGGGCGTATGCGTTTTTTCCTGAATATATTCAGGAAAAAACGCATACGCCCTTTTTGGCCAAGTGCATCATTGTGGACGTTCTGCCTCTTTTCCTATGCTTTACATGCAATTCCCGTCTACCTCCTGAAATCGGTTTCCTGCAATTCTGCCCCGCTTTCAAGTCCTCTTGGCAGCCTTACTTCAATATATTTTTGGACGATAGCTGTCATTTATAACTCTGCAGGTTTGTGAATTACAGTGCCCCTGAGCTCCTTTCTTCAACTCGCTTTCTTGTGAGCTGGCCGCAACACCGCAGGATTGCTTCAGGCCCTAGTGTGGTTCCGGCACGGCACGCTGAGCCTTTGGTTAATTCCTCTTCCTGGTGGGAAATGAGAGTTAAATTTGCCCGTCCAGACACCCCCAGCTAGTCTCTCATTGGTTCTCCCTATTCCTGTACATTTTCCGCAGAAATTGCAAACTGGGCCAAACAGGAGGTTAAAGGCACTGACTCTCCAAGTGGGGAGAGTGTTAGTAAAGCGTCTGGAGTTTGCACCCGAGTACCAGGGGACGAAAACTGAGACACATTTGAACACGTTTCCCGATCACACGGTGGATCATACTCTGGGTTCCACATGCATGTTTTAGCTGAAGGAAGAATCCCTTAAACCTGGAGAGTTGAGACCCATGGAATGGGTACCATGCAATATGACTTCAAAGGGTCTGCATTTGCTCACCGAACCTCACCAATCCTATCACTGCTGCGTTTATGCCGCTGTACACACGCTTGATTGTCTTTCGGAGACATATAAATCCGTAGGTTTTAAGATTATTTCTAGTCAGGTATATTCTTAGGCGTTTAATATGGGGTGTTGAGTCCACTTCGTTGAGCAAGGAGTAGCTCTTGTCTATTACATATTTGGCTTATGGAACGGTATCTGTGCTAATTTCAATCTCTGGTTTCATGCAGCACCCCAACTCACCTTTCCCCTTAAGCTAGCGTAAGTTGGTTTTCTACATTTGAGACCCTGTTCTGTTTTGTAATTCAGTTCCTGTGTAGCCAAGTTTACATTCCGTGTAGTAGTGATATCTTATGATGTTTCTTTTTCTGTGTGACTTATTTCACTTACAATCATCGTACCTTAATCCACTCATTATGCTGCTACGGGCCTGATGACATAGATTTCATTGCTGAGTGATATTGCATTGTACGTAAGTACCACAACTTCTTTATCCATTTTTCGCTTTCTGTGATATTGAACTTGTACCGTAAACGAGGTTCTTGTAAACAGAGCCGTCCCAAACTTTGGGGTGGCTGTGTCTTTTTGATTTTAATTTCCCTAAGCTATAGGACCATAAGTGGAAGTGCCCTAGGCTCTGTTGCTTTGTTTTTTAGATGTTTCAGGAAACAGCATACACTTCTCCAGAGTGGCTGTTGGCAATTTACATCCCGCCCATCAGCATAACAAGGCTCCCAATTCTCCATGTCCTGTCTTGCCTTTCTGGATTTTACACTTTTTTCAGATGGCCCTTTTGACCGGGGGGCAGTGAGACTTCATTGTAGTGCAGATTTCCTTTGCAAGCTTGCTTGGTTGGCCAAAAAGGGCGTATGCGTTTTTTCCTGAATATATTCAGGAAAAAATGCATACGCCCTTTTTGGCCAAGTGCATCATTGTGGACGTTCTGCCTCTTTTCCTATGCTTTACATGCAATTCCCGTCTATCTCCTGAAATCGGTTTCCTGCAATTCTGCCCCGCTTTCAAGTCCTCTTGGCAGCCTTACTTCAATATATTTTTGGACGATAGCTGTCATTTATAACTCTGCAGGTTTGTGAATTACAGTGCCCCTGAGCTCCTTTCTTCAACTCGCTTTCTTGTGAGCTGGCCGCAACACCGCAGGATTGCTTCAGGCCCTAGTGTGGTTCCGGCACGGCACGCTGAGCCTTTGGTTAATTCCTCTTCCTGGTGGGAAATGAGAGTTAAATTTGCCCGTCCAGACACCCCCAGCTAGTCTCTCATTGGTTCTCCCCATTCCTGTACATTTTCCGCAGAAATTGCAAACTGGGCCAAACAGGAGGTTAAAGGCACTGACTCTCCAAGTGGGGAGAGTGTTAGTAAAGCGTCTGGAGTTTGCACCCGAGTACCAGGGGACGAAAACTGAGACACATTTGAACACGTTTCCCGATCACACGGTGGATCATACTCTGGGTTCCACATGCATGTTTTAGCTGAAGGAAGAATCCCTTAAACCTGGAGAGTTGAGACCCATGGAATGGGTACCATGCAATATGACTTCAAAGGGTCTGCATTTGCTCACCGAACCTCACCAATCCTATCACTGCTGCGTTTATGCCGCTGTACACACGCTTGATTGTCTTTCGGAGACATATAAATCCGTAGGTTTTAAGATTATTTCTAGTCAGGTATATTCTTAGGCGTTTAATATGGGGTGTTGAGTCCACTTCGTTGAGCAAGGAGTAGCTCTTGTCTATTACATATTTGGCTTATGGAACGGTATCTGTGCTAATTTCAATCTCTGGTTTCATGCAGCACCCCAACCCACCTTTCCCCTTAAGCTAGCATAAGTTGGTTTTCTACATTTGAGACCCTGTTCTGTTTTGTAATTCAGTTCCTGTGTAGCCAAGTTTACATTCCGTGTAGTAGTGATATCTTATGATGTTTCTTTTTCTGTGTGACTTATTTCACTTACAATCATCGTACCTTAATCCACTCATTATGCTGCTACGGGCCTGATGACATAGATTTCATTGCTGAGTGATATTGCATTGTACGTAAGTACCACAACTTCTTTATCCATTTTTCGCTTTCTGTGATATTGAACTTGTACCGTAAACAAGGTTCTTTTAAACAGAGCCGTCCCAAACTTTGGGGTGGCTGTGTCTTTTTGATTTTAATTTCCCTAAGCTATAGGACCATAAGTGGAAGTGCCCTAGGCTCTGTTGCTTTGTTTTTTAGATGTTTCAGGAAACAGCATACACTTCTCCAGAGTGGCTGTTGGCAATTTACATCCCGCCCATCAGCATAACAAGGCTCCCAATTCTCCATGTCCTGTCTTGCCTTTCTGGATTTTACACTTTTTTCAGATGGCCCTTTTGACCGGGGGGCAGTGAGACTTCATTGTAGTGCAGATTTCCTTTGCAAGCTTGCTTGGTTGGCCAAAAAGGGCGTATGCGTTTTTTCCTGAATATATTCAGGAAAAAACGCATACGCCCTTTTTGGCCAAGTGCATCATTGTGGACGTTCTGCCTCTTTTCCTATGCTTTACATGCAATTCCCGTCTACCTCCTGAAATCGGTTTCCTGCAATTCTGCCCCGCTTTCAAGTCCTCTTGGCAGCCTTACTTCAATATATTTTTGGACGATAGCTGTCATTTATAACTCTGCAGGTTTGTGAATTACAGTGCCCCTGAGCTCCTTTCTTCAACTCGCTTTCTTGTGAGCTGGCCGCAACACCGCAGGATTGCTTCAGGCCCTAGTGTGGTTCCGGCACGGCACGCTGAGCCTTTGGTTAATTCCTCTTCCTGGTGGGAAATGAGAGTTAAATTTGCCCGTCCAGACACCCCCAGCTAGTCTCTCATTGGTTCTCCCCATTCCTGTACATTTTCCGCAGAAATTGCAAACTGGGCCAAACAGGAGGTTAAAGGCACTGACTCTCCAAGTGGGGAGAGTGTTAGTAAAGCGTCTGGAGTTTGCACCCGAGTACCAGGGGACGAAAACTGAGACACATTTGAACACGTTTCCCGATCACACGGTGGATCATACTCTGGGTTCCACATGCATGTTTTAGCTGAAGGAAGAATCCCTTAAACCTGGAGAGTTGAGACCCATGGAATGGGTACCATGCAATATGACTTCAAAGGGTCTGCATTTGCTCACCGAACCTCACCAATCCTATCACTGCTGCGTTTATGCCGCTGTACACACGCTTGATTGTCTTTCGGAGACATATAAATCCGTAGGTTTTAAGATTATTTCTAGTCAGGTATATTCTTAGGCGTTTAATATGGGGTGTTGAGTCCACTTCGTTGAGCAAGGAGTAGCTCTTGTCTATTACATATTTGGCTTATGGAACGGTATCTGTGCTAATTTCAATCTCTGGTTTCATGCAGCACCCCAACTCACCTTTCCCCTTAAGCTAGCGTAAGTTGGTTTTCTACATTTGAGACCCTGTTCTGTTTTGTAATTCAGTTCCTGTGTAGCCAAGTTTACATTCCGTGTAGTAGTGATATCTTATGATGTTTCTTTTTCTGTGTGACTTATTTCACTTACAATCATCGTACCTTAATCCACTCATTATGCTGCTACGGGCCTGATGACATAGATTTCATTGCTGAGTGATATTGCATTGTACGTAAGTACCACAACTTCTTTATCCATTTTTCGCTTTCTGTGATATTGAACTTGTACCGTAAACGAGGTTCTTGTAAACAGAGCCGTCCCAACCTTTGGGGTTGCTGTGTCTTTTTGATTTTAATTTCCCTAAGCTATAGGACCATAAGTGGAAGTGCCCTAGGCTCTGTTGCTTTGTTTTTTAGATGTTTCAGGAAACAGCATACACTTCTCCAGAGTGGCTGTTGGCAATTTACATCCCGCCCATCAGCATAACAAGGCTCCCAATTCTCCATGTCCTGTCTTGCCTTTCTGGATTTTACACTTTTTTCAGATGGCCCTTTTGACCGGGGGGCAGTGAGACTTCATTGTAGTGCAGATTTCCTTTGCAAGCTTGCTTGGTTGGCCAAAAAGGGCGTATGCGTTTTTTCCTGAATATATTCAGGAAAAAACGCATACGCCCTTTTTGGCCAAGTGCATCATTGTGGACGTTCTGCCTCTTTTCCTATGCTTTACATGCAATTCCCGTCTACCTCCTGAAATCGGTTTCCTGCAATTCTGCCCCGCTTTCAAGTCCTCTTGGCAGCCTTACTTCAATATATTTTTGGACGATAGCTGTCATTTATAACTCTGCAGGTTTGTGAATTACAGTGCCCCTGAGCTCCTTTCTTCAACTCGCTTTCTTGTGAGCTGGCCGCAACACCGCAGGATTGCTTCAGGCCCTAGTGTGGTTCCGGCACGGCACGCTGAGCCTTTGGTTAATTCCTCTTCCTGGTGGGAAATGAGAGTTAAATTTGCCCGTCCAGACACCCCCAGCTAGTCTCTCATTGGTTCTCCCCATTCCTGTACATTTTCCGCAGAATTTGCAAACTGGGCCAAACAGGAGGTTAAAGGCACTGACTCTCCAAGTGGGGAGAGTGTTAGTAAAGCGTCTGGAGTTTGCACCCGAGTACCAGGGGACGAAAACTGAGACACATTTGAACACGTTTCCCGATCACACGGTGGATCATACTCTGGGTTCCACATGCATGTTTTAGCTGAAGGAAGAATCCCTTAAACCTGGAGAGTTGAGACCCATGGAATGGGTACCATGCAATATGACTTCAAAGGGTCTGCATTTGCTCACCGAACCTCACCAATCCTATCACTGCTGCGTTTATGCCGCTGTACACACGCTTGATTGTCTTTCGGAGACATATAAATCCGTAGGTTTTAAGATTATTTCTAGTCAGGTATATTCTTAGGCGTTTAATATGGGGTGTTGAGTCCACTTCGTTGAGCAAGGAGTAGCTCTTGTCTATTACATATTTGGCTTATGGAACGGTATCTGTGCTAATTTCAATCTCTGGTTTCATGCAGCACCCCAACTCACCTTTCCCCTTAAGCTAGCGTAAGTTGGTTTTCTACATTTGAGACCCTGTTCTGTTTTGTAATTCAGTTCCTGTGTAGCCAAGTTTACATTCCGTGTAGTAGTGATATCTTATGATGTTTCTTTTTCTGTGTGACTTATTTCACTTACAATCATCGTACCTTAATCCACTCATTATGCTGCTACGGGCCTGATGACATAGATTTCATTGCTGAGTGATATTGCATTGTACGTAAGTACCACAACTTCTTTATCCATTTTTCGCTTTCTGTGATATTGAACTTGTACCGTAAACGAGGTTCTTGTAAACAGAGCCGTCCCAACCTTTGGGGTGGCTGTGTCTTTTTGATTTTAATTTCCCTAAGCTATAGGACCATAAGTGGAAGTGCCCTAGGCTCTGTTGCTTTGTTTTTTAGATGTTTCAGGAAACAGCATACACTTCTCCAGAGTGGCTGTTGGCAATTTACATCCCGCCCATCAGCATAACAAGGCTCCCAATTCTCCATGTCCTGTCTTGCCTTTCTGGATTTTACACTTTTTTCAGATGGCCCTTTTGACCGGGGGGCAGTGAGACTTCATTGTAGTGCAGATTTCCTTTGCAAGCTTGCTTGGTTGGCCAAAAAGGGCGTATGCGTTTTTTCCTGAATATATTCAGGAAAAAACGCATACGCCCTTTTTGGCCAAGTGCATCATTGTGGACGTTCTGCCTCTTTTCCTATGCTTTACATGCAATTCCCGTCTACCTCCTGAAATCGGTTTCCTGCAATTCTGCCCCGCTTTCAAGTCCTCTTGGCAGCCTTACTTCAATATATTTTTGGACGATAGCTGTCATTTATAACTCTGCAGGTTTGTGAATTACAGTGCCCCTGAGCTCCTTTCTTCAACTCGCTTTCTTGTGAGCTGGCCGCAACACCGCAGGATTGCTTCAGGCCCTAGTGTGGTTCCGGCACGGCACGCTGAGCCTTTGGTTAATTCCTCTTCCTGGTGGGAAATGAGAGTTAAATTTGCCCGTCCAGACACCCCCAGCTAGTCTCTCATTGGTTCTCCCTATTCCTGTACATTTTCCGCAGAAATTGCAAACTGGGCCAAACAGGAGGTTAAAGGCACTGACTCTCCAAGTGGGGAGAGTGTTAGTAAAGCGTCTGGAGTTTGCACCCGAGTACCAGGGGACGAAAACTGAGACACATTTGAACACGTTTCCCGATCACACGGTGGATCATACTCTGGGTTCCACATGCATGTTTTAGCTGAAGGAAGAATCCCTTAAACCTGGAGAGTTGAGACCCATGGAATGGGTACCATGCAATATGACTTCAAAGGGTCTGCATTTGCTCACCGAACCTCACCAATCCTATCACTGCTGCGTTTATGCCGCTGTACACACGCTTGATTGTCTTTCGGAGACATATAAATCCGTAGGTTTTAAGATTATTTCTAGTCAGGTATATTCTTAGGCGTTTAATATGGGGTGTTGAGTCCACTTCGTTGAGCAAGGAGTAGCTCTTGTCTATTACATATTTGGCTTATGGAACGGTATCTGTGCTAATTTCAATCTCTGGTTTCATGCAGCACCCCAACTCACCTTTCCCCTTAAGCTAGCGTAAGTTGGTTTTCTACATTTGAGACCCTGTTCTGTTTTGTAATTCAGTTCCTGTGTAGCCAAGTTTACATTCCGTGTAGTAGTGATATCTTATGATGTTTCTTTTTCTGTGTGACTTATTTCACTTACAATCATCGTACCTTAATCCACTCATTATGCTTCTACGGGCCTGATGACATAGATTTCATTGCTGAGTGATATTGCATTGTACGTAAGTACCACAACTTCTTTATCCATTTTTCGCTTTCTGTGATATTGAACTTGTACCGTAAACGAGGTTCTTGTAAACAGAGCCGTCCCAACCTTTGGGGTGGCTGTGTCTTTTTGATTTTAATTTCCCTAAACTATAGGACCATAAGTGGAAGTGCCCTAGGCTCTGTTGCTTTGTTTTTTAGATGTTTCAGGAAACAGCATACACTTCTCCAGAGTGGCTGTTGGCAATTTACATCCCGCCCATCAGCATAACAAGGCTCCCAATTCTCCATGTCCTGTCTTGCCTTTCTGGATTTTACACTTTTTTCAGATGGCCCTTTTGACCGGGGGGCAGTGAGACTTCATTGTAGTGCAGATTTCCTTTGCAAGCTTGCTTGGTTGGCCAAAAAGGGCGTATGCGTTTTTTCCTGAATATATTCAGGAAAAAACGCATACGCCCTTTTTGGCCAAGTGCATCATTGTGGACGTTCTGCCTCTTTTCCTATGCTTTACATGCAATTCCCGTCTACCTCCTGAAATCGGTTTCCTGCAATTCTGCCCCGCTTTCAAGTCCTCTTGGCAGCCTTACTTCAATATATTTTTGGACGATAGCTGTCATTTATAACTCTGCAGGTTTGTGAATTACAGTGCCCCTGAGCTCCTTTCTTCAACTCGCTTTCTTGTGAGCTGGCCGCAACACCGCAGGATTGCTTCAGGCCCTAGTGTGGTTCCGGCACGGCACGCTGAGCCTTTGGTTAATTCCTGTTCCTGGTGGGAAATGAGAGTTAAATTTGCCCGTCCAGACACCCCCAGCTAGTCTCTCATTGGTTCTCTCCATTCCTGTACATTTTCCGCAGAAATTGCAAACTGGGCCAAACAGGAGGTTAAAGGCACTGACTCTCCAAGTGGGGAGAGTGTTAGTAAAGCGTCTGGAGTTTGCACCCGAGTACCAGGGGACGAAAACTGAGACACATTTGAACACGTTTCCCGATCACACGGTGGATCATACTCTGGGTTCCACATGCATGTTTTAGCTGAAGGAAGAATCCCTTAAACCTGGAGAGTTGAGACCCATGGAATGGGTACCATGCAATATGACTTCAAAGGGTCTGCATTTGCTCACCGAACCTCACCAATCCTATCACTGCTGCGTTTATGCCGCTGTACACACGCTTGATTGTCTTTCGGAGACATATAAATCCGTAGGTTTTAAGATTATTTCTAGTCAGGTATATTCTTAGGCGTTTAATATGGGGTGTTGAGTCCACTTCGTTGAGCAAGGAGTAGCTCTTGTCTATTACATATTTGGCTTATGGAACGGTATCTGTGCTAATTTCAATCTCTGGTTTCATGCAGCACCCCAACTCACCTTTCCCCTTAAGCTAGCGTAAGTTGGTTTTCTACATTTGAGACCCTGTTCTGTTTTGTAATTCAGTTCCTGTGTAGCCAAGTTTACATTCCGTGTAGTAGTGATATCTTATGATGTTTCTTTTTCTGTGTGACTTATTTCACTTACAATCATCGTACCTTAATCCACTCATTATGCTGCTACGGGCCTGATGACATAGATTTCATTGCTGAGTGATATTGCATTGTACGTAAGTACCACAACTTCTTTATCCATTTTTCGCTTTCTGTGATATTGAACTTGTACCGTAAACGAGGTTCTTGTAAACAGAGCCGTCCCAAACTTTGGGGTGGCTGTGTCTTTTTTATTTTAATTTCCCTAAGCTATAGGACCATAAGTGGAAGTGCCCTAGGCTCTGTTGCTTTGTTTTTTAGATGTTTCAGGAAACAGCATACACTTCTCCAGAGTGGCTGTTGGCAATTTACATCCCGCCCATCAGCATAACAAGGCTCCCAATTCTCCATGTCCTGTCTTGCCTTTCTGGATTTTACACTTTTTTCAGATGGCCCTTTTGACCGGGGGGCAGTGAGACTTCATTGTAGTGCAGATTTCCTTTGCAAGCTTGCTTGGTTGGCCAAAAAGGGCGTATGCGTTTTTTCCTGAATATATTCAGGAAAAAACGCATACGCCCTTTTTGGCCAAGTGCATCATTGTGGACGTTCTGCCTCTTTTCCTATGCTTTACATGCAATTCCCGTCTACCTCCTGAAATCGGTTTCCTGCAATTCTGCCCCGCTTTCAAGTCCTCTTGGCAGCCTTACTTCAATATATTTTTGGACGATAGCTGTCATTTATAACTCTGCAGGTTTGTGAATTACAGTGCCCCTGAGCTCCTTTCTTCAACTCGCTTTCTTGTGAGCTGGCCGCAACACCGCAGGATTGCTTCAGGCCCTAGTGTGGTTCCGGCACGGCACGCTGAGCCTTTGGTTAATTCCTCTTCCTGGTGGGAAATGAGAGTTAAATTTGCCCGTCCAGACACCCCCAGCTAGTCTCTCATTGGTTCTCCCTATTCCTGTACATTTTCCGCAGAAATTGCAAACTGGGCCAAACAGGAGGTTAAAGGCACTGACTCTCCAAGTGGGGAGAGTGTTAGTAAAGCGTCTGGAGTTTGCACCCGAGTACCAGGGGACGAAAACTGAGACACATTTGAACACGTTTCCCGATCACACGGTGGATCATACTCTGGGTTCCACATGCATGTTTTAGCTGAAGGAAGAATCCCTTAAACCTGGAGAGTTGAGACCCATGGAATGGGTACCATGCAATATGACTTCAAAGGGTCTGCATTTGCTCACCGAACCTCACCAATCCTATCACTGCTGCGTTTATGCCGCTGTACACACGCTTGATTGTCTTTCGGAGACATATAAATCCGTAGGTTTTAAGATTATTTCTAGTCAGGTATATTCTTAGGCGTTTAATATGGGGTGTTGAGTCCACTTCGTTGAACAAGGAGTAGCTCTTGTCTATTACATATTTGGCTTATGGAACGGTATCTGTGCTAATTTCAATCTCTGGTTTCATGCAGCACCCCAACTCACCTTTCCCCTTAAGCTAGCGTAAGTTGGTTTTCTACATTTGAGACCCTGTTCTGTTTTGTAATTCAGTTCCTGTGTAGCCAAGTTTACATTCCGTGTAGTAGTGATATCTTATGATGTTTCTTTTTCTGTGTGACTTATTTCACTTACAATCATCGTACCTTAATCCACTCATTATGCTGCTACGGGCCTGATGACATAGATTTCATTGCTGAGTGATATTGCATTGTACGTAAGTACCACAACTTCTTTATCCATTTTTCGCTTTCTGTGATATTGAACTTGTACCGTAAACGAGGTTCTTGTAAACAGAGCCGTCCCAACCTTTGGGGTGGCTGTGTCTTTTTGATTTTAATTTCCCTAAGCTATAGGACCATAAGTGGAAGTGCCCTAGGCTCTGTTGCTTTGTTTTTTAGATGTTTCAGGAAACAGCATACACTTCTCCAGAGTGGCTGTTGGCAATTTACATCCCGCCCATCAGCATAACAAGGCTCCCAATTCTCCATGTCCTGTCTTGCCTTTCTGGATTTTACACTTTTTTCAGATGGCCCTTTTGACCGGGGGGCAGTGAGACTTCATTGTAGTGCAGATTTCCTTTGCAAGCTTGCTTGGTTGGCCAAAAAGGGCGTATGCGTATATTCAGGAAAAAACGCATACGCCCTTTTTGGCCAAGTGCATCATTGTGGACGTTCTGCCTCTTTTCCTATGCTTTACATGCAATTCCCGTCTACCTCCTGAAATCGGTTTCCTGCAATTCTGCCCCGCTTTCAAGTCCTCTTGGCAGCCTTACTTCAATATATTTTTGGACGATAGCTGTCATTTATAACTCTGCAGGTTTGTGAATTACAGTGCCCCTGAGCTCCTTTCTTCAACTCGCTTTCTTGTGAGCTGGCCGCAACACCGCAGGATTGCTTCAGGCCCTAGTGTGGTTCCGGCACGGCACGCTGAGCCTTTGGTTAATTCCTCTTCCTGGTGGGAAATGAGAGTTAAATTTGCCCGTCCAGACACCCCCAGCTAGTCTCTCATTGGTTCTCTCCATTCCTGTACATTTTCCGCAGAAATTGCAAACTGGGCCAAACAGGAGGTTAAAGGCACTGACTCTCCAAGTGGGGAGAGTGTTAGTAAAGCGTCTGGAGTTTGCACCCGAGTACCAGGGGACGAAAACTGAGACACATTTGAACACGTTTCCCGATCACACGGTGGATCATACTCTGGGTTCCACATGCATGTTTTAGCTGAAGGAAGAATCCCTTAAACCTGGAGAGTTGAGACCCATGGAATGGGTACCATGCAATATGACTTCAAAGGGTCTGCATTTGCTCACCGAACCTCACCAATCCTATCACTGCTGCGTTTATGCCGCTGTACACACGCTTGATTGTCTTTCGGAGACATATAAATCCGTAGGTTTTAAGATTATTTCTAGTCAGGTATATTCTTAGGCGTTTAATATGGGGTGTTGAGTCCACTTCGTTGAGCAAGGAGTAGCTCTTGTCTATTACATATTTGGCTTATGGAACGGTATCTGTGCTAATTTCAATCTCTGGTTTCATGCAGCACCCCAACTCACCTTTCCCCTTAAGCTAGCGTAAGTTGGTTTTCTACATTTGAGACCCTGTTCTGTTTTGTAATTCAGTTCCTGTGTAGCCAAGTTTACATTCCGTGTAGTAGTGATATCTTATGATGTTTCTTTTTCTGTGTGACTTATTTCACTTACAATCATCGTACCTTAATCCACTCATTATGCTGCTACGGGCCTGATGACATAGATTTCATTGCTGAGTGATATTGCATTGTACGTAAGTACCACAACTTCTTTATCCATTTTTCGCTTTCTGTGATATTGAACTTGTACCGTAAACGAGGTTCTTGTAAACAGAGCCGTCCCAAACTTTGGGGTGGCTGTGTCTTTTTTATTTTAATTTCCCTAAGCTATAGGACCATAAGTGGAAGTGCCCTAGGCTCTGTTGCTTTGTTTTTTAGATGTTTCAGGAAACAGCATACACTTCTCCAGAGTGGCTGTTGGCAATTTACATCCCGCCCATCAGCATAACAAGGCTCCCAATTCTCCATGTCCTGTCTTGCCTTTCTGGATTTTACACTTTTTTCAGATGGCCCTTTTGACCGGGGGGCAGTGAGACTTCATTGTAGTGCAGATTTCCTTTGCAAGCTTGCTTGGTTGGCCAAAAAGGGCGTATGCGTTTTTTCCTGAATATATTCAGGAAAAAACGCATACGCCCTTTTTGGCCAAGTGCATCATTGTGGACGTTCTGCCTCTTTTCCTATGCTTTACATGCAATTCCCGTCTACCTCCTGAAATCGGTTTCCTGCAATTCTGCCCCGCTTTCAAGTCCTCTTGGCAGCCTTACTTCAATATATTTTTGGACGATAGCTGTCATTTATAACTCTGCAGGTTTGTGAATTACAGTGCCCCTGAGCTCCTTTCTTCAACTCGCTTTCTTGTGAGCTGGCCGCAACACCGCAGGATTGCTTCAGGCCCTAGTGTGGTTCCGGCACGGCACGCTGAGCCTTTGGTTAATTCCTCTTCCTGGTGGGAAATGAGAGTTAAATTTGCCCGTCCAGACACCCCCAGCTAGTCTCTCATTGGTTCTCCCTATTCCTGTACATTTTCCGCAGAAATTGCAAACTGGGCCAAACAGGAGGTTAAAGGCACTGACTCTCCAAGTGGGGAGAGTGTTAGTAAAGCGTCTGGAGTTTGCACCCGAGTACCAGGGGACGAAAACTGAGACACATTTGAACACGTTTCCCGATCACACGGTGGATCATACTCTGGGTTCCACATGCATGTTTTAGCTGAAGGAAGAATCCCTTAAACCTGGAGAGTTGAGACCCATGGAATGGGTACCATGCAATATGACTTCAAAGGGTCTGCATTTGCTCACCGAACCTCACCAATCCTATCACTGCTGCGTTTATGCCGCTGTACACACGCTTGATTGTCTTTCGGAGACATATAAATCCGTAGGTTTTAAGATTATTTCTAGTCAGGTATATTCTTAGGCGTTTAATATGGGGTGTTGAGTCCACTTCGTTGAACAAGGAGTAGCTCTTGTCTATTACATATTTGGCTTATGGAACGGTATCTGTGCTAATTTCAATCTCTGGTTTCATGCAGCACCCCAACTCACCTTTCCCCTTAAGCTAGCGTAAGTTGGTTTTCTACATTTGAGACCCTGTTCTGTTTTGTAATTCAGTTCCTGTGTAGCCAAGTTTACATTCCGTGTAGTAGTGATATCTTATGATGTTTCTTTTTCTGTGTGACTTATTTCACTTACAATCATCGTACCTTAATCCACTCATTATGCTGCTACGGGCCTGATGACATAGATTTCATTGCTGAGTGATATTGCATTGTACGTAAGTACCACAACTTCTTTATCCATTTTTCGCTTTCTGTGATATTGAACTTGTACCGTAAACGAGGTTCTTGTAAACAGAGCCGTCCCAACCTTTGGGGTGGCTGTGTCTTTTTGATTTTAATTTCCCTAAGCTATAGGACCATAAGTGGAAGTGCCCTAGGCTCTGTTGCTTTGTTTTTTAGATGTTTCAGGAAACAGCATACACTTCTCCAGAGTGGCTGTTGGCAATTTACATCCCGCCCATCAGCATAACAAGGCTCCCAATTCTCCATGTCCTGTCTTGCCTTTCTGGATTTTACACTTTTTTCAGATGGCCCTTTTGACCGGGGGGCAGTGAGACTTCATTGTAGTGCAGATTTCCTTTGCAAGCTTGCTTGGTTGGCCAAAAAGGGCGTATGCGTATATTCAGGAAAAAACGCATACGCCCTTTTTGGCCAAGTGCATCATTGTGGACGTTCTGCCTCTTTTCCTATGCTTTACATGCAATTCCCGTCTACCTCCTGAAATCGGTTTCCTGCAATTCTGCCCCGCTTTCAAGTCCTCTTGGCAGCCTTACTTCAATATATTTTTGGACGATAGCTGTCATTTATAACTCTGCAGGTTTGTGAATTACAGTGCCCCTGAGCTCCTTTCTTCAACTCGCTTTCTTGTGAGCTGGCCGCAACACCGCAGGATTGCTTCAGGCCCTAGTGTGGTTCCGGCACGGCACGCTGAGCCTTTGGTTAATTCCTCTTCCTGGTGGGAAATGAGAGTTAAATTTGCCCGTCCAGACACCCCCAGCTAGTCTCTCATTGGTTCTCTCCATTCCTGTACATTTTCCGCAGAAATTGCAAACTGGGCCAAACAGGAGGTTAAAGGCACTGACTCTCCAAGTGGGGAGAGTGTTAGTAAAGCGTCTGGAGTTTGCACCCGAGTACCAGGGGACGAAAACTGAGACACATTTGAACACGTTTCCCGATCACACGGTGGATCATACTCTGGGTTCCACATGCATGTTTTAGCTGAAGGAAGAATCCCTTAAACCTGGAGAGTTGAGACCCATGGAATGGGTACCATGCAATATGACTTCAAAGGGTCTGCATTTGCTCACCGAACCTCACCAATCCTATCACTGCTGCGTTTATGCCGCTGTACACACGCTTGATTGTCTTTCGGAGACATATAAATCCGTAGGTTTTAAGATTATTTCTAGTCAGGTATATTCTTAGGCGTTTAATATGGGGTGTTGAGTCCACTTCGTTGAGCAAGGAGTAGCTCTTGTCTATTACATATTTGGCTTATGGAACGGTATCTGTGCTAATTTCAATCTCTGGTTTCATGCAGCACCCCAACTCACCTTTCCCCTTAAGCTAGCGTAAGTTGGTTTTCTACATTTGAGACCCTGTTCTGTTTTGTAATTCAGTTCCTGTGTAGCCAAGTTTACATTCCGTGTAGTAGTGATATCTTATGATGTTTCTTTTTCTGTGTGACTTATTTCACTTACAATCATCGTACCTTAATCCACTCATTATGCTGCTACGGGCCTGATGACATAGATTTCATTGCTGAGTGATATTGCATTGTACGTAAGTACCACAACTTCTTTATCCATTTTTCGCTTTCTGTGATATTGAACTTGTACCGTAAACGAGGTTCTTGTAAACAGAGCCGTCCCAACCTTTGGGGTGGCTGTGTCTTTTTGATTTTAATTTCCCTAAGCTATAGGACCATAAGTGGAAGTGCCCTAGGCTCTGTTGCTTTGTTTTTTAGATGTTTCAGGAAACAGCATACA
Organism: Leucopleurus acutus; assembly: GCF_964270905.1. Classification (NCBI taxonomy): domain Eukaryota; kingdom Metazoa; phylum Chordata; class Mammalia; order Artiodactyla; family Delphinidae; genus Leucopleurus; species Leucopleurus acutus. The sequence continues at coordinate 123,612 of NW_028139048.1, read as the reverse complement.
CTTCTCCAGAGTGGCTGTTGGCAATTTACATCCCGCCCATCAGCATAACAAGGCTCCCAATTCTCCATGTCCTGTCTTGCCTTTCTGGATTTTACACTTTTTTCAGATGGCCCTTTTGACCGGGGGGCAGTGAGACTTCATTGTAGTGCAGATTTCCTTTGCAAGCTTGCTTGGTTGGCCAAAAAGGGCGTATGCGTTTTTTCCTGAATATATTCAGGAAAAAACGCATACGCCCTTTTTGGCCAAGTGCATCATTGTGGACGTTCTGCCTCTTTTCCTATGCTTTACATGCAATTCCCGTCTACCTCCTGAAATCGGTTTCCTGCAATTCTGCCCCGCTTTCAAGTCCTCTTGGCAGCCTTACTTCAATATATTTTTGGACGATAGCTGTCATTTATAACTCTGCAGGTTTGTGAATTACAGTGCCCCTGAGCTCCTTTCTTCAACTCGCTTTCTTGTGAGCTGGCCGCAACACCGCAGGATTGCTTCAGGCCCTAGTGTGGTTCCGGCACGGCACGCTGAGCCTTTGGTTAATTCCTCTTCCTGGTGGGAAATGAGAGTTAAATTTGCCCGTCCAGACACCCCCAGCTAGTCTCTCATTGGTTCTCCCTATTCCTGTACATTTTCCGCAGAAATTGCAAACTGGGCCAAACAGGAGGTTAAAGGCACTGACTCTCCAAGTGGGGAGAGTGTTAGTAAAGCGTCTGGAGTTTGCACCCGAGTACCAGGGGACGAAAACTGAGACACATTTGAACACGTTTCCCGATCACACGGTGGATCATACTCTGGGTTCCACATGCATGTTTTAGCTGAAGGAAGAATCCCTTAAACCTGGAGAGTTGAGACCCATGGAATGGGTACCATGCAATATGACTTCAAAGGGTCTGCATTTGCTCACCGAACCTCACCAATCCTATCACTGCTGCGTTTATGCCGCTGTACACACGCTTGATTGTCTTTCGGAGACATATAAATCCGTAGGTTTTAAGATTATTTCTAGTCAGGTATATTCTTAGGCGTTTAATATGGGGTGTTGAGTCCACTTCGTTGAGCAAGGAGTAGCTCTTGTCTATTACATATTTGGCTTATGGAACGGTATCTGTGCTAATTTCAATCTCTGGTTTCATGCAGCACCCCAACTCACCTTTCCCCTTAAGCTAGCGTAAGTTGGTTTTCTACATTTGAGACCCTGTTCTGTTTTGTAATTCAGTTCCTGTGTAGCCAAGTTTACATTCCGTGTAGTAGTGATATCTTATGATGTTTCTTTTTCTGTGTGACTTATTTCACTTACAATCATCGTACCTTAATCCACTCATTATGCTGCTACGGGCCTGATGACATAGATTTCATTGCTGAGTGATATTGCATTGTACGTAAGTACCACAACTTCTTTATCCATTTTTCGCTTTCTGTGATATTGAACTTGTACCGTAAACGAGGTTCTTGTAAACAGAGCCGTCCCAACCTTTGGGGTGGCTGTGTCTTTTTGATTTTAATTTCCCTAAGCTATAGGACCATAAGTGGAAGTGCCCTAGGCTCTGTTGCTTTGTTTTTTAGATGTTTCAGGAAACAGCATACACTTCTCCAGAGTGGCTGTTGGCAATTTACATCCCGCCCATCAGCATAACAAGGCTCCCAATTCTCCATGTCCTGTCTTGCCTTTCTGGATTTTACACTTTTTTCAGATGGCCCTTTTGACCGGGGGGCAGTGAGACTTCATTGTAGTGCAGATTTCCTTTGCAAGCTTGCTTGGTTGGCCAAAAAGGGCGTATGCGTTTTTTCCTGAATATATTCAGGAAAAAAAGCATACGCCCTTTTTGGCCAAGTGCATCATTGTGGACGTTCTGCCTCTTTTCCTATGCTTTACATGCAATTCCCGTCTACCTCCTGAAATCGGTTTCCTGCAATTCTGCCCCGCTTTCAAGTCCTCTTGGCAGCCTTACTTCAATATATTTTTGGACGATAGCTGTCATTTATAACTCTGCAGGTTTGTGAATTACAGTGCCCCTGAGCTCCTTTCTTCAACTCGCTTTCTTGTGAGCTGGCCGCAACACCGCAGGATTGCTTCAGGCCCTAGTGTGGTTCCGGCACGGCACGCTGAGCCTTTGGTTAATTCCTCTTCCTGGTGGGAAATGAGAGTTAAATTTGCCCGTCCAGACACCCCCAGCTAGTCTCTCATTGGTTCTCTCCATTCCTGTACATTTTCCGCAGAAATTGCAAACTGGGCCAAACAGGAGGTTAAAGGCACTGACTCTCCAAGTGGGGAGAGTGTTAGTAAAGCGTCTGGAGTTTGCACCCGAGTACCAGGGGACGAAAACTGAGACACATTTGAACACGTTTCCCGATCACACGGTGGATCATACTCTGGGTTCCACATGCATGTTTTAGCTGAAGGAAGAATCCCTTAAACCTGGAGAGTTGAGACCCATGGAATGGGTACCATGCAATATGACTTCAAAGGGTCTGCATTTGCTCACCGAACCTCACCAATCCTATCACTGCTGCGTTTATGCCGCTGTACACACGCTTGATTGTCTTTCGGAGACATATAAATCCGTAGGTTTTAAGATTATTTCTAGTCAGGTATATTCTTAGGCGTTTAATATGGGGTGTTGAGTCCACTTCGTTGAGCAAGGAGTAGCTCTTGTCTATTACATATTTGGCTTATGGAACGGTATCTGTGCTAATTTCAATCTCTGGTTTCATGCAGCACCCCAACTCACCTTTCCCCTTAAGCTAGCGTAAGTTGGTTTTCTACATTTGAGACCCTGTTCTGTTTTGTAATTCAGTTCCTGTGTAGCCAAGTTTACATTCCGTGTAGTAGTGATATCTTATGATGTTTCTTTTTCTGTGTGACTTATTTCACTTACAATCATCGTACCTTAATCCACTCATTATGCTGCTACGGGCCTGATGACATAGATTTCATTGCTGAGTGATATTGCATTGTACGTAAGTACCACAACTTCTTTATCCATTTTTCGCTTTCTGTGATATTGAACTTGTACCGTAAACGAGGTTCTTGTAAACAGAGCCGTCCCAACCTTTGGGGTGGCTGTGTCTTTTTGATTTTAATTTCCCTAAGCTATAGGACCATAAGTGGAAGTGCCCTAGGCTCTGTTGCTTTGTTTTTTAGATGTTTCAGGAAACAGCATACACTTCTCCAGAGTGGCTGTTGGCAATTTACATCCCGCCCATCAGCATAACAAGGCTCCCAATTCTCCATGTCCTGTCTTGCCTTTCTGGATTTTACACTTTTTTCAGATGGCCCTTTTGACCGGGGGGCAGTGAGACTTCATTGTAGTGCAGATTTCCTTTGCAAGCTTGCTTGGTTGGCCAAAAAGGGCGTATGCGTTTTTTCCTGAATATATTCAGGAAAAAACGCATACGCCCTTTTTGGCCAAGTGCATCATTGTGGACGTTCTGCCTCTTTTCCTATGCTTTACATGCAATTCCCGTCTACCTCCTGAAATCGGTTTCCTGCAATTCTGCCCCGCTTTCAAGTCCTCTTGGCAGCCTTACTTCAATATATTTTTGGACGATAGCTGTCATTTATAACTCTGCAGGTTTGTGAATTACAGTGCCCCTGAGCTCCTTTCTTCAACTCGCTTTCTTGTGAGCTGGCCGCAACACCGCAGGATTGCTTCAGGCCCTAGTGTGGTTCCGGCACGGCACGCTGAGCCTTTGGTTAATTCCTGTTCCTGGTGGGAAATGAGAGTTAAATTTGCCCGTCCAGACACCCCCAGCTAGTCTCTCATTGGTTCTCTCCATTCCTGTACATTTTCCGCAGAAATTGCAAACTGGGCCAAACAGGAGGTTAAAGGCACTGACTCTCCAAGTGGAGAGAGTGTTAGTAAAGCGTCTGGAGTTTGCACCCGAGTACCAGGGGACGAAAACTGAGACACATTTGAACACGTTTCCCGATCACACGGTGGATCATACTCTGGGTTCCACATGCATGTTTTAGCTGAAGGAAGAATCCCTTAAACCTGGAGAGTTGAGACCCATGGAATGGGTACCATGCAATATGACTTCAAAGGGTCTGCATTTGCTCACCGAACCTCACCAATCCTATCACTGCTGCGTTTATGCCGCTGTACACACGCTTGATTGTCTTTCGGAGACATATAAATCCGTAGGTTTTAAGATTATTTCTAGTCAGGTATATTCTTAGGCGTTTAATATGGGGTGTTGAGTCCACTTCGTTGAGCAAGGAGTAGCTCTTGTCTATTACATATTTGGCTTATGGAACGGTATCTGTGCTAATTTCAATCTCTGGTTTCATGCAGCACCCCAACTCACCTTTCCCCTTAAGCTAGCGTAAGTTGGTTTTCTACATTTGAGACCCTGTTCTGTTTTGTAATTCAGTTCCTGTGTAGCCAAGTTTACATTCCGTGTAGTAGTGATATCTTATGATGTTTCTTTTTCTGTGTGACTTATTTCACTTACAATCATCGTACCTTAATCCACTCATTATGCTGCTACGGGCCTGATGACATAGATTTCATTGCTGAGTGATATTGCATTGTACGTAAGTACCACAACTTCTTTATCCATTTTTCGCTTTCTGTGATATTGAACTTGTACCGTAAACGAGGTTCTTGTAAACAGAGCCGTCCCAACCTTTGGGGTGGCTGTGTCTTTTTGATTTTAATTTCCCTAAGCTATAGGACCATAAGTGGAAGTGCCCTAGGCTCTGTTGCTTTGTTTTTTAGATGTTTCAGGAAACAGCATACACTTCTCCAGAGTGGCTGTTGGCAATTTACATCCCGCCCATCAGCATAACAAGGCTCCCAATTCTCCATGTCCTGTCTTGCCTTTCTGGATTTTACACTTTTTTCAGATGGCCCTTTTGACCGGGGGGCAGTGAGACTTCATTGTAGTGCAGATTTCCTTTGCAAGCTTGCTTGGTTGGCCAAAAAGGGCGTATGCGTTTTTTCCTGAATATATTCAGGAAAAAACGCATACGCCCTTTTTGGCCAAGTGCATCATTGTGGACGTTCTGCCTCTTTTCCTATGCTTTACATGCAATTCCCGTCTACCTCCTGAAATCGGTTTCCTGCAATTCTGCCCCGCTTTCAAGTCCTCTTGGCAGCCTTACTTCAATATATTTTTGGACGATAGCTGTCATTTATAACTCTGCAGGTTTGTGAATTACAGTGCCCCTGAGCTCCTTTCTTCAACTCGCTTTCTTGTGAGCTGGCCGCAACACCGCAGGATTGCTTCAGGCCCTAGTGTGGTTCCGGCACGGCACGCTGAGCCTTTGGTTAATTCCTCTTCCTGGTGGGAAATGAGAGTTAAATTTGCCCGTCCAGACACCCCCAGCTAGTCTCTCATTGGTTCTCCCTATTCCTGTACATTTTCCGCAGAAATTGCAAACTGGGCCAAACAGGAGGTTAAAGGCACTGACTCTCCAAGTGGGGAGAGTGTTAGTAAAGCGTCTGGAGTTTGCACCCGAGTACCAGGGGACGAAAACTGAGACACATTTGAACACGTTTCCCGATCACACGGTGGATCATACTCTGGGTTCCACATGCATGTTTTAGCTGAAGGAAGAATCCCTTAAACCTGGAGAGTTGAGACCCATGGAATGGGTACCATGCAATATGACTTCAAAGGGTCTGCATTTGCTCACCGAACCTCACCAATCCTATCACTGCTGCGTTTATGCCGCTGTACACACGCTTGATTGTCTTTCGGAGACATATAAATCCGTAGGTTTTAAGATTATTTCTAGTCAGGTATATTCTTAGGCGTTTAATATGGGGTGTTGAGTCCACTTCGTTGAGCAAGGAGTAGCTCTTGTCTATTACATATTTGGCTTATGGAACGGTATCTGTGCTAATTTCAATCTCTGGTTTCATGCAGCACCCCAACTCACCTTTCCCCTTAAGCTAGCGTAAGTTGGTTTTCTACATTTGAGACCCTGTTCTGTTTTGTAATTCAGTTCCTGTGTAGCCAAGTTTACATTCCGTGTAGTAGTGATATCTTATGATGTTTCTTTTTCTGTGTGACTTATTTCACTTACAATCATCGTACCTTAATCCACTCATTATGCTGCTACGGGCCTGATGACATAGATTTCATTGCTGAGTGATATTGCATTGTACGTAAGTACCACAACTTCTTTATCCATTTTTCGCTTTCTGTGATATTGAACTTGTACCGTAAACGAGGTTCTTGTAAACAGAGCCGTCCCAAACTTTGGGGTGGCTGTGTCTTTTTGATTTTAATTTCCCTAAGCTATAGGACCATAAGTGGAAGTGCCCTAGGCTCTGTTGCTTTGTTTTTTAGATGTTTCAGGAAACAGCATACACTTCTCCAGAGTGGCTGTTGGCAATTTACATCCCGCCCATCAGCATAACAAGGCTCCCAATTCTCCATGTCCTGTCTTGCCTTTCTGGATTTTACACTTTTTTCAGATGGCCCTTTTGACCGGGGGGCAGTGAGACTTCATTGTAGTGCAGATTTCCTTTGCAAGCTTGCTTGGTTGGCCAAAAAGGGCGTATGCGTTTTTTCCTGAATATATTCAGGAAAAAACGCATACGCCCTTTTTGGCCAAGTGCATCATTGTGGACGTTCTGCCTCTTTTCCTATGCTTTACATGCAATTCCCGTCTACCTCCTGAAATCGGTTTCCTGCAATTCTGCCCCGCTTTCAAGTCCTCTTGGCAGCTTTACTTCAATATATTTTTGGACGATAGCTGTCATTTATAACTCTGCAGGTTTGTGAATTACAGTGCCCCTGAGCTCCTTTCTTCAACTCGCTTTCTTGTGAGCTGGCCGCAACACCGCAGGATTGCTTCAGGCCCTAGTGTGGTTCCGGCACGGCACGCTGAGCCTTTGGTTAATTCCTCTTCCTGGTGGGAAATGAGAGTTAAATTTGCCCGTCCAGACACCCCCAGCTAGTCTCTCATTGGTTCTCCCTATTCCTGTACATTTTCCGCAGAAATTGCAAACTGGGCCAAACAGGAGGTTAAAGGCACTGACTCTCCAAGTGGGGAGAGTGTTAGTAAAGCGTCTGGAGTTTGCACCCGAGTACCAGGGGACGAAAACTGAGACACATTTGAACACGTTTCCCGATCACACGGTGGATCATACTCTGGGTTCCACATGCATGTTTTAGCTGAAGGAAGAATCCCTTAAACCTGGAGAGTTGAGACCCATGGAATGGGTACCATGCAATATGACTTCAAAGGGTCTGCATTTGCTCACCGAACCTCACCAATCCTATCACTGCTGCGTTTATGCCGCTGTACACACGCTTGATTGTCTTTCGGAGACATATAAATCCGTAGGTTTTAAGATTATTTCTAGTCAGGTATATTCTTAGGCGTTTAATATGGGGTGTTGAGTCCACTTCGTTGAGCAAGGAGTAGCTCTTGTCTATTACATATTTGGCTTATGGAACGGTATCTGTGCTAATTTCAATCTCTGGTTTCATGCAGCACCCCAACTCACCTTTCCCCTTAAGCTAGCGTAAGTTGGTTTTCTACATTTGAGACCCTGTTCTGTTTTGTAATTCAGTTCCTGTGTAGCCAAGTTTACATTCCGTGTAGTAGTGATATCTTATGATGTTTCTTTTTCTGTGTGACTTATTTCACTTACAATCATCGTACCTTAATCCACTCATTATGCTGCTACGGGCCTGATGACATAGATTTCATTGCTGAGTGATATTGCATTGTACGTAAGTACCACAACTTCTTTATCCATTTTTCGCTTTCTGTGATATTGAACTTGTACCGTAAACGAGGTTCTTGTAAACAGAGCCGTCCCAAACTTTGGGGTGGCTGTGTCTTTTTGATTTTAATTTCCCTAAGCTATAGGACCATAAGTGGAAGTGCCCTAGGCTCTGTTGCTTTGTTTTTTAGATGTTTCAGGAAACAGCATACACTTCTCCAGAGTGGCTGTTGGCAATTTACATCCCGCCCATCAGCATAACAAGGCTCCCAATTCTCCATGTCCTGTCTTGCCTTTCTGGATTTTACACTTTTTTCAGATGGCCCTTTTGACCGGGGGGCAGTGAGACTTCATTGTAGTGCAGATTTCCTTTGCAAGCTTGCTTGGTTGGCCAAAAAGGGCGTATGCGTTTTTTCCTGAATATATTCAGGAAAAAACGCATACGCCCTTTTTGGCCAAGTGCATCATTGTGGACGTTCTGCCTCTTTTCCTATGCTTTACATGCAATTCCCGTCTACCTCCTGAAATCGGTTTCCTGCAATTCTGCCCCGCTTTCAAGTCCTCTTGGCAGCCTTACTTCAATATATTTTTGGACGATAGCTGTCATTTATAACTCTGCAGGTTTGTGAATTACAGTGCCCCTGAGCTCCTTTCTTCAACTCGCTTTCTTGTGAGCTGGCCGCAACACCGCAGGATTGCTTCAGGCCCTAGTGTGGTTCTGGCACGGCACGCTGAGCCTTTGGTTAATTCCTCTTCCTGGTGGGAAATGAGAGTTAAATTTGCCCGTCCAGACACCCCCAGCTAGTCTCTCATTGGTTCTCCCTATTCCTGTACATTTTCCGCAGAAATTGCAAACTGGGCCAAACAGGAGGTTAAAGGCACTGACTCTCCAAGTGGGGAGAGTGTTAGTAAAGCGTCTGGAGTTTGCACCCGAGTACCAGGGGACGAAAACTGAGACACATTTGAACACGTTTCCCGATCACACGGTGGATCATACTCTGGGTTCCACATGCATGTTTTAGCTGAAGGAAGAATCCCTTAAACCTGGAGAGTTGAGACCCATGGAATGGGTACCATGCAATATGACTTCAAAGGGTCTGCATTTGCTCACCGAACCTCACCAATCCTATCACTGCTGCGTTTATGCCGCTGTACACACGCTTGATTGTCTTTCGGAGACATATAAATCCGTAGGTTTTAAGATTATTTCTAGTCAGGTATATTCTTAGGCGTTTAATATGGGGTGTTGAGTCCACTTCGTTGAGCAAGGAGTAGCTCTTGTCTATTACATATTTGGCTTATGGAACGGTATCTGTGCTAATTTCAATCTCTGGTTTCATGCAGCACCCCAACTCACCTTTCCCCTTAAGCTAGCGTAAGTTGGTTTTCTACATTTGAGACCCTGTTCTGTTTTGTAATTCAGTTCCTGTGTAGCCAAGTTTACATTCCGTGTAGTAGTGATATCTTATGATGTTTCTTTTTCTGTGTGACTTATTTCACTTACAATCATCGTACCTTAATCCACTCATTATGCTGCTACGGGCCTGATGACATAGATTTCATTGCTGAGTGATATTGCATTGTACGTAAGTACCACAACTTCTTTATCCATTTTTCGCTTTCTGTGATATTGAACTTGTACCGTAAACGAGGTTCTTGTAAACAGAGCCGTCCCAACCTTTGGGGTTGCTGTGGCTTTTTGATTTTAATTTCCCTAAGCTATAGGACCATAAGTGGAAGTGCCCTAGGCTCTGTTGCTTTGTTTTTTAGATGTTTCAGGAAACAGCATACACTTCTCCAGAGTGGCTGTTGGCAATTTACATCCCGCCCATCAGCATAACAAGGCTCCCAATTCTCCATGTCCTGTCTTGCCTTTCTGGATTTTACACTTTTTTCAGATGGCCCTTTTGACCGGGGGGCAGTGAGACTTCATTGTAGTGCAGATTTCCTTTGCAAGCTTGCTTGGTTGGCCAAAAAGGGCGTATGCGTTTTTTCCTGAATATATTCAGGAAAAAACGCATACGCCCTTTTTGGCCAAGTGCATCATTGTGGACGTTCTGCCTCTTTTCCTATGCTTTACATGCAATTCCCGTCTACCTCCTGAAATCGGTTTCCTGCAATTCTGCCCCGCTTTCAAGTCCTCTTGGCAGCCTTACTTCAATATATTTTTGGACGATAGCTGTCATTTATAACTCTGCAGGTTTGTGAATTACAGTGCCCCTGAGCTCCTTTCTTCAACTCGCTTTCTTGTGAGCTGGCCGCAACACCACAGGATTGCTTCAGGCCCTAGTGTGGTTCCGGCACGGCACGCTGAGCCTTTGGTTAATTCCTCTTCCTGGTGGGAAATGAGAGTTAAATTTGCCCGTCCAGACACCCCCAGCTAGTCTCTCATTGGTTCTCCCTATTCCTGTACATTTTCCGCAGAAATTGCAAACTGGGCCAAACAGGAGGTTAAAGGCACTGACTCTCCAAGTGGGGAGAGTGTTAGTAAAGCGTCTGGAGTTTGCACCCGAGTACCAGGGGACGAAAACTGAGACACATTTGAACACGTTTCCCGATCACACGGTGGATCATACTCTGGGTTCCACATGCATGTTTTAGCTGAAGGAAGAATCCCTTAAACCTGGAGAGTTGAGACCCATGGAATGGGTACCATGCAATATGACTTCAAAGGGTCTGCATTTGCTCACCGAACCTCACCAATCCTATCACTGCTGCGTTTATGCCGCTGTACACACGCTTGATTGTCTTTCGGAGACATATAAATCCGTAGGTTTTAAGATTATTTCTAGTCAGGTATATTCTTAGGCGTTTAATATGGGGTGTTGAGTCCACTTCGTTGAGCAAGGAGTAGCTCTTGTCTATTACATATTTGGCTTATGGAACGGTATCTGTGCTAATTTCAATCTCTGGTTTCATGCAGCACCCCAACTCACCTTTCCCCTTAAGCTAGCGTAAGTTGGTTTTCTACATTTGAGACCCTGTTCTGTTTTGTAATTCAGTTCCTGTGTAGCCAAGTTTACATTCCGTGTAGTAGTGATATCTTATGATGTTTCTTTTTCTGTGTGACTTATTTCACTTACAATCATCGTACCTTAATCCACTCATTATGCTGCTACGGGCCTGATGACATAGATTTCATTGCTGAGTGATATTGCATTGTACGTAAGTACCACAACTTCTTTATCCATTTTTCGCTTTCTGTGATATTGAACTTGTACCGTAAACGAGGTTCTTGTAAACAGAGCCGTCCCAACCTTTGGGGTGGCTGTGTCTTTTTGATTTTAATTTCCCTAAGCTATAGGACCATAAGTGGAAGTGCCCTAGGCTCTGTTGCTTTGTTTTTTAGATGTTTCAGGAAACAGCATACACTTCTCCAGAGTGGCTGTTGGCAATTTACATCCCGCCCATCAGCATAACAAGGCTCCCAATTCTCCATGTCCTGTCTTGCCTTTCTGGATTTTACACTTTTTTCAGATGGCCCTTTTGACCGGGGGGCAGTGAGACTTCATTGTAGTGCAGATTTCCTTTGCAAGCTTGCTTGGTTGGCCAAAAAGGGCGTATGCGTTTTTTCCTGAATATATTCAGGAAAAAACGCATACGCCCTTTTTGGCCAAGTGCATCATTGTGGACGTTCTGCCTCTTTTCCTATGCTTTACATGCAATTCCCGTCTACCTCCTGAAATCGGTTTCCTGCAATTCTGCCCCGCTTTCAAGTCCTCTTGGCAGCCTTACTTCAATATATTTTTGGACGATAGCTGTCATTTATAACTCTGCAGGTTTGTGAATTACAGTGCCCCTGAGCTCCTTTCTTCAACTCGCTTTCTTGTGAGCTGGCCGCAACACCGCAGGATTGCTTCAGGCCCTAGTGTGGTTCCGGCACGGCACGCTGAGCCTTTGGTTAATTCCTGTTCCTGGTGGGAAATGAGAGTTAAATTTGCCCGTCCAGACACCCCCAGCTAGTCTCTCATTGGTTCTCTCCATTCCTGTACATTTTCCGCAGAAATTGCAAACTGGGCCAAACAGGAGGTTAAAGGCACTGACTCTCCAAGTGGGGAGAGTGTTAGTAAAGCGTCTGGAGTTTGCACCCGAGTACCAGGGGACGAAAACTGAGACACATTTGAACACGTTTCCCGATCACACGGTGGATCATACTCTGGGTTCCACATGCATGTTTTAGCTGAAGGAAGAATCCCTTAAACCTGGAGAGTTGAGACCCATGGAATGGGTACCATGCAATATGACTTCAAAGGGTCTGCATTTGCTCACCGAACCTCACCAATCCTATCACTGCTGCGTTTATGCCGCTGTACACACGCTTGATTGTCTTTCGGAGACATATAAATCCGTAGGTTTTAAGATTATTTCTAGTCAGGTATATTCTTAGGCGTTTAATATGGGGTGTTGAGTCCACTTCGTTGAGCAAGGAGTAGCTCTTGTCTATTACATATTTGGCTTATGGAACGGTATCTGTGCTAATTTCAATCTCTGGTTTCATGCAGCACCCCAACTCACCTTTCCCCTTAAGCTAGCGTAAGTTGGTTTTCTACATTTGAGACCCTGTTCTGTTTTGTAATTCAGTTCCTGTGTAGCCAAGTTTACATTCCGTGTAGTAGTGATATCTTATGATGTTTCTTTTTCTGTGTGACTTATTTCACTTACAATCATCGTACCTTAATCCACTCATTATGCTGCTACGGGCCTGATGACATAGATTTCATTGCTGAGTGATATTGCATTGTACGTAAGTACCACAACTTCTTTATCCATTTTTCGCTTTCTGTGATATTGAACTTGTACCGTAAACGAGGTTCTTGTAAACAGAGCCGTCCCAACCTTTGGGGTGGCTGTGTCTTTTTGATTTTAATTTCCCTAAGCTATAGGACCATAAGTGGAAGTGCCCTAGGCTCTGTTGCTTTGTTTTTTAGATGTTTCAGGAAACAGCATACACTTCTCCAGAGTGGCTGTTGGCAATTTACATCCCGCCCATCAGCATAACAAGGCTCCCAATTCTCCATGTCCTGTCTTGCCTTTCTGGATTTTACACTTTTTTCAGATGGCCCTTTTGACCGGGGGGCAGTGAGACTTCATTGTAGTGCAGATTTCCTTTGCAAGCTTGCTTGGTTGGCCAAAAAGGGCGTATGCGTTTTTTCCTGAATATATTCAGGAAAAAACGCATACGCCCTTTTTGGCCAAGTGCATCATTGTGGACGTTCTGCCTCTTTTCCTATGCTTTACATGCAATTCCCGTCTACCTCCTGAAATCGGTTTCCTGCAATTCTGCCCCGCTTTCAAGTCCTCTTGGCAGCCTTACTTCAATATATTTTTGGACGATAGCTGTCATTTATAACTCTGCAGGTTTGTGAATTACAGTGCCCCTGAGCTCCTTTCTTCAACTCGCTTTCTTGTGAGCTGGCCGCAACACCGCAGGATTGCTTCAGGCCCTAGTGTGGTTCCGGCACGGCACGCTGAGCCTTTGGTTAATTCCTGTTCCTGGTGGGAAATGAGAGTTAAATTTGCCCGTCCAGACACCCCCAGCTAGTCTCTCATTGGTTCTCCCTATTCCTGTACATTTTCCGCAGAAATTGCAAACTGGGCCAAACAGGAGGTTAAAGGCACTGACTCTCCAAGTGGGGAGAGTGTTAGTAAAGCGTCTGGAGTTTGCACCCGAGTACCAGGGGACGAAAACTGAGACACATTTGAACACGTTTCCCGATCACACGGTGGATCATACTCTGGGTTCCACATGCATGTTTTAGCTGAAGGAAGAATCCCTTAAACCTGGAGAGTTGAGACCCATGGAATGGGTACCATGCAATATGACTTCAAAGGGTCTGCATTTGCTCACCGAACCTCACCAATCCTATCACTGCTGCGTTTATGCCGCTGTACACACGCTTGATTGTCTTTCGGAGACATATAAATCCGTAGGTTTTAAGATTATTTCTAGTCAGGTATATTCTTAGGCGTTTAATATGGGGTGTTGAGTCCACTTCGTTGAGCAAGGAGTAGCTCTTGTCTATTACATATTTGGCTTATGGAACGGTATCTGTGCTAATTTCAATCTCTGGTTTCATGCAGCACCCCAACTCACCTTTCCCCTTAAGCTAGCGTAAGTTGGTTTTCTACATTTGAGACCCTGTTCTGTTTTGTAATTCAGTTCCTGTGTAGCCAAGTTTACATTCCGTGTAGTAGTGATATCTTATGATGTTTCTTTTTCTGTGTGACTTATTTCACTTACAATCATCGTACCTTAATCCACTCATTATGCTGCTACGGGCCTGATGACATAGATTTCATTGCTGAGTGATATTGCATTGTACGTAAGTACCACAATTTCTTTATCCATTTTTCGCTTTCTGTGATATTGAACTTGTACCGTAAACGAGGTTCTTGTAAACAGAGCCGTCCCAAACTTTGGGGTGGCTGTGTCTTTTTGATTTTAATTTCCCTAAGCTATAGGACCATAAGTGGAAGTGCCCTAGGCTCTGTTGCTTTGTTTTTTAGATGTTTCAGGAAACAGCATACACTTCTCCAGAGTGGCTGTTGGCAATTTACATCCCGCCCATCAGCATAACAAGGCTCCCAATTCTCCATGTCCTGTCTTGCCTTTCTGGATTTTACACTTTTTTCAGATGGCCCTTTTGACCGGGGGGCAGTGAGACTTCATTGTAGTGCAGATTTCCTTTGCAAGCTTGCTTGGTTGGCCAAAAAGGGCGTATGCGTTTTTTCCTGAATATATTCAGGAAAAAACGCATACGCCCTTTTTGGCCAAGTGCATCATTGTGGACGTTCTGCCTCTTTTCCTATGCTTTACATGCAATTCCCGTCTACCTCCTGAAATCGGTTTCCTGCAATTCTGCCCCGCTTTCAAGTCCTCTTGGCAGCCTTACTTCAATATATTTTTGGACGATAGCTGTCATTTATAACTCTGCAGGTTTGTGAATTACAGTGCCCCTGAGCTCCTTTCTTCAACTCGCTTTCTTGTGAGCTGGCCGCAACACCGCAGGATTGCTTCAGGCCCTAGTGTGGTTCCGGCACGGCACGCTGAGCCTTTGGTTAATTCCTCTTCCTGGTGGGAAATGAGAGTTAAATTTGCCCGTCCAGACACCCCCAGCTAGTCTCTCATTGGTTCTCCCTATTCCTGTACATTTTCCGCAGAAATTGCAAACTGGGCCAAACAGGAGGTTAAAGGCACTGACTCTCCAAGTGGGGAGAGTGTTAGTAAAGCGTCTGGAGTTTGCACCCGAGTACCAGGGGACGAAAACTGAGACACATTTGAACACGTTTCCCGATCACACGGTGGATCATACTCTGGGTTCCACATGCATGTTTTAGCTGAAGGAAGAATCCCTTAAACCTGGAGAGTTGAGACCCATGGAATGGGTACCATGCAATATGACTTCAAAGGGTCTGCATTTGCTCACCGAACCTCACCAATCCTATCACTGCTGCGTTTATGCCGCTGTACACACGCTTGATTGTCTTTCGGAGACATATAAATCCGTAGGTTTTAAGATTATTTCTAGTCAGGTATATTCTTAGGCGTTTAATATGGGGTGTTGAGTCCACTTCGTTGAGCAAGGAGTAGCTCTTGTCTATTACATATTTGGCTTATGGAACGGTATCTGTGCTAATTTCAATCTCTGGTTTCATGCAGCACCCCAACTCACCTTTCCCCTTAAGCTAGCGTAAGTTGGTTTTCTACATTTGAGACCCTGTTCTGTTTTGTAATTCAGTTCCTGTGTAGCCAAGTTTACATTCCGTGTAGTAGTGATATCTTATGATGTTTCTTTTTCTGTGTGACTTATTTCACTTACAATCATCGTACCTTAATCCACTCATTATGCTGCTACGGGCCTGATGACATAGATTTCATTGCTGAGTGATATTGCATTGTACGTAAGTACCACAACTTCTTTATCCATTTTTCGCTTTCTGTGATATTGAACTTGTACCGTAAACGAGGTTCTTGTAAACAGAGCCGTCCCAAACTTTGGGGTGGCTGTGTCTTTTTGATTTTAATTTCCCTAAGCTATAGGACCATAAGTGGAAGTGCCCTAGGCTCTGTTGCTTTGTTTTTTAGATGTTTCAGGAAACAGCATACACTTCTCCAGAGTGGCTGTTGGCAATTTACATCCCGCCCATCAGCATAACAAGGCTCCCAATTCTCCATGTACTGTCTTGCCTTTCTGGATTTTACACTTTTTTCAGATGGCCCTTTTGACCGGGGGGCAGTGAGACTTCATTGTAGTGCAGATTTCCTTTGCAAGCTTGCTTGGTTGGCCAAAAAGGGCGTATGCGTTTTTTCCTGAATATATTCAGGAAAAAACGCATACGCCCTTTTTGGCCAAGTGCATCATTGTGGACGTTCTGCCTCTTTTCCTATGCTTTACATGCAATTCCCGTCTACCTCCTGAAATCGGTTTCCTGCAATTCTGCCCCGCTTTCAAGTCCTCTTGGCAGCCTTACTTCAATATATTTTTGGACGATAGCTGTCATTTATAACTCTGCAGGTTTGTGAATTACAGTGCCCCTGAGCTCCTTTCTTCAACTCGCTTTCTTGTGAGCTGGCCACAACACCGCAGGATTGCTTCAGGCCCTAGTGTGGTTCCGGCACGGCACGCTGAGCCTTTGGTTAATTCCTCTTCCTGGTGGGAAATGAGAGTTAAATTTGCCCGTCCAGACACCCCCAGCTAGTCTCTCATTGGTTCTCCCCATTCCTGTACATTTTCCGCAGAAATTGCAAACTGGGCCAAACAGGAGGTTAAAGGCACTGACTCTCCAAGTGGGGAGAGTGTTAGTAAAGCGTCTGGAGTTTGCACCCGAGTACCAGGGGACGAAAACTGAGACACATTTGAACACGTTTCCCGATCACACGGTGGATCATACTCTGGGTTCCACATGCATGTTTTAGCTGAAGGAAGAATCCCTTAAACCTGGAGAGTTGAGACCCATGGAATGGGTACCATGCAATATGACTTCAAAGGGTCTGCATTTGCTCACCGAACCTCACCAATCCTATCACTGCTGCGTTTATGCCGCTGTACACACGCTTGATTGTCTTTCGGAGACATATAAATCCGTAGGTTTTAAGATTATTTCTAGTCAGGTATATTCTTAGGCGTTTAATATGGGGTGTTGAGTCCACTTCGTTGAGCAAGGAGTAGCTCTTGTCTATTACATATTTGGCTTATGGAACGGTATCTGTGCTAATTTCAATCTCTGGTTTCATGCAGCACCCCAACTCACCTTTCCCCTTAAGCTAGCGTAAGTTGGTTTTCTACATTTGAGACCCTGTTCTGTTTTGTAATTCAGTTCCTGTGTAGCCAAGTTTACATTCCGTGTAGTAGTGATATCTTACGATGTTTCTTTTTCTGTGTGACTTATTTCACTTACAATCATCGTACCTTAATCCACTCATTATGCTGCTACGGGCCTGATGACATAGATTTCATTGCTGAGTGATATTGCATTGTACGTAAGTACCACAACTTCTTTATCCATTTTTCACTTTCTGTGATATTGAACTTGTACCGTAAACGAGGTTCTTGTAAACAGAGCCGTCCCAACCTTTGGGGTGGCTGTGTCTTTTTGATTTTAATTTCCCTAAGCTATAGGACCATAAGTGGAAGTGCCCTAGGCTCTGTTGCTTTGTTTTTTAGATGTTTCAGGAAACAGCATACACTTCTCCAGAGTGGCTGTTGGCAATTTACATCCCGCCCATCAGCATAACAAGGCTCCCAATTCTCCATGTCCTGTCTTGCCTTTCTGGATTTTACACTTTTTTCAGATGGCCCTTTTGACCGGGGGGCAGTGAGACTTCATTGTAGTGCAGATTTCCTTTGCAAGCTTGCTTGGTTGGCCAAAAAGGGCGTATGCGTTTTTTCCTGAATATATTCAGGAAAAAACGCATACGCCCTTTTTGGCCAAGTGCATCATTGTGGACGTTCTGCCTCTTTTCCTATGCTTTACATGCAATTCCCGTCTACCTCCTGAAATCGGTTTCCTGCAATTCTGCCCCGCTTTCAAGTCCTCTTGGCAGCCTTACTTCAATATATTTTTGGACGATAGCTGTCATTTATAACTCTGCAGGTTTGTGAATTACAGTGCCCCTGAGCTCCTTTCTTCAACTCGCTTTCTTGTGAGCTGGCCGCAACACCGCAGGATTGCTTCAGGCCCTAGTGTGGTTCCGGCACGGCACGCTGAGCCTTTGGTTAATTCCTCTTCCTGGTGGGAAATGAGAGTTAAATTTGCCCGTCCAGACACCCCCAGCTAGTCTCTCATTGGTTCTCCCTATTCCTGTACATTTTCCGCAGAAATTGCAAACTGGGCCAAACAGGAGGTTAAAGGCACTGACTCTCCAAGTGGGGAGAGTGTTAGTAAAGCGTCTGGAGTTTGCACCCGAGTACCAGGGGACGAAAACTGAGACACATTTGAACACGTTTCCCGATCACACGGTGGATCATACTCTGGGTTCCACATGCATGTTTTAGCTGAAGGAAGAATCCCTTAAACCTGGAGAGTTGAGACCCATGGAATGGGTACCATGCAATATGACTTCAAAGGGTCTGCATTTGCTCACCGAACCTCACCAATCCTATCACTGCTGCGTTTATGCCGCTGTACACACGCTTGATTGTCTTTCGGAGACATATAAATCCGTAGGTTTTAAGATTATTTCTAGTCAGGTATATTCTTAGGCGTTTAATATGGGGTGTTGAGTCCACTTCGTTGAGCAAGGAGTAGCTCTTGTCTATTACATATTTGGCTTATGGAACGGTATCTGTGCTAATTTCAATCTCTGGTTTCATGCAGCACCCCAACTCACCTTTCCCCTTAAGCTAGCGTAAGTTGGTTTTCTACATTTGAGACCCTGTTCTGTTTTGTAATTCAGTTCCTGTGTAGCCAAGTTTACATTCCGTGTAGTAGTGATATCTTATGATGTTTCTTTTTCTGTGTGACTTATTTCACTTACAATCATCGTACCTTAATCCACTCATTATGCTGCTACGGGCCTGATGACATAGATTTCATTGCTGAGTGATATTGCATTGTACGTAAGTACCACAACTTCTTTATCCATTTTTCGCTTTCTGTGATATTGAACTTGTACCGTAAACGAGGTTCTTGTAAACAGAGCCATCCCAACCTTTGGGGTTGCTGTGTCTTTTTGATTTTAATTTCCCTAAGCTATAGGACCATAAGTGGAAGTGCCCTAGGCTCTGTTGCTTTGTTTTTTAGATGTTTCAGGAAACAGCATACACTTCTCCAGAGTGGCTGTTGGCAATTTACATCCCGCCCATCAGCATAACAAGGCTCCCAATTCTCCATGTCCTGTCTTGCCTTTCTGGATTTTACACTTTTTTCAGATGGCCCTTTTGACCGGGGGGCAGTGAGACTTCATTGTAGTGCAGATTTCCTTTGCAAGCTTGCTTGGTTGGCCAAAAAGGGCGTATGCGTTTTTTCCTGAATATATTCAGGAAAAAACGCATACGCCCTTTTTGGCCAAGTGCATCATTGTGGACGTTCTGCCTCTTTTCCTATGCTTTACATGCAATTCCCGTCTACCTCCTGAAATCGGTTTCCTGCAATTCTGCCCCACTTTCAAGTCCTCTTGGCAGCCTTACTTCAATATATTTTTGGACGATAGCTGTCATTTATAACTCTGCAGGTTTGTGAATTACAGTGCCCCTGAGCTCGTTTCTTCAACTCGCTTTCTTGTGAGCTGGCCGCAACACCGCAGGATTGCTTCAGGCCCTAGTGTGGTTCCGGCACGGCACGCTGAGCCTTTGGTTAATTCCTCTTCCTGGTGGGAAATGAGAGTTAAATTTGCCCGTCCAGACACCCCCAGCTAGTCTCTCATTGGTTCTCCCTATTCCTGTACATTTTCCGCAGAAATTGCAAACTGGGCCAAACAGGAGGTTAAAGGCACTGACTCTCCAAGTGGGGAGAGTGTTAGTAAAGCGTCTGGAGTTTGCACCCGAGTACCAGGGGACGAAAACTGAGACACATTTGAACACGTTTCCCGATCACACGGTGGATCATACTCTGGGTTCCACATGCATGTTTTAGCTGAAGGAAGAATCCCTTAAACCTGGAGAGTTGAGACCCATGGAATGGGTACCATGCAATATGACTTCAAAGGGTCTGCATTTGCTCACCGAACCTCACCAATCCTATCACTGCTGCGTTTATGCTGCTGTACACACGCTTGATTGTCTTTCGGAGACATATAAATCCGTAGGTTTTAAGATTATTTCTAGTCAGGTATATTCTTAGGCGTATAATATGGGGTGTTGAGTCCACTTCGTTGAGCAAGGAGTAGCTCTTGTCTATTACATATTTGGCTTATGGAACGGTATCTGTGCTAATTTCAATCTCTGGTTTCATGCAGCACCCCAACTCACCTTTCCCCTTAAGCTAGCGTAAGTTGGTTTTCTACATTTGAGACCCTGTTCTGTTTTGTAATTCAGTTCCTGTGTAGCCAAGTTTACATTCCGTGTAGTAGTGATATCTTATGATGTTTCTTTTTCTGTGTGACTTATTTCACTTACAATCATCGTACCTTAATCCACTCATTATGCTGCGACGGGCCTGATGACATAGATTTCATTGCTGAGTGATATTGCATTGTACGTAAGTACCACAACTTCTTTATCCATTTTTCGCTTTCTGTGATATTGAACTTGTACCGTAAACGAGGTTCTTGTAAACAGAGCCGTCCCAAACTTTGGGGTGGCTGTGTCTTTTTGATTTTAATTTCCCTAAGCTATAGGACCATAAGTGGAAGTGCCCTAGGCTCTGTTGCTTTGTTTTTTAGATGTTTCAGGAAACAGCATACACTTCTCCAGAGTGGCTGTTGGCAATTTACATCCCGCCCATCAGCATAACAAGGCTCCCAATTCTCCATGTCCTGTCTTGCCTTTCTGGATTTTACACTTTTTTCAGATGGCCCTTTTGACCGGGGGGCAGTGAGACTTCATTGTAGTGCAGATTTCCTTTGCAAGCTTGCTTGGTTGGCCAAAAAGGGCGTATGCGTTTTTTCCTGAATATATTCAGGAAAAAACGCATACGCCCTTTTTGGCCAAGTGCATCATTGTGGACGTTCTGCCTCTTTTCCTATGCTTTACATGCAATTCCCGTCTACCTCCTGAAATCGGTTTCCTGCAATTCTGCCCCGCTTTCAAGTCCTCTTGGCAGCCTTACTTCAATATATTTTTGGACGATAGCTGTCATTTATAACTCTGCAGGTTTGTGAATTACAGTGCCCCTGAGCTCCTTTCTTCAACTCGCTTTCTTGTGAGCTGGCCGCAACACCGCAGGATTGCTTCAGGCCCTAGTGTGGTTCCGGCACGGCACGCTGAGCCTTTGGTTAATTCCTCTTCCTGGTGGGAAATGAGAGTTAAATTTGCCCGTCCAGACACCCCCAGCTAGTCTCTCATTGGTTCTCCCTATTCCTGTACATTTTCCGCAGAAATTGCAAACTGGGCCAAACAGGAGGTTAAAGGCACTGACTCTCCAAGTGGGGAGAGTGTTAGTAAAGCGTCTGGAGTTTGCACCCGAGTACCAGGGGACGAAAACTGAGACACATTTGAACACGTTTCCCGATCACACGGTGGATCATACTCTGGGTTCCACATGCATGTTTTAGCTGAAGGAAGAATCCCTTAAACCTGGAGAGTTGAGACCCATGGAATGGGTACCATGCAATATGACTTCAAAGGGTCTGCATTTGCTCACCGAACCTCACCAATCCTATCACTGCTGCGTTTATGCCGCTGTACACACGCTTGATTGTCTTTCGGAGACATATAAATCCGTAGGTTTTAAGATTATTTCTAGTCAGGTATATTCTTAGGCGTTTAATATGGGGTGTTGAGTCCACTTCGTTGAGCAAGGAGTAGCTCTTGTCTATTACATATTTGGCTTATGGAACGGTATCTGTGCTAATTTCAATCTCTGGTTTCATGCAGCACCCCAACTCACCTTTCCCCTTAAGCTAGCGTAAGTTGGTTTTCTACATTTGAGACCCTGTTCTGTTTTGTAATTCAGTTCCTGTGTAGCCAAGTTTACATTCCGTGTAGTAGTGATATCTTATGATGTTTCTTTTTCTGTGTGACTTATTTCACTTACAATCATCGTACCTTAATCCACTCATTATGCTGCTACGGGCCTGATGACATAGATTTCATTGCTGAGTGATATTGCATTGTACGTAAGTACCACAACTTCTTTATCCATTTTTCGCTTTCTGTGATATTGAACTTGTACCGTAAACGAGGTTCTTGTAAACAGAGCCGTCCCAAACTTTGGGGTGGCTGTGTCTTTTTGATTTTAATTTCCCTAAGCTATAGGACCATAAGTGGAAGTGCCCTAGGCTCTGTTGCTTTGTTTTTTAGATGTTTCAGGAAACAGCATACACTTCTCCAGAGTGGCTGTTGGCAATTTACATCCCGCCCATCAGCATAACAAGGCTCCCAATTCTCCATGTACTGTCTTGCCTTTCTGGATTTTACACTTTTTTCAGATGGCCCTTTTGACCGGGGGGCAGTGAGACTTCATTGTAGTGCAGATTTCCTTTGCAAGCTTGCTTGGTTGGCCAAAAAGGGCGTATGCGTTTTTTCCTGAATATATTCAGGAAAAAACGCATACGCCCTTTTTGGCCAAGTGCATCATTGTGGACGTTCTGCCTCTTTTCCTATGCTTTACATGCAATTCCCGTCTACCTCCTGAAATCGGTTTCCTGCAATTCTGCCCCGCTTTCAAGTCCTCTTGGCAGCCTTACTTCAATATATTTTTGGACGATAGCTGTCATTTATAATTCTGCAGGTTTGTGAATTACAGTGCCCCTGAGCTCCTTTCTTCAACTCGCTTTCTTGTGAGCTGGCCACAACACCGCAGGATTGCTTCAGGCCCTAGTGTGGTTCCGGCACGGCACGCTGAGCCTTTGGTTAATTCCTCTTCCTGGTGGGAAATGAGAGTTAAATTTGCCCGTCCAGACACCCCCAGCTAGTCTCTCATTGGTTCTCCCCATTCCTGTACATTTTCCGCAGAAATTGCAAACTGGGCCAAACAGGAGGTTAAAGGCACTGACTCTCCAAGTGGGGAGAGTGTTAGTAAAGCGTCTGGAGTTTGCACCCGAGTACCAGGGGACGAAAACTGAGACACATTTGAACACGTTTCCCGATCACACGGTGGATCATACTCTGGGTTCCACATGCATGTTTTAGCTGAAGGAAGAATCCCTTAAACCTGGAGAGTTGAGACCCATGGAATGGGTACCATGCAATATGACTTCAAAGGGTCTGCATTTGCTCACCGAACCTCACCAATCCTATCACTGCTGCGTTTATGCCGCTGTACACACGCTTGATTGTCTTTCGGAGACATATAAATCCGTAGGTTTTAAGATTATTTCTAGTCAGGTATATTCTTAGGCGTTTAATATGGGGTGTTGAGTCCACTTCGTTGAGCAAGGAGTAGCTCTTGTCTATTACATATTTGGCTTATGGAACGGTATCTGTGCTAATTTCAATCTCTGGTTTCATGCAGCACCCCAACTCACCTTTCCCCTTAAGCTAGCGTAAGTTGGTTTTCTACATTTGAGACCCTGTTCTGTTTTGTAATTCAGTTCCTGTGTAGCCAAGTTTACATTCCGTGTAGTAGTGATATCTTACGATGTTTCTTTTTCTGTGTGACTTATTTCACTTACAATCATCGTACCTTAATCCACTCATTATGCTGCTACGGGCCTGATGACATAGATTTCATTGCTGAGTGATATTGCATTGTACGTAAGTACCACAACTTCTTTATCCATTTTTCACTTTCTGTGATATTGAACTTGTACCGTAAACGAGGTTCTTGTAAACAGAGCCGTCCCAACCTTTGGGGTGGCTGTGTCTTTTTGATTTTAATTTCCCTAAGCTATAGGACCATAAGTGGAAGTGCCCTAGGCTCTGTTGCTTTGTTTTTTAGATGTTTCAGGAAACAGCATACACTTCTCCAGAGTGGCTGTTGGCAATTTACATCCCGCCCATCAGCATAACAAGGCTCCCAATTCTCCATGTCCTGTCTTGCCTTTCTGGATTTTACACTTTTTTCAGATGGCCCTTTTGACCGGGGGGCAGTGAGACTTCATTGTAGTGCAGATTTCCTTTGCAAGCTTGCTTGGTTGGCCAAAAAGGGCGTATGCGTTTTTTCCTGAATATATTCAGGAAAAAACGCATACGCCCTTTTTGGCCAAGTGCATCATTGTGGACGTTCTGCCTCTTTTCCTATGCTTTACATGCAATTCCCGTCTACCTCCTGAAATCGGTTTCCTGCAATTCTGCCCCGCTTTCAAGTCCTCTTGGCAGCCTTACTTCAATATATTTTTGGACGATAGCTGTCATTTATAACTCTGCAGGTTTGTGAATTACAGTGCCCCTGAGCTCCTTTCTTCAACTCGCTTTCTTGTGAGCTGGCCGCAACACCGCAGGATTGCTTCAGGCCCTAGTGTGGTTCCGGCACGGCACGCTGAGCCTTTGGTTAATTCCTCTTCCTGGTGGGAAATGAGAGTTAAATTTGCCCGTCCAGACACCCCCAGCTAGTCTCTCATTGGTTCTCCCTATTCCTGTACATTTTCCGCAGAAATTGCAAACTGGGCCAAACAGGAGGTTAAAGGCACTGACTCTCCAAGTGGGGAGAGTGTTAGTAAAGCGTCTGGAGTTTGCACCCGAGTACCAGGGGACGAAAACTGAGACACATTTGAACACGTTTCCCGATCACACGGTGGATCATACTCTGGGTTCCACATGCATGTTTTAGCTGAAGGAAGAATCCCTTAAACCTGGAGAGTTGAGACCCATGGAATGGGTACCATGCAATATGACTTCAAAGGGTCTGCATTTGCTCACCGAACCTCACCAATCCTATCACTGCTGCGTTTATGCCGCTGTACACACGCTTGATTGTCTTTCGGAGACATATAAATCCGTAGGTTTTAAGATTATTTCTAGTCAGGTATATTCTTAGGCGTTTAATATGGGGTGTTGAGTCCACTTCGTTGAGCAAGGAGTAGCTCTTGTCTATTACATATTTGGCTTATGGAACGGTATCTGTGCTAATTTCAATCTCTGGTTTCATGCAGCACCCCAACTCACCTTTCCCCTTAAGCTAGCGTAAGTTGGTTTTCTACATTTGAGACCCTGTTCTGTTTTGTAATTCAGTTCCTGTGTAGCCAAGTTTACATTCCGTGTAGTAGTGATATCTTATGATGTTTCTTTTTCTGTGTGACTTATTTCACTTACAATCATCGTACCTTAATCCACTCATTATGCTGCTACGGGCCTGATGACATAGATTTCATTGCTGAGTGATATTGCATTGTACGTAAGTACCACAACTTCTTTATCCATTTTTCGCTTTCTGTGATATTGAACTTGTACCGTAAACGAGGTTCTTGTAAACAGAGCCATCCCAACCTTTGGGGTTGCTGTGTCTTTTTGATTTTAATTTCCCTAAGCTATAGGACCATAAGTGGAAGTGCCCTAGGCTCTGTTGCTTTGTTTTTTAGATGTTTCAGGAAACAGCATACACTTCTCCAGAGTGGCTGTTGGCAATTTACATCCCGCCCATCAGCATAACAAGGCTCCCAATTCTCCATGTCCTGTCTTGCCTTTCTGGATTTTACACTTTTTTCAGATGGCCCTTTTGACCGGGGGGCAGTGAGACTTCATTGTAGTGCAGATTTCCTTTGCAAGCTTGCTTGGTTGGCCAAAAAGGGCGTATGCGTTTTTTCCTGAATATATTCAGGAAAAAACGCATACGCCCTTTTTGGCCAAGTGCATCATTGTGGACGTTCTGCCTCTTTTCCTATGCTTTACATGCAATTCCCGTCTACCTCCTGAAATCGGTTTCCTGCAATTCTGCCCCACTTTCAAGTCCTCTTGGCAGCCTTACTTCAATATATTTTTGGACGATAGCTGTCATTTATAACTCTGCAGGTTTGTGAATTACAGTGCCCCTGAGCTCGTTTCTTCAACTCGCTTTCTTGTGAGCTGGCCGCAACACCGCAGGATTGCTTCAGGCCCTAGTGTGGTTCCGGCACGGCACGCTGAGCCTTTGGTTAATTCCTCTTCCTGGTGGGAAATGAGAGTTAAATTTGCCCGTCCAGACACCCCCAGCTAGTCTCTCATTGGTTCTCCCTATTCCTGTACATTTTCCGCAGAAATTGCAAACTGGGCCAAACAGGAGGTTAAAGGCACTGACTCTCCAAGTGGGGAGAGTGTTAGTAAAGCGTCTGGAGTTTGCACCCGAGTACCAGGGGACGAAAACTGAGACACATTTGAACACGTTTCCCGATCACACGGTGGATCATACTCTGGGTTCCACATGCATGTTTTAGCTGAAGGAAGAATCCCTTAAACCTGGAGAGTTGAGACCCATGGAATGGGTACCATGCAATATGACTTCAAAGGGTCTGCATTTGCTCACCGAACCTCACCAATCCTATCACTGCTGCGTTTATGCTGCTGTACACACGCTTGATTGTCTTTCGGAGACATATAAATCCGTAGGTTTTAAGATTATTTCTAGTCAGGTATATTCTTAGGCGTATAATATGGGGTGTTGAGTCCACTTCGTTGAGCAAGGAGTAGCTCTTGTCTATTACATATTTGGCTTATGGAACGGTATCTGTGCTAATTTCAATCTCTGGTTTCATGCAGCACCCCAACTCACCTTTCCCCTTAAGCTAGCGTAAGTTGGTTTTCTACATTTGAGACCCTGTTCTGTTTTGTAATTCAGTTCCTGTGTAGCCAAGTTTACATTCCGTGTAGTAGTGATATCTTATGATGTTTCTTTTTCTGTGTGACTTATTTCACTTACAATCATCGTACCTTAATCCACTCATTATGCTGCGACGGGCCTGATGACATAGATTTCATTGCTGAGTGATATTGCATTGTACGTAAGTACCACAACTTCTTTATCCATTTTTCGCTTTCTGTGATATTGAACTTGTACCGTAAACGAGGTTCTTGTAAACAGAGCCGTCCCAAACTTTGGGGTGGCTGTGTCTTTTTGATTTTAATTTCCCTAAGCTATAGGACCATAAGTGGAAGTGCCCTAGGCTCTGTTGCTTTGTTTTTTAGATGTTTCAGGAAACAGCATACACTTCTCCAGAGTGGCTGTTGGCAATTTACATCCCGCCCATCAGCATAACAAGGCTCCCAATTCTCCATGTCCTGTCTTGCCTTTCTGGATTTTACACTTTTTTCAGATGGCCCTTTTGACCGGGGGGCAGTGAGACTTCATTGTAGTGCAGATTTCCTTTGCAAGCTTGCTTGGTTGGCCAAAAAGGGCGTATGCGTTTTTTCCTGAATATATTCAGGAAAAAACGCATACGCCCTTTTTGGCCAAGTGCATCATTGTGGACGTTCTGCCTCTTTTCCTATGCTTTACATGCAATTCCCGTCTACCTCCTGAAATCGGTTTCCTGCAATTCTGCCCCGCTTTCAAGTCCTCTTGGCAGCCTTACTTCAATATATTTTTGGACGATAGCTGTCATTTATAACTCTGCAGGTTTGTGAATTACAGTGCCCCTGAGCTCCTTTCTTCAACTCGCTTTCTTGTGAGCTGGCCGCAACACCGCAGGATTGCTTCAGGCCCTAGTGTGGTTCCGGCACGGCACGCTGAGCCTTTGGTTAATTCCTCTTCCTGGTGGGAAATGAGAGTTAAATTTGCCCGTCCAGACACCCCCAGCTAGTCTCTCATTGGTTCTCCCTATTCCTGTACATTTTCCGCAGAAATTGCAAACTGGGCCAAACAGGAGGTTAAAGGCACTGACTCTCCAAGTGGGGAGAGTGTTAGTAAAGCGTCTGGAGTTTGCACCCGAGTACCAGGGGACGAAAACTGAGACACATTTGAACACGTTTCCCGATCACACGGTGGATCATACTCTGGGTTCCACATGCATGTTTTAGCTGAAGGAAGAATCCCTTAAACCTGGAGAGTTGAGACCCATGGAATGGGTACCATGCAATATGACTTCAAAGGGTCTGCATTTGCTCACCGAACCTCACCAATCCTATCACTGCTGCGTTTATGCCGCTGTACACACGCTTGATTGTCTTTCGGAGACATATAAATCCGTAGGTTTTAAGATTATTTCTAGTCAGGTATATTCTTAGGCGTTTAATATGGGGTGTTGAGTCCACTTCGTTGAGCAAGGAGTAGCTCTTGTCTATTACATATTTGGCTTATGGAACGGTATCTGTGCTAATTTCAATCTCTGGTTTCATGCAGCACCCCAACTCACCTTTCCCCTTAAGCTAGCGTAAGTTGGTTTTCTACATTTGAGACCCTGTTCTGTTTTGTAATTCAGTTCCTGTGTAGCCAAGTTTACATTCCGTGTAGTAGTGATATCTTATGATGTTTCTTTTTCTGTGTGACTTATTTCACTTACAATCATCGTACCTTAATCCACTCATTATGCTGCTACGGGCCTGATGACATAGATTTCATTGCTGAGTGATATTGCATTGTACGTAAGTACCACAACTTCTTTATCCATTTTTCGCTTTCTGTGATATTGAACTTGTACCGTAAACGAGGTTCTTGTAAACAGAGCCGTCCCAAACTTTGGGGTGGCTGTGTCTTTTTGATTTTAATTTCCCTAAGCTATAGGACCATAAGTGGAAGTGCCCTAGGCTCTGTTGCTTTGTTTTTTAGATGTTTCAGGAAACAGCATACACTTCTCCAGAGTGGCTGTTGGCAATTTACATCCCGCCCATCAGCATAACAAGGCTCCCAATTCTCCATGTCCTGTCTTGCCTTTCTGGATTTTACACTTTTTTCAGATGGCCCTTTTGACCGGGGGGCAGTGAGACTTCATTGTAGTGCAGATTTCCTTTGCAAGCTTGCTTGGTTGGCCAAAAAGGGCGTATGCGTTTTTTCCTGAATATATTCAGGAAAAAAAGCATACGCCCTTTTTGGCCAAGTGCATCATTGTGGACGTTCTGCCTCTTTTCCTATGCTTTACATGCAATTCCCGTCTACCTCCTGAAATCGGTTTCCTGCAATTCTGCCCCGCTTTCAAGTCCTCTTGGCAGCCTAACTTCAATATATTTTTGGACGATAGCTGTCATTTATAACTCTGCAGGTTTGTGAATTACAGTGCCCCTGAGCTCCTTTCTTCAACTCGCTTTCTTGTGAGCTGGCCGCAACACCGCAGGATTGCTTCAGGCCCTAGTGTGGTTCCGGCACGGCACGCTGAGCCTTTGGTTAATTCCTGTTCCTGGTGGGAAATGAGAGTTAAATTTGCCCGTCCAGACACCCCCAGCTAGTCTCTCATTGGTTCTCCCTATTCCTGTACATTTTCCGCAGAAATTGCAAACTGGGCCAAACAGGAGGTTAAAGGCACTGACTCTCCAAGTGGGGAGAGTATTAGTAAAGCGTCTGGAGTTTGCACCCGAGTACCAGGGGACGAAAACTGAGACACATTTGAACACGTTTCCCGATCACACGGTGGATCATACTCTGGGTTCCACATGCATGTTTTAGCTGAAGGAAGAATCCCTTAAACCTGGAGAGTTGAGACCCATGGAATGGGTACCATGCAATATGACTTCAAAGGGTCTGCATTTGCTCACCGAACCTCACCAATCCTATCACTGCTGCGTTTATGCCGCTGTACACACGCTTGATTGTCTTTCGGAGACATATAAATCCGTAGGTTTTAAGATTATTTCTAGTCAGGTATATTCTTAGGCGTTTAATATGGGGTGTTGAGTCCACTTCGTTGAGCAAGGAGTAGCTCTTGTCTATTACATATTTGGCTTATGGAACGGTATCTGTGCTAATTTCAATCTCTGGTTTCATGCAGCACCCCAACTCACCTTTCCCCTTAAGCTAGCGTAAGTTGGTTTTCTACATTTGAGACCCTGTTCTGTTTTGTAATTCAGTTCCTGTGTAGCCAAGTTTACATTCCGTGTAGTAGTGATATCTTATGATGTTTCTTTTTCTGTGTGACTTATTTCACTTACAATCATCGTACCTTAATCCACTCATTATGCTGCTACGGGCCTGATGACATAGATTTCATTGCTGAGTGATATTGCATTGTACGTAAGTACCACAACTTCTTTATCCATTTTTCGCTTTCTGTGATATTGAACTTGTACCGTAAACGAGGTTCTTGTAAACAGAGCCGTCCCAAACTTTGGGGTGGCTGTGTCTTTTTGATTTTAATTTCCCTAAGCTATAGGACCATAAGTGGAAGTGCCCTAGGCTCTGTTGCTTTGTTTTTTAGATGTTTCAGGAAACAGCATACACTTCTCCAGAGTGGCTGTTGGCAATTTACATCCCGCCCATCAGCATAACAAGGCTCCCAATTCTCCATGTCCTGTCTTGCCTTTCTGGATTTTACACTTTTTTCAGATGGCCCTTTTGACCGGGGGGCAGTGAGACTTCATTGTAGTGCAGATTTCCTTTGCAAGCTTGCTTGGTTGGCCAAAAAGGGCGTATGCGTTTTTTCCTGAATATATTCAGGAAAAAACGCATACGCCCTTTTTGGCCAAGTGCATCATTGTGGACGTTCTGCCTCTTTTCCTATGCTTTACATGCAATTCCCGTCTACCTCCTGAAATCGGTTTCCTGCAATTCTGCCCCGTTTTCAAGTCCTCTTGGCAGCCTTACTTCAATATATTTTTGGACGATAGCTGTCATTTATAACTCTGCAGGTTTGTGAATTACAGTGCCCCTGAGCTCCTTTCTTCAACTCGCTTTCTTGTGAGCTGGCCGCAACACCGCAGGATTGCTTCAGGCCCTAGTGTGGTTCCGGCACGGCACGCTGAGCCTTTGGTTAATTCCTCTTCCTGGTGGGAAATGAGAGTTAAATTTGCCCGTCCAGACACCCCCAGCTAGTCTCTCATTGGTTCTCCCTATTCCTGTACATTTTCCGCAGAAATTGCAAACTGGGCCAAACAGGAGGTTAAAGGCACTGACTCACCAAGTGGGGAGAGTATTAGTAAAGCATCTGGACTTTGCACCCGAGTACCAGGGGACGAAAACTGAGACACATTTGAACACGTTTCCCGATCACACGGTGGATCATACTCTGGGTTCCACATGCATGTTTTAGCTGAAGGAAGAATCCCTTAAACCTGGAGAGTTGAGACCCATGGAATGGGTACCATGCAATATGACTTCAAAGGGTCTGCATTTGCTCACCGAACCTCACCAATCCTATCACTGCTGCGTTTATGCCGCTGTACACACGCTTGATTGTCTTTCGGAGACATATAAATCCGTAGGTTTTAAGATTATTTCTAGTCAGGTATATTCTTAGGCGTTTAATATGGGGTGTTGAGTCCACTTCGTTGAGCAAGGAGTAGCTCTTGTCTATTACATATTTGGCTTATGGAACGGTATCTGTGCTAATTTCAATCTCTGGTTTCATGCAGCACCCCAACTCACCTTTCCCCTTAAGCTAGCGTAAGTTGGTTTTCTACATTTGAGACCCTGTTCTGTTTTGTAATTCAGTTCCTGTGTAGCCAAGTTTACATTCCGTGTAGTAGTGATATCTTATGATGTTTCTTTTTCTGTGTGACTTATTTCACTTACAATCATCGTACCTTAATCCACTCATTATGCTGCTACGGGCCTGATGACATAGATTTCATTGCTGAGTGATATTGCATTGTACGTAAGTACCACAACTTCTTTATCCATTTTTCGCTTTCTGTGATATTGAACTTGTACCGTAAACAAGGTTCTTGTAAACAGAGCCGTCCCAAACTTTGGGGTGGCTGTGTCTTTTTGATTTTAATTTCCCTAAGCTATAGGCCCATAAGTGGAAGTGCCCTAGGCTCTGTTGCTTTGTTTTTTAGATGTTTCAGGAAACAGCATACACTTCTCCAGAGTGGCTGTTGGCAATTTACATCCCGCCCATCAGCATAACAAGGCTCCCAATTCTCCATGTCCTGTCTTGCCTTTCTGGATTTTACACTTTTTTCAGATGGCCCTTTTGACCGGGGGGCAGTGAGACTTCATTGTAGTGCAGATTTCCTTTGCAAGCTTGCTTGGTTGGCCAAAAAGGGCGTATGCGTTTTTTCCTGAATATATTCAGGAAAAAACGCATATGCCCTTTTTGGCCAAGTGCATCATTGTGGACGTTCTGCCTCTTTTCCTATGCTTTACATGCAATTCCCGTCTACCTCCTGAAATCGTTTTCCTGCAATTCTGCCCCGCTTTCAAGTCCTCTTGGCAGCCTTACTTCAATATATTTTTGGACGATAGCTGTCATTTATAACTCTGCAGGTTTGTGAATTACAGTGCCCCTGAGCTCCTTTCTTCAACTCGCTTTCTAGTGAGCTGGCCACAACACCGCAGGATTGCTTCAGGCCCTAGTGTGGTTCCGGCACGGCACGCTGAACCTTTGGTTAATTCCTCTTCCTGGTGGGAAATGAGAGTTAAATTTGCTCGTCCAGACACCTCCAGCTAGTCTCTCATTGGTTCTCCCTATTCCTGTTCATTTTCCGCAGAAATTGCAAACTGGGCCAAACAGGAGGTTAAAGGCACTGACTCTCCAAGTGGGGAGAGTGTTAGTAAAGCGTCTTGAATGTTGCACCCGAGTACCAGGGGACGAAAACTGAGACACATTTGAACACGTTTCCCGATCACATGGTGGATCATACTCTGTGTTCCACATGCATGTTTTAGCTGAAGGAAGAATCCCTTAAACCTGGAGAGTTGAGACCCATGGAATGGGTACCATGCAATATGACTTCAAAGGGTCTGCATTTGCTCACCGAACCTCACCAATCCTATCACTGCTGCGTTTATGCCACCGTACACACGCTTGATTCTCTTTCGGAGACATATAAATCCACAGGTTTTAAGATTCTTACTAGTCAGGTGTATTCTTAGGCGTTTAATATGGGGTGTTGAGTACACTTCGTTTAGCAAGGTGTTGCTCTTGTCTATTACATATTTGGCTTATGGCACGGTATCTTTGCTAATTTCAATCTCTGCTTTCATGCAGCACCCCAACTCACCTTTCCCCTTAAGCAAGCATAAGTTGGTTTTCTACATTTGAGACCCTGTTCTGTTTTGTAATTCAGTTCCTGTGTAGCCAAGTTTACATTCCGTGTTGTACTGATATCTTATGATGTTTCTTTTTCTGTGTGACTTATTTCACTTAGAATCATCGTACCTGAATCCACTCATTATGCTGCGACGGGCCTGATGACATAGATTTCATTGCTGAGTGATATTGCATTGTACGTAAGTACCACAACTTCTTTATCCATTTTTCGCTTTCTGTGATATTGAACTTGTACCGTAAACGAGGTTCTTGTAAACAGAGCCGTCCCAAACTTTGGGGTGGCTGTGTCTTTTTGATTTTAATTTCCCTAAGCTATAGGACCATAAGTGGAAGTGCCCTAGGCTCTGTTGCTTTGTTTTTTAGATGTTTCAGGAAACAGCATACACTTCTCCAGAGTGGCTGTTGGCAATTTACATCCCGCCCATCAGCATAACAAGGCTCCCAGTTCTCCATGGCCTGTCCTGCCTTTCTGGATTTTACACTTTTTTCAGATGGCCCTTTTGACCGGGGGGCAGTGAGACTTCATTGTAGTGCAGATTTCCTTTGCAAGCTTGCTTGGTTGGCCAAAAAGGGCGTATGCGTTTTTTCCTGAATATATTCAGGAAAGAACGCATACGCCCTTTTTGGCCAAGTGCATCATTGTGTACGTTCTGCCTCTTTTCCTATGCTTTACATGCAATTCCCGTCTACCTCCTGAAATCGGTTTCCTGCAATTCTGCCCCGCTTTCAAGTCCTCTTGGCAGCCTTACTTCAATATATTTTTGGACGATAGCTGTCATTTATAACTCTGCAGGTTTGTGAATTACAGTGCCCCTGAGCTCCTTTCTTCAACTCGCTTTCTTGTGAGCTGGCCACAACACCGCAGGATTGCTTCAGGTCCTAGTGTGGTTCCGGCACGGCACGCTGACCTTTGGTTAATTCCTCTTTCTGGTGGGAAATGAGAGTTAAATTTGCCCGTCCAGACACCCCCAGCTAGTCTCTCATTGGTTCTCCCTATTCCTGTACATTTTTCGCAGAAATTGCAAACTGGGCCAAACAGGAGGTTAAAGGCACTGACTCTCCAAGTGGGGAGAGTGTTAGTAAAGCGTCTGGAGTTTGCACCCGAGTACCAGGGGACGAAAACTGAGACACATTTGAACACGTTTCCCGATCACACGGTGGATCATACTCTGGGTTCCACATGCATGTTTTAGCTGAAGGAAGAATCCCTTAAACCTGGAGAGTTGAGACCCATGGAATGGGTACCATGCAATATGACTTCAAAGGGTCTGCATTTGCTCACTGAACCTCACCAATCCTATCACTGCTGCGTTTATGCTGCTGTACACACGCTTGATTGTCTTTTGGAGACATATAAATCCGTAGGTTTTAAGATTATTTCTAGTCAGGTATATTCTTAGGCGTTTAATATGGGGTGTTGAGTCCACTTCGTTGAGCAAGGAGTAGCTCTTGTCTATTACATATTTGGCTTATGGAACGGTATCTGTGCTAATTTCAATCTCTGGTTTCATGCAGCACCCCAACTCACCTTTCCCCTTAAGCTAGCGTAAGTTGGTTTTCTACATTTGAGACCCTGTTCTGTTTTGTAATTCAGTTCCTGGGTAGCCCAGTTTATATTCCGTGTAGTAGTGATATCTTATGATGTTTCTTTTTCTGTGTGACTTATTTCACTTACAATCATCGTACCTTAATCCACTCATTATGCTGCTACGGGCCTGATGACATAGATTTCATTGCTGAGTGATATTGCATTGTACGTAAGTACCACAACTTCTTTATCCATTTTTCGCTTTCTGTGATATTGAACTTGTACCGTAAACAAGGTTCTTGTAAACAGAGCCGTCCCAAACTTTGGGGTGGCTGTGTCTTTTTGATTTTAATTTCCCTAAGCTATAGGCCCATAAGTGGAAGTGCCCTAGGCTCTGTTGCTTTGTTTTTTAGATGTTTCAGGAAACAGCATACACTTCTCCAGAGTGGCTGTTGGCAATTTACATCCCGCCCATCAGCATAACAAGGCTCCCAATTCTCCATGTCCTGTCTTGCCTTTCTGGATTTTACACTTTTTTCAGATGGCCCTTTTGACCGGGGGGCAGTGAGACTTCATTGTAGTGCAGATTTCCTTTGCAAGCTTGCTTGGTTGGCCAAAAAGGGCGTATGCGTTTTTTCCTGAATATATTCAGGAAAAAACGCATATGCCCTTTTTGGCCAAGTGCATCATTGTGGACGTTCTGCCTCTTTTCCTATGCTTTACATGCAATTCCCGTCTACCTCCTGAAATCGTTTTCCTGCAATTCTGCCCCGCTTTCAAGTCCTCTTGGCAGCCTTACTTCAATATATTTTTGGACGATAGCTGTCATTTATAACTCTGCAGGTTTGTGAATTACAGTGCCCCTGAGCTCCTTTCTTCAACTCGCTTTCTAGTGAGCTGGCCACAACACCGCAGGATTGCTTCAGGCCCTAGTGTGGTTCCGGCACGGCACGCTGAACCTTTGGTTAATTCCTCTTCCTGGTGGGAAATGAGAGTTAAATTTGCTCGTCCAGACACCTCCAGCTAGTCTCTCATTGGTTCTCCCTATTCCTGTTCATTTTCCGCAGAAATTGCAAACTGGGCCAAACAGGAGGTTAAAGGCACTGACTCTCCAAGTGGGGAGAGTGTTAGTAAAGCGTCTTGAATGTTGCACCCGAGTACCAGGGGACGAAAACTGAGACACATTTGAACACGTTTCCCGATCACATGGTGGATCATACTCTGTGTTCCACATGCATGTTTTAGCTGAAGGAAGAATCCCTTAAACCTGGAGAGTTGAGACCCATGGAATGGGTACCATGCAATATGACTTCAAAGGGTCTGCATTTGCTCACCGAACCTCACCAATCCTATCACTGCTGCGTTTATGCCACCGTACACACGCTTGATTCTCTTTCGGAGACATATAAATCCACAGGTTTTAAGATTCTTACTAGTCAGGTGTATTCTTAGGCGTTTAATATGGGGTGTTGAGTACACTTCGTTTAGCAA
The DNA here is from genome assembly GCF_964270905.1 of Leucopleurus acutus. NCBI lineage: Eukaryota > Metazoa > Chordata > Mammalia > Artiodactyla > Delphinidae > Leucopleurus > Leucopleurus acutus. Next base: position 87,818 of record NW_028139048.1, on the reverse strand, counting down.
GGTGTTGCTCTTGTCTATTACATATTTGGCTTATGGCACGGTATCTTTGCTAATTTCAATCTCTGCTTTCATGCAGCACCCCAACTCACCTTTCCCCTTAAGCAAGCATAAGTTGGTTTTCTACATTTGAGACCCTGTTCTGTTTTGTAATTCAGTTCCTGTGTAGCCAAGTTTACATTCCGTGTTGTACTGATATCTTATGATGTTTCTTTTTCTGTGTGACTTATTTCACTTAGAATCATCGTACCTGAATCCACTCATTATGCTGCGACGGGCCTGATGACATAGATTTCATTGCTGAGTGATATTGCATTGTACGTAAGTACCACAACTTCTTTATCCATTTTTCGCTTTCTGTGATATTGAACTTGTACCGTAAACGAGGTTCTTGTAAACAGAGCCGTCCCAAACTTTGGGGTGGCTGTGTCTTTTTGATTTTAATTTCCCTAAGCTATAGGACCATAAGTGGAAGTGCCCTAGGCTCTGTTGCTTTGTTTTTTAGATGTTTCAGGAAACAGCATACACTTCTCCAGAGTGGCTGTTGGCAATTTACATCCCGCCCATCAGCATAACAAGGCTCCCAGTTCTCCATGGCCTGTCCTGCCTTTCTGGATTTTACACTTTTTTCAGATGGCCCTTTTGACCGGGGGGCAGTGAGACTTCATTGTAGTGCAGATTTCCTTTGCAAGCTTGCTTGGTTGGCCAAAAAGGGCGTATGCGTTTTTTCCTGAATATATTCAGGAAAGAACGCATACGCCCTTTTTGGCCAAGTGCATCATTGTGTACGTTCTGCCTCTTTTCCTATGCTTTACATGCAATTCCCGTCTACCTCCTGAAATCGGTTTCCTGCAATTCTGCCCCGCTTTCAAGTCCTCTTGGCAGCCTTACTTCAATATATTTTTGGACGATAGCTGTCATTTATAACTCTGCAGGTTTGTGAATTACAGTGCCCCTGAGCTCCTTTCTTCAACTCGCTTTCTTGTGAGCTGGCCACAACACCGCAGGATTGCTTCAGGTCCTAGTGTGGTTCCGGCACGGCACGCTGACCTTTGGTTAATTCCTCTTTCTGGTGGGAAATGAGAGTTAAATTTGCCCGTCCAGACACCCCCAGCTAGTCTCTCATTGGTTCTCCCTATTCCTGTACATTTTTCGCAGAAATTGCAAACTGGGCCAAACAGGAGGTTAAAGGCACTGACTCTCCAAGTGGGGAGAGTGTTAGTAAAGCGTCTGGAGTTTGCACCCGAGTACCAGGGGACGAAAACTGAGACACATTTGAACACGTTTCCCGATCACACGGTGGATCATACTCTGGGTTCCACATGCATGTTTTAGCTGAAGGAAGAATCCCTTAAACCTGGAGAGTTGAGACCCATGGAATGGGTACCATGCAATATGACTTCAAAGGGTCTGCATTTGCTCACTGAACCTCACCAATCCTATCACTGCTGCGTTTATGCTGCTGTACACACGCTTGATTGTCTTTTGGAGACATATAAATCCGTAGGTTTTAAGATTATTTCTAGTCAGGTATATTCTTAGGCGTTTAATATGGGGTGTTGAGTCCACTTCGTTGAGCAAGGAGTAGCTCTTGTCTATTACATATTTGGCTTATGGAACGGTATCTGTGCTAATTTCAATCTCTGGTTTCATGCAGCACCCCAACTCACCTTTCCCCTTAAGCTAGCGTAAGTTGGTTTTCTACATTTGAGACCCTGTTCTGTTTTGTAATTCAGTTCCTGGGTAGCCCAGTTTATATTCCGTGTAGTAGTGATATCTTATGATGTTTCTTTTTCTGTGTGACTTATTTCACTTACAATCATCGTACCTTAATCCACTCATTATGCTGCTACGGGCCTGATGACATAGATTTCATTGCTGAGTGATATTGCATTGTACGTAAGTACCACAACTTCTTTATCCATTTTTCGCTTTCTGTGATATTGAACTTGTACCGTAAACAAGGTTCTTGTAAACAGAGCCGTCCCAAACTTTGGGGTGGCTGTGTCTTTTTGATTTTAATTTCCCTAAGCTATAGGACCATAAGTGGAAGTGCCCTAGGCTCTGTTTCTTAGTTTTTTAGATGTTTCAGGAAACACCATACACTTCTCCAGAGTGGCTGTTGGCAATTTACATCCCGCCCATCAGCATAACAAGGCTCCCAATTCTCCATGTCCTGTCTTGCCTTTCTGGATTTTACACTTTTTTCAGATGGCCCTTTTGACCGGGGGGCAGTGAGACTTCATTGTAGTGCAGATTTCCTTTGCAAGCTTGCTTGGTTGGCCAAAAAGGGCGTATGCGTTTTTTCCTATATTCAGGAAAAAACGCATACGCCCTTTTTGGCCAAGTGCATCATTGTGGACGTTCTGCCTCTTTTCCTATGCTTTACATGCAATTCCCGTCTACCTCCTGAAATCGGTTTCCTGCAATTCTGCCCCGCTTTCAAGTCGTCTTGGCAGCCTTACTTCAATATATTTTTGGACGATAGCTGTCATTTATAACTCTGCAGGTTTGTGAATTACAGTGCCCCTGAGCTCCTTTCTTCAACTCGCTTTCTTGTGAGCTGGCGGCAACACCAAAGGATTGCTTCTGGTCCTAGTGTGGATCCGGCACGGCACGCTGAGCCTTTGGTTAATTCCTCTTCCTGGTGGGAAATGAGAGTTAAATTTGCCCGTCCAGACACCTCCAGCTAGTTTCTCATTGGTTCTCCCTATTCCTGAACATTTTCCGCAGAAATTGCAAACTGGGCCATACAGGAGGTTAAAGGCACTGACTCTCCAAGTGGGGAGAGTGTTAGTAAAGCGTCTGGAGTGTTGCACCCGAGTACCAGGGGACGAAAACTGAGACACATTTGAACACGTTTCCCGATCACACGGTGGATCATACTCTGTGTTCCACATGCATGTTTTAGCTGAAGGAAGAATCCCTTAAACCTGGAGAGTTGAGACCCATGGAATGGGTACCATGCAATATGACTTCAAAGGGTCTGCATTTGCTCACCGAACCTCACCAATCCTATCACTGCTGCGTTTATGCCGCTGTACACACGCTTGATTCTCTTTCGGAGACATAAATTCAAAGGTTTTAAGATTCTTACTAGTCAGGTATATTCTTAGGCGTTTAATATGGGGTGTTGAGTCCACTTCGTTGAGCAAGGAGTAGCTCTTGTCTATTACATATTTGGCTTATGGAACGGTATCTGTGCTAATTTCAATCTCTGGTTTTATGCAGCACCCCAACTCACCCTTCCCCTTAAGCAAGCCTAAGTTGGTTTTCTACATTTGACACTCTGTTCTGTTTTGTAATTCAGTTCTTGTGTAGCCAAGTTTACATTCCATGTATTAGTGATATCTTATGATGTTTCTTTTTCTGTGTGACTTATTTCACTTAGAATCATCGTACCTGAATCCATTCATTATGCTGCTACGGGCCTGATGACATAGATTTCATTGCTGACTGATATTGCATTGTACGTAAGTACCACAACTTCTTTATCCATTTTTCGCTTTCTGTGATATTGAACTTGTACCGTAAACGAGGTTCTTGCAAACAGAGCTGTCCCAAACTTTAGGGTGGCTGTGTCTTTTTGATTTTAATTTCCCTAAGCTATAGGACCATAAGTGGAAGTGCCCTAGGCTCTTTTGCTTTGTTCTTAGGATGTTTCAGGAAACACCATACACTTCTCCAAGGTGGCTTTTGGCAATTTACATCACGCCCATCAGCATAACAAGGCTCCCAGTTCTCCATGGCCTGTCCTGCCTTTCTGGATTTTACACTTTTTTCAGATGGCCCTTTTGACCGGGGGGCAGTGAGACTTCATTGTAATGCAGATTTCCTTTGCAAGCTTGCTTGGTTGGCCAAAAAGGGCGTATGCGTTTTTTCCTGAATATATTCAGGAAAAAACGCATACGCCCTTTTTGGCCAAGTGCATCATTGTGGACGTTCTGCCTCTTTTCCTATGCTTTACATACAATTCCAGTCTACCTCCTGAAATCGGTTTCCTGCAATTCTGCCCCGCTTTCAACTCCTCTTGGCAGCCTTACTTCAATATATTTTTGGAAGATACCTGTCATTTATAACTCTGCAGGTTTGTGAATTACAGTGCCCCTGAGCTCCTTTCTTCAACTCGCTTTCTTGTGAGCTGGCCGCAACACTGCAGGATTGCTTCAGGCCCTAGTTTGGTTCTGGCACGGCATGCTGAACCTTTGGTTAATTCCTCTTCCTGGTGGGAAATGAGAGTTAAATTTGCCCGTCCAGACACCTCGAGCTAGTCTCTCATTGGTTCTCACTATTCCTGTTCATCTTCCACAGAAATTGCAAACTGGGCCAAACAGGAGGTTAAAGGCACTGACTCTCCAAGTGGGGAGAGTGTTAGTAAAGCGTCTGGAGTGTTGCACCCGAGTACCAGGGGACTAAAACTGAGACACATTTGAACACATTTCCCGATCACATGGTGGATCATACTCTTGGTTCCACATGGATGTTTTAGCTGAAGGAAGAATCCCTTAGACCTAGAGAGTTGAGACCGATGTAATGGGTACCATGCAATATGACTTCAAAGGGTCTGCATTTGCTCACCGAACCTCACCAATCCTATCACTGCTGCGTTTATGCCGCTGTACACACGCTTGATTCTCTTTCGGAGACATATAAATCCATAGGTTTTAAGATTCTTACTAGTCAGGTATATTCTTAGGCGTTTAATATGGGGTGTTGAGTCCACTTCGTTGAGTAAGGAGTAGCTCTTGTCTGTTACATATTTGGCTTATTGAACGGTATCTGTGCTAATTTCAATCTCTGGTTTTATGCAGCACCCCAACTCACCTTTCCCCTTAAGCAAGCATAAGTTGGTTTTCTACATTTGAGACCCTGTTTTGCTTTGTAATTCTTTTCCTGTGTAGCCAAGTTTACATTCCATGTATTAGTGATACCTTATGATGTTTCTTTTTCTGTGTGACTTATTTCACTTAGAATCATCGTACCTAAATCCAGTCATTATGCTGCTACAGGCCTGATGACATAGATTTCATTGCTGAGTGATATTGCATTGTACGTAAGTACCACAACTTCCTTATCCATTTTTCGCTTTCTGTGATATTGAACTTGTACCGTAAACGAGGTTCTTGTAAACAGAGCCGTCCCAAACTTGGGGTGGCTGTGTCTTTTTGATTTTAATTTCCCTAAGCTATAGGACCATAAGTGGAAGTGCCCTAGGCTCTGTTGCTTTGTTTTTTGGATGTTTCAGGAAACACCATACACTTCTCCAGAGTGGCTGCTGGCAATTTACATCCCGCCCATCAGCATAACAAGGCTCCCAGTTCTCCATGGCCTGTCCTGCCTTTCTGGATTTTACACTTTTTTCAGATGGCCCTTTTGACCGTGGGGCAGTGAGACTTCATTGTAGTGCAGATTTCCTTTGCAAGCTTGCTTGGTTGGCCAAAAAGGGCGTATGCGTTTTTTCCTGAATATATTCAGGAAAGAAAGCATACGCCCTTTTTGGCCAAGTGCATCATTGTGGACGTTCTGCCTCTTTTCCTATGATTTACATGCAATTCCAGTCTACCTCCTGAAATCGGTTTCCTGCAATTCTGCCCGGCTTTCAAGTCCTCTTGGTAGCCTTACTTCAATATATTTTTGGACGATAAGTGTCATTTATAACTCTGCAGGTTTGTGAATTACAGTGCCCCTGAGCTCGTTTCTTCAACTCGCTTTCTTGTGAGCTGGCCGCAGCACCGCAGGATTGCTTCAGGCCCTAGTGTAGTTCCGGCACGGCACACTGAGCCTTTGTTTAATTCCTCTTCCTGGTGGGAAATGAGAGTTAAATTTGCCCGTCCAGACACCCCCAGCTAGTCTCTCTTTCGTTCTCCCTATTCCTGTTCATTTTCCACAGAAATTACAAACTGGGCCAAACAGGAGGTTAAAGGCACTGACTCTCCAAGTGGGGAGAGTGTTAGTAAAGCGTCTGGAGTTTGCACCCGAGTACCAGGGGACGAAAACTGAGACACATTTGAACACGTTTCCCGATCACACGGTGGATCATACTCTGGGTTCCACATGCATGTTTTAGCTGAAGGAAGAATCCCTTAAACCTGGAGAGTTGAGACCCATGGAATGGGTACCATGCAATATGACTTCAAAGGGTCTGCATTTGCTCACGGAACCTCACCAATCCTATCACTGCTGCGTTTATGCCGCTGTACACACGCTTGATTCTCTTTCGGAGACATATAAATCCGTAGGTTTTAAGATTATTTCTAGTCAGGTATATTCTTAGGCGTTTAATATGGGGTGTTGAGTCCACTTCTTTCAGCAAGGAGTAGCTCTTGTCTATTGCATATTTGGCTTATGGAACGGTATCTGTGCTAATTTCAATCACTGGTTTCATGCAGCACCCCAACTCACCTTTCCCCTTAAGCTAGCATAAGTTGGTTTTCTACATTTGAGACCCTGTTCTGTTTTGTAATTCAGTTCCTGTGTAGCCAAGTTTACATTCCGTGTAGTAGTGATATCTTATGATGTTTCTTTTTCTGTGTGACTTATTTCACTTAGACTCATCAAACCTGCATCCACTCATTATGCTGCTACGGGCCTGATGACATAGATTTCATTGCTGAGTGATATTGCATTGTACGTAAGTACCACAACTTCTTTATCCATTTTTTGCTTTCTGTGATATTGAACTTGTACCGTAAACGAGGTTCTTGTAAACAGAACCGTCCCAAACTTTGGGGTGGCTGTGTCTTTTTGATTTTAATTTCCCTAAACTATAGGACCATAAGTGGAAGTGCCCTAGGCTCTGTTGCTTTGTTTTTTAGATGTTTCAGGAAACACCATACACTTCTCCAGAGTGGCTGTTGGCAATTTACATCACGCCCACCAGCATAACAAGGCTCCCAGTTCTCCATGGCCTGTCCTGCCTTTCTAGATTTTACACATATTTCAGATGGCCCTTTTGACTGGGGGGCAGTGAGACTTCATTGTAGTGCAGATTTCCTTTGCAAGCTTGCTTGGTTGGCCAAAAAGGGCGTATGCGTTTTTTCCTGAATATATTCAGGAAAAAACGCATACGCCCTTTTTGGCCAAGTGCATCATTGTGGACGTTCTGCCACTTTTCCTATGCTTTACATGCAATTCCTGTCTACCTCCTGAAATCGGTTTCCTGCAATTCTGCCCCGCTTTCAAGTCCTCTTGGCAGCCTTACTTCAATATATTTTTGGACGATAGCTGTCATTTATAACTCTGCAGGTTTGTGAATTACAGTGCCCCTGAGCTCCTTTCTTCAACTCGCTTTCTTGTGAGCTGGCCGCAACACCGTAGGATTGCTTCAGGCCCTAGTGTGGTACCGGCACGGCATGCTGAGCCTTTGGTTAATTCCTCTTTCTGGTCGGAAATGAGAGTTAAATTTGCCCGTCCAGACACCTCCAGCTAGTTTCTCATTGGTTCTCCCTATTCCTGTACATTTTCCGCAGAAATTGCAAACTGGGCCATACAGGAGGTTAAAGGCAGTGACTCTCCAAGTGGGGAGAGTGTTAGTAAAGCGTCTGGAATGTTGCACCCGAGTACCAGGGGACGAAAACTGAGACACATTTGAACACGTTTCCCGATCACACGGTGGATCATACTCTGTGTTCCACATGCATGTTTTAGCTGAAGGAAGAATCCCTTAGACATAGAGAGTTGAGACCGATGTAATGGGTACCATGCAATATGACTTCAAAGGGTCTGCATTTGCTCACCGAACCTCACCAATCCTATCACTGCTGCGTTTATGCCGCTGTACACACGCTTGATTCTCTTTCGGAGACATATAAATCCGTAGGTTTTAAGATTATTTCTAGTCAGGTATATTCTTAGGCGTTTAATATGGGGTGTTGAGTCCACTTCGTTCAGCAAGGAGTAGCTCTTGTCTATTGCATATTTGGCTTATGGAACGGTATCTGTGCTAATTTCAATCTCTGGTTTCATGCAGCACCCCAACTCACCTTTCCCCTTAAGCAAGCATAAGTTGGTTTTCTACATTTGAGACCCTGTTCTGTTTTGTAATTCAGTTCCTGTGTAGCCAAGTTTACATTCCGTGTATTGGTGATATCTTATGATGTTTCTTTTTCTGTGTGACTTATTTCACTTAGAATCATCGTACCTGAATCCACTCATTATGCTGCTACGGGCCTGATGACATAGATTTCATTGCTGAGTGATATTGCATTGTACGTAAGTACCACAAATTCTTTATCCATTTTTCGCTTTCTGTGATATTGAACTTGTACCATAAACGAGGTTCTTGTAAACAGAGCCATCCCAAACTTGGGGTGACTGTGTCTTTTTGATTTTAATTTCCCTAAGCTATAGGACCATAAGTGGAAGTGCCCTAGGCTCTGTTGCTTTGTTTTTTAGATGTTTCAGGAAACACCATACACTTCTCCAGAGTGGCTGTTGGCAATTTACATCCCGCCCATCAGCATAACAAGGCTCCCAGTTCTCCATGGCCTGTCCTGCCTTTCTGGATTTTACACATTTTTCAGATGGCCCTTTTGACTGGGCGGCAGTGAGACTTCATTGTAGTGCAGATTTCCTTTGCAAGCTTGCTTGGTTGGCCAAAAAGGGCGTATGCGTTTTTTCCTGAATATATTCAGGAAAAAACGCATACGCCCTTTTTGGCCAAGTGCATCATTGTGGACGTTCTGCCTCTTTTCCTATGCTTTACATGCAATTCCAGTCTACCTCCTGAAATCGGTTTCGTGCAATTCTGCACCACTTTCAAGTCCTCTTGGCAGCCTTACTTCAATATATTTTTGGACGATAGCTGTCATTTATAACTCTGCAGGTTTGTGAATTACAGTGCCCCTGATCTCCTTTCTTCAACTCGCTTTTTTGTGAGCTGGCCGCAACACCGCTGGATTGCTTCAGGCCCTAGTGTGGATCTGGCATGGCACGCTGAGCCTTTGGTTAATTCCTCTTCCTGGTGGGAAATGAGAGTTAAATTTGCCCGTCCAGACACCTCCAGCTAGTTTATCATTGGTTCTCCCTATTCCTGTACATTTTCCGCAGAAATTGCAAACTGGGCCATACAGGAGGTTAAAGGCACTGACTCTCCAAATGGAGAGAGTGTTAGTAAAGCGTCTGGGGTGTTGCACCCGAGTACCAGGGGACGAAAACTGAGACACATTTGAAGACGTTTCCTGATCACACGGTGGATCATACTCTGTGTTCCACATGCATGTTTTAGCTGAAGGAAGAATCCCTTAAACCTGGAGAGTTGAGACCCATGGAATGGGTACCATGCAATATGACTTCAAAGGGTCTGCATTTGCTCACCGAACCTCACCAATCCTATCACTGCTGCGTTTATGCCACCGTACACACGCTTGATTCTCTTTCGGAGACATATAAATGCACAGGTTTTAAGATTCTTACTAGTCAGGTGTATTGTTAGGCGTTTAATATGGGGTGTTGAGTCCACTTCGTTGAGCAAGGAGTAGCTCTTGTCTATTACATATTTGGCTTATGGAACGGTATCTGTGCTAATTTCAATCTCTTGTTGTATGCAGCACCCCAACTCACCTTTCCCCTTAAGCAAGCATAAGTTGGTTTTCTACATTTGACACCCTGTTCTGTTTTGTAATTCAGTTCCTTTGTAGCCAAGTTTACATTCCGTGTAATAGTGATATCTTATGATGTTTCTTTTTCTGTGTGACTTATTTCACTTAGAATCATTGTACCTAAATCCACTCATTATGCTGCTACGGGCCTGATGACATAGATTTCATTGCTGAGTGATATTGCATTGTACGTAAGTACCACAACTTCTTTATACATTTTTCGCTTTCTGTGATATTGAACTTGTACCGTAAACGAGGTTCTTGTAAACAGAGCCATCCGAAACTTTGGGGTGGCTGTGTCTTTTTGATTTTAATTTCCCTAAGCTATAGGACCATAAGTGGAAGTGCCCTAGGCTCTGTTGCTTTGTTTTTTGGATGTTTCAGGAAACACTATACACTTCTCCAGAGTGGCTGCTGGCAATTTACATCCCGCCTATCAGCATAAAAAGGCTCCCAGTTCTCCATGGCCTGTCCTGCCTTTCTGGATTTTACACTTTTTTCAGATGGCCCTTTTGACCGGGGGGCTGTGAGACTTCATTGTAGTGCAGATTTCCTTTGCAAGCTTTCTTGGTTGGCCAAAAAGGGCGTATGCGTTTTTTCCTGAATATATTCAGGAAAAAACGCATACGCCCTTTTTGGCCAAGTGCATCATTGTGGACGTTCTGCCTCTTTTCCTATGCTTTACATGCAATTCCTGTCTGCCTCCTGAAATCGGTTTCCTGCAATTCTGCTCCGCTTTCAACTCCTCTTGGCTGCCTTACTTCAATATATTTTTGGAAGATAGCTGTCATTTATAACTCTGCAGGTTTGTGAATTACAGTGCCCCTGAGCTCCTTTCTTCAACTCGCTTTCTTGTGAGCTGGCTGCAACACCAAAGGATTGCTTCTGGTCCTAGTGTGGATCCGGCACGGCACGCTGAGCCTTTGGTTAATTCCTCTTCCTGGTGGGAAATGAGAGTTACATTTGCCCGTCCAGACACCTCCAGCTAGCTTATCATTTGTTCTCCCTATTCCTGAACATTTTCCACAGAAATTGCAAACTGGGCCATACAGGAGGTTAAAGGCACTGACTCTCCAAGTGGAGAGAGTGTTAGTAAAGCGTCTGGAGTGTTGCACCGAGTACCAGGGGACGAAAACTGAGACACATTTGAAGACGTTTCCTGATCACACGGTGGATCATACTCTGTGTTCCACATGCATGTTTTAGCTGAAGGAAGAATCCCTTAAACTTGGAGAGCTGAGAACCATGGAATGGGTACCATGCAATATGACTTCAAAGGGTCTGCATTTGCTCACCGAACCTCACCAATCCTATCACTGCTGCGTTTATGCTGCTGTACACACGCTTGATTCTCTTTCGGAGACATATAAATCCGTAGGTTTTAATATTCTTACTAGTCAGGTATATTCTTAGGCATTTAATATGGGGTGTTGAGTCCACTTCGGTGAGCAAGGAGTAGCTCTTGTCTATTACATATTTGGCTTATGGAACGGTATCTGTGCTAATTTCAATCTCTGGTTTCATGCAGCACCCCAACTCACCTTTCCCCTCAAGCAAGCATAAGTTGGTTTTCTACATTTGAGACCCTGTTCTGTTTTGTAATTCAGTTCTTGTGTAGCCAAGTTTACCTTCCGTGTAGTAGTGATATCTTATGGTGTTTCTTTTTCTGTGTGACTTATTTCACTTAGAATCATCATACCTGAATCCACTCATTATGCTGCTACGGGCCTGATGACATAGATTTCATTGCTGAGTGATATTGCATTGTACGTAAGTACCACAACTTCTGTATCCATTTTTCGCTTTCTGTGATATTGAACTTGTACCGTAAACGAGGTTCTTGTAAACAGAGCCGTCCCAAAGTTTGGGGAGGCTGTGTCTTTTTGATTTTAATTTCCCTAAGCTATAGGACCATAAGTGGAAGTGCCCTAGGCTCTGTTGCCTTGTTTTTTAGATGTTTCAGGAAACACCATACACTTCTCCAGAGTGGCTGTTGGCAATTTACATCCCGCCCATCAGCATAACAAGGCTCCCAGTTCTCCATGCCCTGTCCTGCCTTTCTGGATATTACACGTTTTTCAGATGGCCCTTTTGACCGGGGGGCAGTGAGACTTCATTGTAGTGTAGATTTCCTTTGCAAGCCTGCTTGGTTGGCCAAAAAGTGCGTATGCGTTTTTTCCTGAATATATTCAGGAAAGAATACATACGCCCTTATTGGCCAAGTGCATCATTGTGGACGTTCTGCCTCTTTTCCTATGCTTTACATGCAATTCCCGTCTACCTCCTGAAATCGGTTTCCTGCAATTCTGCCCCGCTTTCAAGTCCTCTTGGCAGCCTTACTTCAATATATTTTTGGACGATAGCTGTCATTTATAACTCTGCAGGTTTGTGAATTACAGTGCCCCTGATCTCCTTTCTTCAACTCGCTTTCTTGTGAGCTGGCCGCAACACCACAGGATTGCTTCAGGCCCTAGTGTGGTTCCGGCACGGCATGCTGAGCCTTTGGTTAATTCCTCTTTCTGGTGGGAAATGAGAGTTAAATTTGCCCGTCCAGACACCTCCAGCTAGTTTCTCATTGTTTCTCCCTATTCCTGTACATTTTCCGCAGAAATTGCAAACTGGGCCATACAGGAGGTTAAAGGCACTGACTCTCCAAGTGGGGAGAGTGTTAGTAAAGCGTCTGGAGTGTTGCACCCGAGTACCAGGGGACGAAAACTGAGACACATTTGAACACGTTTCCTGATCACACGGTGGATCATACTTTGTGTTCCACATGCATGTTTTAGCTGAAGGAAGAATCCCTTAAACCTGGAGAGTTGAGACCCATGGAATGGGTACCATGCAATATGACTTCAAAGGGTCTGCATTTGCTCACCGAACCTCACCAATACTATCACTGCTGCGTTTATGCCACTGTACACACGCTTGATTCTCTTTCGGAGACATATAAATCCATAGGTTTTAAGATTCTTACTAGTCAGGTATATTGTTAGGCGTTTAATATGGGGTGTTGAGTCCACTTCGTTGAGCAAGGAGTAGCTCTTGTCTATTACATATTTGGCTTATGGAACGGTATCTGTGCTAATTTCAATCTCTTGTTGTATGCAGCACCCCAACTCACCTTTCCCCTTAAGCAAGCATAAGTTGGTTTTCTACATTTGACACCCTGTTCTGTTTTGTAATTCAGTTCCTTTGTAGCCAAGTTTACATTCCGTGTAATAGTGATATCTTATGATGTTTCTTTTTCTGTGTGACTTATTTCACTTAGAATCATTGTACCTGAATCCACTCATTATGCTGCTACGGGCCTGATGACATAGATTTCATTGCTGAGTGATATTGCATTGTACGTAAGTACCACAACTTCTTTATCCATTTTTCACTTTCTGTGATATTGAACATGCAGCGTAAACGAGGTTCTTGTAAACAGAGCCATCCCAAACTTTGGGGTGGCTGTGTCTTTTTGATTTTAATTTCCCTAAGCTATAGGACCATAAGTGGAAGTGCCCTAGGCTCTGTTGCTTTGTTTTTTGGATGTTTCAGGAAACACTATACACTTCTCCAGAGTGGCTGCTGGCAATTTACATCCCGCCCATCAGCATAAAATGGCTCCCAGTTCTCCATGGCCTGTCCTGCCTTTCTGGATTTTACACTTTTTTCAGATGGCCCTTTTGACTGGGGGGCTGTGAGACTTCATTGTAGTGCAGATTTCCTTTGCAAGCTTTCTTGGTTGGCCAAAAAGGGCGTATGCGTTTTTTCCTGAATATATTCAGGAAAAAACGCATACGCCCTTTTTGGCCAAGTGCATCATTGTGGACGTTCTGCCTCTTTTCCTATGCTTTACATGCAATTCCTGTCTGCCTCCTGAAATCGGTTTCCTGCAATTCTGCCCCGCTTTCAACTCCTCTTGGCTGCCTTACTTCAATATATTTTTGGAAGATAGCTGTCATTTATAACTCTGCAGGTTTGTGAATTACAGTGCCCCTGAGCTCCTTTCTTCAACTCGCTTTCATGTGAGCTGGCTGCAACACCAAAGGATTGCTTCTGGTCCTAGTGTGGATCCGGCACGGCACGCTGAGCCTTTGGTTAATTCCTCTTCCTGGTGGGAAATGAGAGTTAAATTTGCCCGTCCAGACACCTCCAGCTAGTTTCTCATTGGTTCTCCCTATTCCTGAACATTTTCCGCAGAAATTGCAAACTGGGCCAAACAGGAGGTTAAAGGCACTGACTCTCCAAGTGGGGAGAGTGTTAGTAAAGCGTCTGGAATGTTGTACCCGAGTACCAGGGGACGAAAACTGAGACACATTTGAACACGTTTCCCGATCACACCGTGGATCATACTCTGGGTTCCACATGCATGTTTTAGCTGAATGAAGAATCCCTTAAACCTGGAGAGTTGAGACCATGGAATGGGTACCATGCAATATGACTTCAAAGGGTCTGCATTTGCTCACCGAACCTCACCAATCCTATCACTGCTGCATTTATGCCGCTGTACACACGCTTGATTCTCTTTCGGAGACATATAAATCCATAGGTTTTAAGATTCTTACTAGTCAGGTATATTCTTAGGCGTTTAATATGGGGTGTTGAGTCCACTTCGTTGAGTAAGGAGTAGCTCTTGTCTATTATATATTTGGCTTATGGAACGGTATCTGTGCTAATTTCAATCTCTGGTTTTATGCAGCACCCCAACTCACCTTTCCCCTTAAGCAAGCATAAGTTGGTTTTCTACATTTGAGACCCTGTTTTGCTTTGTAATTCAGTTCCTGTGTAGCCAAGTTTACATTCCATGTATTAGTGATACCTTATGATGTTTCTTTTTCTGTGTGACTTATTTCACTTAGAATCATCGTACCTGAATCCAGTCATTATGCTGCTACAGGCCTGATGACATAGATTTCATTGCTGAGTGATATTGCATTGTACGTAAGTACCACAACTTCTTTATCCATTTTTCACTTTCTGTGATATTGAACTTGTACCGTAAACGAGGTTCTTGTAAACAGAGCCGTCCCAAACTTGGGGTGGCTGTGTCTTTTTGATTTTAATTTCCCTAAGCTATAGGACCATAAGTGGAAGTGCCCTAGGCTCTGTTGCTTTGTTTTTTGGATGTTTCAGGAAACACCATACACTTCTCCAGAGTGGCTGCTGGCAATTTACATCCCGCCCATCAGCATAACAAGGCTCCCAGTTCTCCATGGCCTGTCCTGCCTTTCTGGATTTTACACTTTTTTCAGATGGCCCTTTTGACCGTGGGGGCAGTGAGACTTCATTGTAGTGCAGATTTCCTTTGCAAGCTTGCTTGGTTGGCCAAAAAGGGCGTATGCGTTTTTTCCTGAATATATTCAGGAAAGAACGCATACGCCCTTTTTGGCCAAGTGCATCATTGTGGACGTTCTGCCTCTTTTCCTATGCTTTACATGCAATTCCAGTCTACCTCCTGAAATCGGTTTCCTGCAATTCTGCCCCGCTTTCAAGTCCTCTTGGCAGCCTTACTTCAATATATTTTTGGACGATAAGTGTCATTTATAACTCTGTAGGGTTGTGAATTACAGTGTCCCTGAGCTCCTTTCTTCAACTCACTTTTTTGTGAGCTGGCCGCAACACCGCAGGATTGCTTCAGTCCCTAGTGTGGTTCCGGCATGGCACGCTGAGCCTTTGGTTAATTCCTCTTCCTGGTGGGAAATGAGAGTTAAATTTTCCCTTCCAGACACCTCCAGCTAGTCTCTCCTTGGTTCTCCATCTTCCTGTTCATCTTCCACAGAAACTGCAAACTGGGCCAAACAGGAGGTTAAAGGCACTGACTCTCCAAGTGGGGAGAGTGTTAGTAAAGCGTCTGGAATGTTGTACCCGAGTACCAGGGGACGAAAACTGAGACACATTTGAACACGTTTCCCGATCACACCGTGGATCATACTCTGGGTTCCACATGCATGTTTTAGCTGAATGAAGAATCCCTTAAACCTGGAGAGTTGAGACCATGGAATGGGTACCATGCAATATGACTTCAAAGGGTCTGCATTTGCTCACCGAACCTCACCAATCCTATCACTGCTGCATTTATGCCGCTGTACACATGCTTGATTCTCTTTCGGAGACATATAAATCCATAGGTTTTAAGATTCTTACTAGTCAGGTATATTCTTAGGCTTTTAATATGGGATGTTGAGTCCACTTCGTTGAGCAAGGAGTAGCTCTTGTCTATTACATATTTGTCTTATGGAACGGTATCTGCTAATTTCAATTTCTGGTTTTATGCAGCACCCCAACTCACCTTTCCCCTTAAGCAAGCATAAGTTGGTTTTCTACATTTGAGACGCTGTTCTGTTTTGTAATTCAGTTCCTGTGTAGCCAAGTTTACATTCCGTGTAGTAGTGATATCTTATGATGTTTCTCTTTCTGTGTGACTTATTTCACATAGAATCATCGTACCTGAATCCACTCATTATGCTGCTACGGGCCTGATGACATAGATTTCATTGCTGAGTGATATTACATTGTACGTAAGTACCACAACTTCTTTATCCATTTTTCGCTTTTTGCGATATTGAACGTGTACCGTAAACGAGGTTCTTGTCAACAGAGCCGTCCCAAACTTTGGGGTGGCTGTGTCTTTTTGATTTTAATTTCCCTAAGCTATAGGACCATAAGTGGAAGTGCCCTAGGCTCTGTTGTTTTGTTTTTTGGATGTTTCAGGAAACACCATACACTTCTCCAGATTGGCTGTTGGCAATTTACATCCCGCCCATCAGCATAACAAGGCTCCCAATTCTCCATGTCCTGTCTTGCCTTTCTGGATTTTACACTTTTTTCAGATGGCCCTTTTGACCGGGGGGCAGTGAGACTTCATTGTAGTGCAGATTTCCTTTGCAAGCTTGCTTGGTTGGCCAAAAAGGGCGTATGCGTTTTTTCCTGAATATATTCAGGAAAAAATGCATACGCCCTTTTTGGCCAAGTGCATCATTGTGGACGTTCTGCCTCTTTTCCTATGCTTTACATGCAATTCCAGTGTACCTCCTGAAATCGATTTCCTGCAATTCTGCCCCGCTTTCAAGTCCTCTTGGCAGCCTTACTTCAATATATTTTTGGACGATAGCTGTCATTTATAACTCTGCAGGTTTGTGAATTACAGTGCCCCTGAGCTCGTTTCTTCAACTCGCTTTCTTGTGAGCTGGCCCCAACACCGCAGGATTGCTTCAAGCCCTAGTGTAGTTCCGGCACGGCACGCTGAGCCTTTGGTTAATTCCTCTTTCTGGTGGGAAATGAGAGTTAAATTTGCCCGTCCAGACACCTCCAGCTAGTTTCTCATTGGTTCTCCCTATTCCTGTACATTTTCCGCAGAAATTGCAAACTGGGCCAAACAGGAGTTTAAAGGCACTGACTCTCCAAGTGGGGAGAGTGTTAGTAAAGCGTCTTGAATGTTGCACCCGAGTACCAGGGGACGAAAACTGAGACACATTTGAACACGTTTCCTGATCACACGGTGGATGATACTCTGTGTTCCACATGCATGTTTTAGCTGAAGGAAGAATCCCTTAAACTTGGAGAGTTGAGACCCATGGAATGGGTACCATGCAATATGACTTCAAAGGGTCTGCATTTGCTCACCGAACCTCACCAATCCTATCACTGCTGCGTTTATGCCGCTGTACACACGCTTGATTCACTTTTGGAGACATATAAATCCGTAGGTTTTAAAATTATTTCTAGTCAGGTATATTCTTAGGCGTTTAATATGGGGTGTTGAGTCCACTTCGTTCAGCAAGGAGTAGCTCTTGTCTATTGCATATTTGGCTTATGGAACGGTATCTGTGCTAATTTCAATCTCTGGTTTCATGCAGCACCCCAACTCACCTTTCCCCTTAAGCAAGCATAAGTTGGTTTTCTACATTTGAGACCCTGTTCTGTTTTGTAATTCAGTTCCTGTGTAGCCAAGTTTACATTCCGTGTAGTAGTGATACCTTATGATGTTTCTTTTTCTGTGTGACTTATTTCACTTAGAATCATCGTACCTGCATCCACTCATTATGCTGCTACGGGCCTGATGACATAGATTTCATTGCTGACTGATATTGCATTGTACGTAAGTACCACAACTTCTTTATCCATTTTTCGCTTTCTGTGATATTGAACTTGTACCATAAACGAGGTTCTTGTAAACAGAGCCGTCCCAAACATTGGGGTGGCTGTGTGTTTTTGATTTTAATTTCCCTAAGCTATAGGACCATAAGTGGAAGTGCCCTAGGCTCTGTTGCTTTGTTTTTTAGATGTTTCAGGAAACACCATACACTTCTCCAGAGTGGCTTTTGGCAATTTACATCCCTCCCATCAGCATAACAAGGCTCCCAGTTCTCCATGGCCTGTCCTGCCTTTCTGGATTTTACACATTTTTCAGATGGCCCTTTTGACTGGGCTGCAGTGAGACTTCATTGTAGTGTAGATTTCCTTTGCAAGCCTGCTTGGTTGGCCAAAAAGGGCGTATGCGTTTTTTCCTGAATATATTCAGGAAAGAACACATACGCCCTTTTTGGCCAAGTGCATCATTGTGGACGTTCTGCCTCTTTTCCTATGCTTTACATGCAATTCCCGTCTACCTCCTGAAATCGGTTTCCTGCAATTCTGCCCCGCTTTCAAGTCCTCTTGGCAGCCTTACTTCAATATATTTTTGGACGATAGCTGTCATTTATAACTCTGCATGTTTGTGAATTACAGTGCCCCTGAGCTCCTTTCTTCAACTCGCTTTCTTGTGAGCTGGCCGCAACACCGCAGGATTGCTTCAGGCCCTAGTGTGGTTCCGGCACGGCATGCTGAGCCTTTGGTTAATTCCTCTTTCTGGTGGGAAATGAGAGTTAAATTTGCCCGTCCAGACACCTCCAGCTAGTTTCTCATTGGTTCTCCCTATTCCTGTACATTTTCCGCAGAAATTGCAAACTGGGCCATACAGGAGGTTAAAGGCACTGACTCTCCAAGTGGGGAGAGTGTTAGTAAAGCGTCTGGAGTGTTGCACCCGAGTACCAGGGGACGAAAACTGAGACACATTTGAACACGTTTCCTGATCACACGGTGGATCATACTCTGTGTTCCACATGCATGTTTCAGCTGAAGGAAGAATCCCTTAAACCTGGAGAGTTGAGACCCATGGAATGGGTACCATGCAGTATGACTTCAAAGGGTCTGCATTTGCTCACCGAACCTCACCAATCCTATCACTGCTGCGTTTATGCCGCCGTACACACGCTTGATTCTCTTTCGGAGACATATAAATCCATAGGTTTTAAGATTATTTCTAGTCAGGTATATTCTTAGGCGTTTAATATGGGGTGTTGGGTCCACTGTGTTGAGCAAGGAGTAACTCTTGTCTACTACATATTTGGCTTATGGAACGGTATCTGTGCTAATTTCAATCTCTGGTTTTATGCAGCAACCCAACTCACCTTTCCCCTTAAGCAAGCATAAGTTGGTTTTCTACATTTGAGACCCTGTTCTGTTTTGTAATTCAGTTCCTGTGTAGCCAAGTTTACATTCCGTGTAGTAGTGATACCTTATGATGTTTCTTTTTCTGTGTGACTTATTTCACTTAGAATCATCGTACCTGCATCCACTCATTATGCTGCTACGGGCCTGATGACATAGATTTCATTGCTGAGTGATATTGCATTGTACGTAAGTACCACAACTTCTTTATCCATTTTTCGCTTTCTGTGATATTGAACTTGTACCGTAAACGAGGTTCTTGTAAACAGAGCCGGCCCAAACTTTGGGGTGGCTGTGTCTTTTTGATTTTAATTTCCCTAAGCTATAGGACCATAAGTGGAAGTGCCCTAGGCTCTGTTGCTTTGTTTTTTACATGTTTCAGGAAACACCATACACTTCTGCAGAGTGGCTGTTGGTAATTTACATCCCGCCCACCAGCATAACAAGGCTCCCAGTTCTCCATGGCCTGTCCTGCCTTTCTGGATTTTACACTTTTTTCAGATGGCCCTTTTGACCGGGGGGCAGTGAGACTTCATTGTAGTGCAGATTTCCTTTGCGAGCTTGCTTGGTTGGCCAGAAAGTGCGTATGCGTTTCTTCCTGAATATATTCTGGAAAGAACGCATACGCCCTTTTTGGCCAAGTGCATCATTGTCGACGTTCTGAGTCTTTTCATATGTTTTCAGTGCAATTCCAGTCTACCTCCTGAAATAGGTTTCCTGCAGTTCTGCCTTGCTCTCAGTGCCTCTTCATAGCCTTACTTCAATATACTTTTGGAAAATAGTTGGCCTTTATAACTCTGCAGGTTTTTGAATTGCAGTGGCCCTTAGCTCCATTTTTTAGCTCTTATTTTTGTGATCTTGCCTCATATCCACAGGATTTCTTCAGGCCCTATTCTTCTTCTGGGGCGCCTTGCTCTGCCTTTGGTTAATTCTTCTTCCTGAATTGAAATTAGAGTGACATGTGCCCATTGAAACCGCTACAGCTATTTTCTCACTGGTTCCCCCTATTCCCATTCATCCTCCGCACTAACTGCAGACTGTGCGATACCGGAACTTAAAGGCATTGACTCTCCATGTGGAGATGTTGTTAGTAAAGTGGCTGGAATGTTGATCCGGAGCCCCAGGAGAGGAAAATGAGGTGCATTTTAGAAACCTTTCCCGATCATATGGTATACCATCTGCTGGATTTCCCATGCATGGTTTAGCTGTAGGAAGATTCCCTTCAACTTGGAGTGTTGGGACCCTTGGAATAAGTAGCATGAAGTATTGCATTAAACTTTCGGCAGTTGCTCACCAAAGCTCTCCAATCCTTTCAGCCCCAAGTGTCCAGCCTTATGTCTTATCCAGCTGTGGGTTTATATGTGGTCATTCCAGGTTGCATCACAGCCCCTGAGTGAATTTTGTAAGAATTTTTCTCTCTTTCATTGTTTCTGCGTTTTGGTTTTAAAATTTATTTCTATAATGGGGTTTAGCTCATTTTCACTGCTGTGTTTGTGCCGCTCTGCTCACACTTGATTCCCTTATGGAGATATATCAATACATGGGTTTTAAGATTCTTATTACTCAGATATATTTCTCTGCGGTTTATAGGGTGTGTTGAGGCCAGTTCATTGAGCAAGGTGTAGATCTTGTCTGATACCTATTTGGTTTATTGAACGGTATCTGTGCTAATTTCAAACTCTGGTTTTATGCATCACCCCACCTCTCCTTTCCCCTTAAGCTGACATAAGTGTGTTTTCTAAATGTGAGACACTGTTCTGTTTTGTAATTCATTTTTTGTGCAGCCATATTTATCCTCCCTCTATAAGTGATATCTTATGATATGTTTCTTTTTCTGTTTGACTTATTTCAAGTAGTATTATCGGACCTCAATCCACTCTTTATCCTTCTACTAGCCTTATTACATTGATTTCATGGTGAAGAGATATTCCATTGTACATAAGTACCACATTTTCTTTATCCATTGTTCTCTTTCCTGGGATATTTAAGGTGTACTGAAGTTGAGGTTCTTGTAAACAGAGTAGCCCTAAACTGTGGTGTGCTTGTGTCTTGTTGATTTTTAGACTTCCCTAGATATACTCCCGTGATTGGAAGTGCCCTATGCTCTGTCGCTCTGTTTTTTAGATGATTTAGGAACCACCATACACTTCTCCAGAGTGGCTCTCGGCAGTTCACACACTGTCCATCAGCGTATAAAGGCTCCCTGTTCTCCATGGCCTGTCCTGCATTTCTGGTTTTTACAATTTTTTCGGATGGCCCTTTTGACCGGTGGGAAATGAGACTTCTTTGTTGTGCACATTTGCATTGCTTGCTTGCTTGGTTGCCCATAAAGTGCGTATGCGTTTTTTCCTGGATATATTCAGGAAAAAACGCATACTCCCTTTTGGGCCAACTGCATCATTGTCGAAATTCTGCCGCTTTTCATGTGCTTTAAAGGCGAGTCCAATCTATCTCTTGAAATCTGTTTCTTGCAATTCTGTCTTGCATTCAGATCCTCTTCTTTGCCTTACCTCAACATATTTTTGGACGTTAGTTTTCATTTATAACTCTGCAGGTTTGTGAATTGCAGTGACCCTGAGCTCCATTTTTTAAGTTGCTCTTTTGTGAGCTGGCCTCAAAACCGCAGGATTGCTTCAGGCCCTATTTTGGCTCCGGCGAGGCGGGCTGAGCCTTTTTTTAATTCTTATTCTTAATGGGAAATTAGAGTGACATGTGCCCGTCCAAACCCCTACAACTATTCTCTCATTGGTTCCCCCTGTTCCCGTTCATCCTCCTCACAATTTGCAAAATGTGTGAAACAGAAGTTTAAATGTGCTGATTCTCTAAGTGGGGAGATTCTAAGTAACGTGGCTGGAATGATGAACAGGAGCACCAGGAGAGGATAAATGAGGTGCATTTTAGACACATCTCCCGATCACATGGTGTACAGTCCTCTGGGTTTTCCATGCATGTTTTAGCTGTAGGAAGATTCCTTGAACCTGCAGATTTGGGACCCATTGAATGGGTACCAGGTAGTATTACTTTAAAGGGTGTGCATTTCCTCACCCAACCTCACATTTCTCTTAGCGCGAACAGTTTCCAGCCTTATGTCTCATCCTGCTGTGGGTCTAGATGTGTTCAATCCATGTTGCATCACCGTCCCTGAGGAAAAGTTGTAAGAGGTTTTCTCTGTCTCTCTGTCGTTTATTTTTTTCAATTTATTACTATGTTGTTTACAGCTGATTTTCAAAGCTCTGTTTCTTGCTGCTGTACATCCACTTGATTCACGTACAGAGAGACATCAATAATTTCTTTTTCAGATTCTTACCAGTCATAGATATTCTTTTCCGGTGACTTGAGTGTGCTGAGTGCAGTTCTTTTAGCTACCGTGTAGGCCTTGTTGATTATCAGTTTGGTATTTGGAATGGTATCTTTGCTAATTTCAACCTCCTGGATGATGCCTCACCCCTCCCCACCTTTCCCGTTTGGCAGCCTTACGCGTGTTTTCTACATATTTATGTCACTTAGAATGATCATACGTAACTCCTCCGGAGTTGTTACAACTGGCCATATTTCATTGATTTCCAGGCTGAGTAATATTCCACTCTACATAAGTACCACATCTCTATCCATTTTTTCCCTCCAGAGACATTTAAGTTATATCCTAGTCGAGGATCTTTTAAACAGAGAGGCAGTAAACATTGGGGTGCCTGTGTCCTCTCGATTTTTGTTTTTCCCAAGATATACGCCCATGAGTGCAAGTGCCCTATGCTCTGTAGCTCATTTTTTAGATGCTTTAGTAAACACAATACACTTCTCCAGAATGGCCGTTGGCAATATACATTTCCACTATAAGCCTCACAGGGCTCCCTCTTCTCCTTGCCCTGTCCTGCATTTCTGGCGTTTACACTTTATGAGGATGGCTCTTCTGACTGATGCGAAGTGATATCTTTTGTAGTATTGATTTCCAGTGCCCACCTGTTTGGTTGGCTAAAAAAGTGTATGCCCTTTTCTTGAATATATACAGAAAAAAACACATACAGCCTTTTTGGCCAACTGCAATGTCGGCAATGTTCAGCCCCTTTTCTTGTGCTTAATGGCGAGTCCTTTCTACCTCCTCAAATCCCTTTCCTGCCATTCTCCCTTGCTTGCCAATCCTTTTCTCTGACTTTCCTCAAGACATTTTTCAGTGATAGATATTTTCAACTCTGCAGTTTCGTGAATTTTACTGCCCCTGAGTTCCATTGTTCAACTTGTGTTTATGGGAACTGGCCACAAAGCAGTGGGATTTCCTCAAGCCCTATACTGTTTCCATGGGCAACCCTAGCCTTTGGTCAATTCATCTTCCTGATTGGAAATTAGAGTGACATGTGCCTGTCTGAACACCTAGGACTTGTCTCTCATTGTTCCTCATCCTTCCGCTTCATCCTCTGGACAAATTCCAAACTGTACGCAACAGGATGTTGACAGTGTTGACATCTCCAAGTGGGGAGACTGTTAGTAAAGACGCTGGAGGGGTGAACCCGAGCACCAGGAGATGAGGAGATGAGATGCCTTTTCCAAACTCTTCCCGATCAGACGGTATACCATCCTCTGGATGTGACAGACATGTTTTAGCAGTAGGAAGAGTCCCATTCATGTAAGGAGAACACCAGGGCTTTTTCAAAATCAGTGTCTCCCCGAAACCCAAACTGGGGAGTTTTTTAAGCTACGGCTACACATATGTTCATTAAGGGCCTTGGGAAGTAGGCAGAGTCCAAACTTTAGATGACTGAAGTCTTCAGGGTCAGAAGCACTCACCACCGGCTTCCCTTAGGTTACACTTTAACTGTCATTGATAGATGATGTCAATAAAAATATCTATTCTTTTTCCGATTATTTCCCCTTATAGGTTATTGCACAATATTGAGTGTAGTTCCCTGTGCTATACAGTAGTTCCTTGTTGATGATCTATTTTATACATAGCAGTGTGTATGTGTTAATTCCAAACTGTTAATTTATCCCTCCTCCCACCTTTCCCCTTTGGTAATAATAAATTATAAGATTTTATACTTCTCAGAAATGGGGGAGCTGAAAGAGAGGTATCATTTTCAATGGAAAAGCATTTAAAACAAGATTGAAGCTTTAACCAAGATTATTAGATGTACATCCTTGGAAAGAAATCACTTCATTTCTCTAATATTGACCTGACAAATAAGACAAACCTTTTCACTGAACTTGCTTATAATAAAGTGATGGAAATATCAAATGGAAGTGTTAGAAACATCTTATTTTACCCGAGCCTTATAAACTGTTCTATGTTAACTACAGTTTGGCTCACACATCTGTTCACTGAAGTTACAATAGTCTCAATTTCTGTTACTGATCCTCCAGAGTGGACCCCAACAAGGGTCCCCCTGCCCAGTGTCATTGGGGCCAACAGATCGAGACTGAGTTTGGTTCCCAAGCAAAGGAAACTTTATATTTTCATCAGAGAATGGAGAGGTGAGAGCATGCACTACCCCGTGGGCTGTGGGCTGGGCTGCTGTGTAGAGATCCTGTCAGAGTCAGTGGGAGGGAGGGGGCGGAGCTCTCAAGGGCCGGGTTGGCTGCAGCTCAGGCTCTATATCTCGGAGTCTGCACTGGGCCCCAGGAGCTGAGGTGTCGACCCAGCCATTCTGCACCAGGAAATCTGGTCTGAAGTGCCGGGTGTGGAACCTCTGCATGCGGGACCCTAGGAGCACGTGAAATTAGACAAAGCACAAAGGATAAAAAAGGTCAGACTTGACTTTATTGCCCACATTCTATTTTTATCTCCCAGGGATTTTTAATGGGCTTTGCTGGGGACAAACCCCTCCTCTGCCTTTTGTCCCGTTCCTCATTCTTGGAGTGCTGAGGGTGCAGACCCTTCTTCTGTAACTGCTGAGTGCTGAGTTGGGAGCCCTCATACCAGGGGACGAGGGTCAGAACTTCTCCCCAGCAGCCTCCAGGTGACGTTGATTGGCCCCAGGACCCCTGCCTCCCTGCTCGTCCGCCTGAGCACCAGCATTGGAAGTGTTATAGATTCTAATGACCTTTAAGGGTCCAGGAAAGAGATGTGCAGAGACGCTGTGGGGGCCGGTTTCACCCCGCCCCACATTTGTTCGGCCACCTTAGGCTGACCGTTTCTGCCAGCCTAGATGCTCTGACCAGTAGTCTGCTCTTTCTTCAATTAGGCCCCTGAATTAACGTAAAAACAGCACCAGGTGTCAGAGCCCTGCCCGCTCAACTCCCAGACAGTCCAGGGTCAGTGGTGATCAAGGACCATGATGGCCACTGAGTCAACAGCCTTTTGAAGTAAACAGGAGTCCAGCCGGTCTTATTGGTCACCATCATCACGGTGTCTGTAGGCTTTTCTATGGTGACGGTGTGATATACGGTTCCCCCGCCAAGATTATTAGCTCCCCTCCGGGTGCAGGAAGTCCTGCAAGCAGTAGTCTACTCCTTCGGGACACACTATTGTTGTTTTATGAGAGAAACTCCAGGTCAAGTGATGTTCACACGAGTCGTCATGGTGCCCTGTTGCCCCCGGTTATCTCTCTGGATGTTGGAGTTGGAGGGCCTCCTCACTCGAGGTCGGTGTGCCCACGGAGCGAACCCTGCAACTTCAGGGCATGGTTGGTGATTAGGATCACCACGTGGGGTCCTTTTCCCTTAGGAGGGAGGTGGCCTTTTGGGCTGCTGATTTCCAGGTTTTTAGATACCGCCAGTATCTTGGCCAGATGTGGCAGTGGGCCAAGCCCCTTGGTGACTGTAGTTTATCCTACCTGGATGGCATTCTTGCGTTGTTCCATTTCAAGTGGTCCCAGTTTTTGCACTAATTCTCCAATGGCGATTCACCTTTCACCGGGAATGGAAAGGTCAAAGGGTTTAGCTCAATTAGGGAGTTCCAGGGCAAGGGTCTGAATTGACTGCTCTTTCCATTCTTGAAAGGCCACTTCTGGATTCTGTTCAAAAGGATCATCATCTTTTCCTTTCAGTGTTTCATATAGAGGCCCAGCTAGTAGACTGTAGTTAGGGATCCAGAAGCAGCAAACCCTGGCCTCCCCAGGAACCCCTAAGCTGTCTTCTAGTTTTAGAAAGGGGTAAGGCTGCAAATGGTTTCTTCCCTTTCCTGGGATGGGCTTCTCTGACCTTGTGTGAGAATGAAGCCCAGGCAGGTCACTGCAGTCTGTGATATTTGAGCTTTTTCTTGGACAACTTCTATCCTTTATTGGCTTGGTAGTTCAGAGGCCTCCTTAGTAGGGCTGGCGATCAGAATGTCATCTGCATATTGAAGGAGGGTTTCCTTTTCCAGAGGTAGAACTTTTCGGTCGTTAGCTAAGCTTTCCCCAAAGATGGTGTGGGAATTTTTGAACCCTTGGGGCAAGACGGCCCGGAAGTATTGTTTTAGTTGTATGTTGAGTCCTGCCACTCACAAACCAAAATTTCTTGTGACTCTGGGACTAATGGAATACAAAAGAAGGCATCATTGAAGACTAATACAGAATACCATGTCCTGGTGGTTGGTAGAATGACCAGCAGGGTGTAGGGATCAGGAGCAACTGGAGGTATATCCTCGGTGGCTTCACTGACTGTCCTGACATCCTTTACCAGGTCCCCAGCAGCCCATGGGGCTCTCGTGGTCAGGCCAATCCCAGGATATGGAGCTCTCCTGGGCAGGTACCCCACCCCCAACCCAGCCCACGGGGCTCTCATGGTCAGGCCCCTCCCAGGATACAGAGCTACCCTTGCAGGTACCGTGGCAGGGCTGGGCACACAGGAACCGTGCACATAGCCCTCATTGAAGAGCACCCCCAGCTCACCTGTCGCTCAGAGCTGACACAGAGCACCTCAGAGCAGGACTTGAACTAACAAACAGCAGCTCCGACAGGTCTGTGACCCTGGGCATCACTCTGTGTGGCCTCCCTCCACCTGGTCTTCCAGAGACTTCCACTGCACCCAGGGCACCAGGCCTCTGTCTCCAACCACCACCCACCCCTCCTCTCCCTGACTCCTGGGTTCCTCTCATTAGGAGAGGGTTTTCTTGAAGTTGTCTCCCACTCATGGGCCAGATAAAATGATTAGAAAACAAGCCAAAGCTGCAGCCCCTTGTCTATCCTGACTCTCAGGAGCCCACACCTGTTCCTTGGACCTGGCCGGTTCAGCAAGTTCCATTTTCTGCAACTGTGAGCCCCTGAGGGGTGATGATTGGCTGACCTGGGCAGCCTTACCATGCCGGCCAGCCCTCCCCAGGTGTGCCTGGGTTGAGATCAATATAAATACCACTCCAGGCAGCAAAAGCCCCTGCAGCTGTGCCTGACGCCATTTTCTCTGCCCTGTCAGCAGTCTCGGGGCTGGGCTGGTGGGAGGGAGTGAGAGGCCACGGCTTTGTGGGTGGCCCAGTGTGAGTGGGGCTCTGCTGGACTTTCTGCAGCAGTTGCCAGGCTGCCACCTGCTAAAGAAGAGGATGTGTCACCCATACCTGCTGCTGGAATTTCTCCCTGGGCAGAGGTGAGGAAGGAAAAAAGCAGTGGGGGCAGGGACAGGACGGGTATCTCAGGCAGGGAAATGGAAATCTTCCAGAAGAGCACCCAGGGCCAGGACCATCCTGGCTGGCCTGCAGGCACCAAGTCAGCTGGCATGCTGTCACTCGTGTGGCTCCATGGCCCTTCCTCTAGGCTTTCAAGTCCTTGTATATATTCAGGTGTTTTACCTGGGAAGGGCGGGAACAGTTCAGCAGCAACTGGCCTGGGGTTCAGCTCACGTTTACTCACAGATGCCTCGGCACGGTGCCCCAGCTTTGCAATGAGGACGCTTGTTGTGTGGGGGCTGCTGGCTGAATGGGAGACGATTCCCCACCACTGACCAACTTCAGAATTGTTTACAACTGGAGCAAGTGCCCTGATACGGTTTTCCTCTGAGTAACTGGTGGGTTCTGTTTTTTTGTTTCTCTTTTTCGTTTTTGGTTCAAGGTAGATTTTATTCCTCTTTTTTGTATTTACAGATATAAGCATGGAAATAATTTATTCATATAAATACATGTATGTGAAGGGAATAATTGTTTTTTCTGTTTTATTTTTTAAATTTTATTTCTTTTTAATTTTGAATTTTATTTTATATTTTTATACAGCAGGTTCTCATTGGTTATCTATTTTATACATATAAATGTTTACATGCCAATCCCAATCTCTCAACTCCTCCCACCACCACCCCTCCAAGAGCTTTCCCCCCTTGTTGTCCATACGATTGTTGTCTACATCTGTTGCTCTATTTATGCCTTGCAAAACGGTTAATCTGTACAGTTTTTCTAGGTTCCACATATATGCATGAATATACAAGATTTGTTTTTCTCTTTCTGACTTACTTCACTCTGTATGACAGTCTCTAGATCCATCGACGTCTCTACAAATGACCCAATTTCATTCCTTTCATGGCTTAGTAATATTCCATTTTATATATGTACCACATCTTTATGCATTCGTCTGTCTGTGGGCATTTAGGTTGCTTCCATTACCTCGATATTGTAAATAGTGATGCAATGAACATTGCGGTGAATGTCTCTTTTTGATTTATGGTTTTGTCTGGGTATATGTCCAGTCCTGGGATTGCTGTATCATATGGTAATTCTATTATTAGTGTCTTAAGAAACTCCATATTGTTCTCCATAGTGACTGTATCAATTTATATTCCCAACAATAGTGGAAGAGGCTTCCTTTTCTCCACACCCTTTCCAGCATTTGTTGTTTGTAGATTTTCAGATGATGCCCATTCTAACAGGTGTGAGGTGATACCTCATTGTTGAGTCCATTTCGTTGAGCAAGGGGTAGGTCTTGTCTATTACGTATTTGGCTTATGGAACGGTATCTGTGCTAATTTCAAACTCTGGTTTTATGCAGCACCCCAACTCACCTTTCCCCTTAAGCAAGCATAAGTTGGTTTTCTAAACTTGAGACCCTGTTCTGTTTTGTAATTCAGTTCATGTGTAGCCAAGTTTACATTCCGTGCATTAGTGATACCTTATGATGTTTCTTTTTCTGTGTGACTTATTTCACTTAGAATCATCATGCCTCAATCCACTCATTATGCTGGTACAGGCCTGGTGACACAGATTTCATTGCTGAGTGGTATTCTGTTGTACATAAGTACCGCAACTTCTTTATCAATTATTTGTTCTCTGGGATATTTAACTTGTACTGTAGAAGAGGCTCCTGTAAACAGAGCCATTGTAAATTTTGGGGTGGCTGTGTCTTTTTGATTTTAATTTCCCTAAGCTATAGGACCATAAGTGGAAATGCCCTAGACTCTGTTGCTTTGTTTTTCAGATGTATCAGGAAACACCATACACTTCTCCAGAGTGGCTGTTGGCAATGTACATCCCGCCCATCAGCATAACAAGGCTCCTTTTTCCCCATGGCCTGTCTTGCCTTTCTGGATTTTACACTTTTCTCAGATGGCCCTTTAGACCGGGGGGAAGTGACACTTCATAGTAGTTCGGATTTCCATTGCAAGCTTGCTTGGTTTGCCAAAAAGGGCGTATGTGTTTGTTCCTGAATATATTCAGGAACAAACTCATACGCCCTTTGTTGCCAAGTGCATCATTGTCGATGTTCTGCCTCTTTTCCTATGCTTTAAATGCAAATCCAGTCTACCTCCTGAAATCGGTTTCCTGCAATTCTGCCCCGCTTTCAAGTCCTCTTCGCAGCCTTACTTCAATATATTTTTGGACGTTATCTGTCATTTATAACTCTGCAGGTTTGTGAATTACAGGGTCCCTGAGCTCCTTTCTTCAACTCGCTTTCTTGTGAGCTGGCCGCAAACCCGCAAGACTGCTTCAGGCCCTAATCTGCTTCTGGCAGGGCACGCTGAGCCTTTGGTTAATTCCTCTTCCTGGTGGGAAATGAGTGTTAAATATGCCCGTCCAGACACCTACCTCACTCTCAACCCCTTGGTGATGTGGGTCCTCTGGTTTGTGGCCACTTTTGCTGGGTTCCTCACCTTTCGATGATGTGGCCCCACTAGTGTGAGGACACTCCTGCTTGGTTCTCATCCACGTGGTTATGTGGACCCCCTGGTGAGAGTCTGTTCCTGGCTTTGTTCCTCACCCACCTGTGAGGGAGACCCTCTGCTGATAGGTCACTCCTGCATGGCTGGCACACATTGCCTTGGTGAAGTCAGCCGTGTGGTGGCAGTTGGAGCGTGCTGGGAATCTCTTCCCCCCGGTGATGAGGGCCCTCTTGCATCAGGCCCTGACTGCTGGGCTCACCAACTTTTCTTAGTGAGCCCAGTGATGCTTTGGCACTCCTCTTAGGATCCCATCTCCATGGGGATGTGGGCCTTCTGCTCTGAGGTCCCAACGGCTGGGTTGTTCACATTTTCATGATGTGGGCTCTCTGGTGTTAGTTCACAGAAGCCTGGATCCCATAGCCTCTGTGCTCTTGGCCGCCTGCTGGGAGGTTCCAACTGCTGGATTCCTCACTTTTTTAAATTTTTGGGCCCTCTGTTGTGAGGATCCTCCTGCCTGCCTCACTCCCAGCCCCTTCGTGATGTGTGTCGTCTGGTTTGAGGCCACATGTGCTGGGTTCCTCACCTTTCGATGATGTGGGACCAATGGTCTTAGGAGACTCCTGCCTGGTTCACATCCCCTTGGTGATGTGGGCCCTCTGTTGAGAGTCTGATCCTGGCTGGGTTCCTCACCCATCTGTGAGGTGGGCCGTCTGATGTGAGGTCACTCCTGCCTGGCTTGCTCACCTCGCCTTGTGGACATGAGCCCTCTGGTGGCACTTGGAGCCTGCTGGGAGCCTCCTCTCCTCGGTGATGAGGGCCCTCTGGCATCAGGCCCTAACTGCT
The DNA here is from genome assembly GCF_964270905.1 of Leucopleurus acutus. Classification (NCBI taxonomy): domain Eukaryota; kingdom Metazoa; phylum Chordata; class Mammalia; order Artiodactyla; family Delphinidae; genus Leucopleurus; species Leucopleurus acutus. Next base: position 56,919 of record NW_028139048.1, on the reverse strand, counting down.
GGGCTCCCCACATTTTGTGATGTGTGCCCAGTGGTGCGAGGACACTCCAGCCAGGTTCACATCCCCATTGGGGTGTGGGCCTTCTGCTCTGAGGTCCCAAAGCCTGGGTTGCTCACAGTTTCATGATGTGGGCTCTCTGCTGTTAGTTCACTCCTGCCTGCATCCCATAGCTTCTGTGCTCTGGACCGCCTGCTGGGAGGTTCCAACTGCTGGATTCCTCACCTTTCTTATTCTTTGGGACCTCTGTTTTTAGGCTACTCCTGCCTGCCTCACTCCCGTTCCCTTTGTGATATGTGTCCTCTGATTTGAGGCCACATGTGCTGGGGTCCGCACCTTTCGATGATGTGACCCCACTGGAGGGAAGACAGTCCTGACTGGTTCCCATCCCCTTGCTGATGTGGGCCCTCAGGTGAGAGTCTGATCCTGGCTGGGTTCCTCACCCTTCTGTGAGGTGGGCCCTCTGCTGTGAGGTCAATCATGCCTGTCTGGCACACGTCACCTTGGCGACGTGGGCCCTCTGGTGGCAGTTGGAGTGTGCTGGGATCCTCCTCCCCTCGGTGATGAGGGCCCTCTTGCCTTAGGCCATAACTGCTGGGCTCCCCACATTTTCTGATGTGCGCCAAGTGAGTGAGGAGACTCTTGCCAGGTTCCCATCCCCATGGCGATATGGGCCTTCTGCTCTGAGGTCAAAACAGCTGGCTTGCTCACAGTACCATGATGTGGGCCCTCTGCTGTGAGTTCACTCCGGCAAGGATCCCTTATCATCGGTGCTCTGAGCCGCCTGCTGGGAGGTTCCAACTGCTGGATTCCTCAACTTTTTTATTCTATGTGCCCTCTGTTGTGAGGCTCCTCCTGCCTGCCTCACTGCCAGCCCCTTGGTGATGACTGTCCTATGGCTTGAGGCCACATGTGCTGCGTTCCTCACCTTTCGATGATGTGACCCCACTCGTGTGAGGACACTCCTGCCTGGTTCCCATCCCCTTGGTGAGGTGGGCCCTCTGGCGAGAGTCTAATCCTGGCTGGTTTCCTCAGCGTTCTGTGAGGTAGGCCCTCTGCTGTGAGGTCACTCCTGCCTGGCTGGCACACGTCACCTTGGAGACGTGAGCCCTCTGGTGGCAGTTGGAGCGTGCAGGGCGCCTCCTCCTCTCGGTGATGACGGCCCTCTGGCGTCAGGCCCTAAATGGTGGGCTCCCCACATTTTCTGATGTGCGCCCAGTGGTGCGAGGACACTCCAGCCAGGTTCCCATTCCCATGGGGATGTGGTCCTTCTGCGCTGAGGTCTCAACTCCTGGGTTGCTCACAGTTTTGTGATGTGGGCCCTCTGCTGTGAGTTCACTGTGGCCTGGATCCCATAGCCTCGGTGTTCTGGGCCGCCTGCTGGAAGGTCTAAATGCTGGAATCCTCACGTTTTTTATATTATGTGCCCTGTGTTGTGAGGCTACTCCTGCCTGCCTCACTCCAAGGCCCTTGGTGATGTGGGTCCTCTGGTTTGAGGACACATGTGCTGGGTTCCTCACCTTAAGATGATGAGGCCCCACTGGTGTGAGGATAATCCTGACTGGGTCCCATCCCCTTTGTGATGTGGGCCCTCTGGTGAGAGTCTGATCCTGGCTGGGTTCCTCACCCATCTGTGAGGTGGGCCCTCTACTATCAGGTAACTCTTGCCTGGGTTGCTCACCTCGCCTTGTTGACATGAGCCCTCTGGTGGCAATTGGACCCTGCTGGGAGCCTCCTCAGCTCTGTGATGAGGGCCCTCTGACGTCAGGCCCTAACTGCTGGGCTCCCCAACTTTTCTTAGTGAGCCCAGTGTTGCTCAAGCACTCCTCTTAGGTTCCCATCCCCATGGGGATGTGGGCCTTCTGCTCTGAGGTTCCAACGGCTGGGTTGATCACAATTTCATGATGTGGGCTCTCTGGTGTTAGTTCACTGTGGCCTGGATCTCATAGCCTCTGTGGTCTTGGCTGCCTGCTGGGAGCTTCCCACTGCTCGATTCCTCAACTTTTGTATTCTATGGGTCCTGTGTTGTGATGCTCCTCCTGCCTGCCTCACTCGCAACCCCTTCGTGATGTGGGTCTTCTGGTTTGAGGCCACATGTGCTGGGTTAGGCAACTTTCAATGATGTGGCCCCACTGGTGTGAGGACACTCCTGCCTGGTTCCCATCCCCTTGGTGATGTGGGCCTTCTGGTGACAGTCTTATCCTGGCTGGGTTCCTCACTCTTCTGTGAGGTAGGCCCTCTGCTGTGAGGTCAATCCTGCCTGACTTGCACACATCACCTTGGCGATGTGGGCCCTCTGTTGGCACATGGAACCTGCTGGGAGCCTCCTGCCCTCGGTGATGACGGCCCTCTAGCATCAGGCTCTAACTGCTGGGCTCCCCACGTTTTCTGATGTGAGCCCAGTGATGCCAGGACACTCCTGTCAGGTTCCCATCCCCATGGGGATGTGGGCTTTCTGCTCTGAGGTCCCAATGCCTGGGTTGCTCACAGTTTCATGATGTGGGCTCTCTGCTGTTAGTTCACTCCTGCCTGCATCCCATAGCTTCTGTGCTCTCGGCCGCCTGCTGGGAGGTTCCAAATGCTGGATTCCTCACTTTTTTTATTCTTTGGGCCCTCTGTTTTTAGGCTACTCCTACCTGCCTCACTCCCATCCCCTTTGTGATGTATGTCTTCTGATATGAGGCCACATGTGCTGGGTTCCTCACCTTTCGATGATGTGGCCCCACTGGTGGGAGGACAGTCCTGACTGGTTCCCATCCCCTTGGTGTTGTGGGCCCTCTGGTGAGAGTCTCATCCTGCCTCGGTTCCTCACCCTTCTGTGAGATAGGCCCTCTGCTGTGAGGTCACTACTGCCTGGCTGGCGCATGCCACCTTGTAGATGTGGGCCCTCTGTTGGCAGTTGGAACCTGCTGGGAGTCTCCTCCCCTCAGTTATGAGGGCCCCCTGGCGTCAGGCCCTAACTGCTGGGCTCCTAACATTTTCTGATATGTGCTAAGTGGTGCAAAGCCACTCCTGCCAGGTTCCCATCCCAATGGGGATGTGGGCCTTCTGTTCTGAGGTCCCAACAGCTGGGCTGCTCACAGGTTCATGATGTGGGCCCTCTGCTGTGAGTTCACTGCGGCCTGGATCCCATAGCCTCGGTGCTCTGGGCCACTTGCTGGGAGGTTCCAACTGCTGGATTCCTCAACTTTTATATTCTATGGACCCTGTGTTGTGAGGCCAGTCCTGCCAGCCTCATTCCGAACCCCTTGGTGATGTGGTTCCTCTGGTTTGAGGACACATGTGCTGGGATCCTCACCTTTCGATGATGTTGTCCCACTGGTGTGGGGACACTCCTGCCTGGTTCCCATCCCCTTGGTGATGTGGGCCCTCTGGTGAGAGTCTGATCCTTGCTGTGTTCCTCACCCTTCTGTGAGGTGGGCCCTCTGCTGTGAGGTCACTCCTGCCAGGCTGGCACACATCACCTTGGCGACGTTGGCCCTCTGGTGGCAGCTGGAGCCTGCTGGGAGCCTCCTCCTCTCGGTGATGAGTGCCCTCTAGCGTCAGGCCCTAACTTCTGAGCACCCCACGTTTTCTGATGTGAGCCCAGTGATGCCAGGACACTCCTGTCATGTTCCCATCACCATGGGGATGTGGGCCTTCTGCTCTGAGGTCCCAATGTCTGGGTTGCTCACAGTTTCATGATGTGGGCTGTCTGGTGTTAGTTCACTCTGGCCTGGTTCCTCTAGCCTCTGTGCTCTGGGCCGCCTGCTGGGAGGTTCCAACTGCTGGATTCCTCACTTTTTTATTCTATGGGCCCAGTGTTGTGAGACTACTCCTGCCTGCCTCACTCCGAGGTCCTTGGTGATGTGGGTCCTCTGGTTTGAGGACACATGTGCTGAGTACCTCAGCTTTTGATGATGTGGCCCCACTGATGTGAAGACACTCCTGCCTGGTTCCCATCCCCTTGGTGATGTGGGCCCTCTGGTGAGAGTCTGATGTTGGCTGGGTTTCTCACCCTTCTGTGAGGTGGGACCTCTGCTGTGAGGTAACTCCTGCCTGGCATGCTCACGTTGCCTTGGCAATGTGAGCCCTCAGGTGGCAGTTGGAGCCTGCTGGGAATCTCCTCCCCTCAGGTATGAGAGCTCTGGATAAAACACATATGCCCTTTTTTGCCAAGTGCATTATTTTCCAAGTTCTGTCTCTTTTCCTATGCTTTAAGAGCTACTCCCGTGTACGTTCTGAAATCAGTTTCCAGCAATTCTGCCCCGCATTCAAGTCCTCTTCGCAGCCTTACTTCAGTATAATTTTGGATGATAGCTGTCATTTATAACTCCGCAGGTTTCTGAATTACAGTGCCCCTGAGCTCCTTTCTTCAACTCGCTTTCTTGTGAGCTGGCCGCAACACCGCAGGATCTCCTCAGGCCCTAATCTAGTTCCAGCATGGCACGCGGAGCCTTTGGTTCATTTATCTTCCTGGTGGGAAATGAGAGTTAAATTTGCCCGTCCAGACACCTACAGATAGTCTCCCATTGCTTCTCCTTATTCCTGTTCATCTTCCGAAGAAATTGCAAACTGGGCCAAACAGGAGGTTAAAGGCACTGACTCTCCAAGTGGGGAGAGTGTTAGTAAAGCGTCTGGAATGTTGCACCCGAGTACCAGGGGACGAAAACTGAGACACATTTGAACACGTTTTCCGATCACACGGTGGATCATACTCTGGGTTCCACATGCATGTTTTAGCTGAAGGAAGAATCCCTTAAACATGGAGAGTTGAGACCCATGGAATGGGTACCATGCAATATGACTTCAAAGGGTCTGCATTTGCTCACCGAACCTCACCAATCCTATCACTGCTGCGTTTATGCCACTGTACACACGTTTGATTCTCTTTCGGAGACATATAAATCCATAGTTTATAAGATTCTTACTAGTCAGGTATATTCTTAGGCGTTTAATATGGGGTGTTGAGTCCACTTCGTTGAGCAAGGAGTAGCACTTGTCTATTATATATTTGGCTTATGGAACGGTATCTGTGCTAATTTCAATCTCTTGTTGTATGCAGCACCCCAACTCACCTTTCCCCTTAAGCAAGCATAAATTGGTTTTCTACATTTGACACTCTGTTCTGTTTAGTAATTTAGTTCCTGTGTAACCAAGTTTACATCCGTGTAGTAGTGATATCTTATGATGTTTCTTTTTCTGTGTGACTTATTTTTTATTTTTTTATTTTTTTATTTTTTTATTTATTTTTTTTTTGCGGTACGTGGGCCTCTCACTGTTGTGGTCTTTCATATTGCAGAGCACAGGCTCCGGACGCGCAGGCTCAGCGGCCATGGCTCACAGGCCCAGCCACTCCGCGGCATATGGGATCTTCCCGGATCGGGGCACGAACCCATGTACTCTGCATCGGCAGGCGGACTCTCAACCACTGCGCCACCAGGTAAGCCCTGTGTGACTTATTTCACTTAGAATCATCGTACCTGAATCCACTCATTATGCTGCTACAGGCCTGATGACATAGATTTCATTGCTGAGTGATATTGCATTGTACGTAAGTACCACAACTTCTTTATCCATTTTTCGCTTTCTGTGATATTGAACTTGTACCGTAAAGGAGGTTCTTGTAAACAGAGCCGTCCCAAACTTGGGGTGGCTGTGTCTTTTTGATTTTAATTTCCCTAAGCTATAGGACCATAAGTGGAAGTGCCCTAGGCTCTGTTGCTTTGTTTTTTAGATGTTTCAGGAAACACCATACACTTCTCCAGAGTGGCTGCTGGCAATTTACATGCCGCCCATCAGCATAACAAGGCTCCCAGTTCTCCATGGCCTGTCCTGCCTTTCTGGATTTTACACTTTTTTCAGATGGCCCTTTTGACCGGGGGGCAGTGAGACTTCATTGTAGTGCAGATTTCCTTTGCAAGCTTGCTTGGTTGGCCAAAAAGGGCGTATGCGTGTTTTCCTGAATATATTCAGGAAAAAACGCATACGCCCTTTTTGGCCAAGTGCATCATTGTGGACGTTCTGCCTCTTTTCCTATGCTTTACATGCAATTCCAGTCTACCTCCTGAAATCGGTTTCCTGCAATTCTGCCCCGCTTTCAACTCCTCTTGGCTGCCTTACTTCAATATATTTTTGGAAGATAGCTGTCATTTATAACTCTGCAGGTTTGTGAATTACAGTGCCCCTGAGCTTTCTTCAACTCGCTTTTTTGTGAGCTGGCCGCAACACCGCAGGATTGCTTCAGGCCCTAGTTTGTTTCCGGCACGGCATGCAGAGCCTTTGGTTAATTCCTCTTCCTGGTGGGAAATGAGAGTTAAATTTGCCCGTCCAGACACCTCCAGCTAGTCTCTCATTGGTTCTCCCTATTCCTGTTCATTTTCCAAAGAAATTGCAAACTGGGCCAAACAGGAGGTAAAAGGCACTGACTCTCCAAGTGGGGAGAGTGTTAGTAAACCATCTGGAATATTGCACCCGAGTTCCACGGGACGAAAACTGAGACACATTTGAACACGTTTCCCGATCACACGGTGGATCATACTCTGGATTCCACATGCATGTTTTAGCTGAAGGAAGAATCCCTTAAACCTGGAGAGTTGAGTCCCATGGAATGGGTACCGTGCAATATGACTTCAACGGGTCTGCATTTGCTCACCGAACTTCACCAATCCTATCACTGCTGCGTTTATGCCGCCGTACACACGCTTGATTCTCTTTCGGAGACATATAAATCGGTAGGTTTTAATATTCTTACTAGTCAGGTATATTCTTAGGCGTTTAATATGGGGTGTTGAGTCCACTTCGTTCAGCAAGGAGTAGCTCTTGTCTATTGCTTATTTGGCTTATGGAACGGTATCTGTGCTAATTTCAATCTCTGGTTTCATGCAGCACCCCAACTCACCTTTCCCCTTAAGCAAGCATAAGTTGGTTTTCTACATTTGAGACCCTGTTCTGTTTTGTAATTCAGTTCCTGTGTAGCCAAGTTTACATTCCGTGTATTGGTGATATCTTATGATGTTTCTTTTTCTGTGTGACTTATTTCACTTAGAATCATCGTACCTGAATCCACTCATTATGCTGCTACGGGCCTGATGACATAGATTTCATTGCTGAGTGATATTGCATTGTACGTAAGTACCACAACTTCTTTATCCATTTTTCGCTTTCTGTGATATTGAACTTGTACCATAAACGAGGTTCTTGTAAACAGAGCCGTCCCAAACTTTGGGGTGGCTGTGTCTTTTTGATTTTAATTTCCCTAAGCTATAGGACCATAAGTGGAAGTGCCCTAGGCTCTGTTGCTTTGTTTTTTAGATGTTTCAGGAAACACCATACACTTCTCCAGAGTGGCTGTTGGCAATTTACATCCCGCCCATCAGCATAACAAGGCTCCCAGTTCTCCATAGCCTGTCCTGCCTTTCTGGATTTTACACTTTTTTCAGATGGCCCTTTTGACCGGGGGGCAGTGAGACTTCATTGTAGTGCAGATTTCCTTTGCAAGCTTGCTTGGTTGGCCAAAAAGCGCGTATGCGTTTTTTCCTGAATATGTTCAGGAAAAAACGCATACGCCCTTTTTGGCCAAGTGCATCATTGTGGACGTTCTGCCTCTTTTCCTATGCTTTACATGCAATTCCCGTCTACCTCCTGAAATCGGTTTCCTGCAATTCTGCCCCGCTTTCAAGTCCTCTTGGCAGCCTTACTTCAATATATTTTTGGACGATAGCTGTCATTTATAACTCTGCAGGTTTGTGAATTACAGTGCCCCTAAGCTCCTTTCTTCAACTCGCTTTCTTGTGAGCTGGCCGCAACACCACAGGATTGCTTCACGCCCTAGTGTGGTTCCGGCACGGCACGCTGAGCCTTTGGTTAATTCCTCTTCCTGGTGGGAAATGAGAGTTAAATTTGCCCGTCCAGACACCTCCAGCTAGTCTCTCATTGGTTCTCCCTATTCCTGTACATTTTCCACAGAAATTGCAAACTGGGCCAAACAGGAGTTTAAAGGCACTGACTCTCCAAGTGGGGAGAGTGTTAGTAAAGCGTCTTGAATGTTGCACCCGAGTACCAGGGGACGAAAACTGAGACACATTTGAACACGTTTCCCGATCACACGGTGGATCATACTCTGGGTTCCACATGCATGTTTTAGCTGAAGGAAGAATCCCTTAAACCTGGAGAGTTGAGACCCATGGAATGGGTACCATGCAATATGACTTCAAAGGGTCTGCATTTGCTCACTGAACCTCACCAATCCTATCACTGCTGCGTTTATGCCGCCGTACACACGCTTGATTCTCTTTCGGAGACATATAAATCCGTAGTTTTTAAGATTATTTCTAGTCAGGTATATTCTTAGGCGTTTAATATGGGGTGTTGAGTCCACTTCGTTGAGCAAGGAGTAGCTCTTGTCTATTGCATATTTGGCTTATGGAACGATATCTGTGCTAATTTCAATCTCTGGTTTCATGCAGCACCCCAACTCACCTTTCCCCTTAAGCAAGCATAAGTTGGTGTTCTACATTTGAGACCCTGTTCTGTTTTGTAATTCAGTTCTTGTGTAGCCAAGTTTATATTCCGTGTAGTAGTGATATCTTATGATGTTTCTTTTTCTGTGTGACTTATTTCACTTAGAATCATCGTACCTGAATCCACTCATTATGCTGCGACGGGCCTGATGACAAGATTTCATTGCTGAGTGATATTGCATTGTACGTGAGTACCACAACTTCTTTATCCATTTTTCGCTTTTGTGATATTGAACTTGTACCGTAAACAAGATTCTTGTAAACAGAGCCGTCCCAAACTTTGGGGTGGCTGTGTCTTTTTGATTTTAATTTCCCTAAGCTATAGGACCATAAGTGGAAGTGCCCTAGGCTCTGTTGCTTGTTTTTTAGATGTTTCAGGAAACACCATACACTTCTCCAGAGTGGCTGTTGGCAATTTACATCCCGCCCATCAGCATAATAAGGCTCCCAGTTCTCCATGGCCTGTCCTGCCTTTCTGGATTTTACACTTTTTTCAGATGGCCCTTTTGACCGGGGGGCAGTGAGACTTCATTGTAGTGCAGATTTCCTTTGCAAGCTTGCTTGGTTGGCCAAAAAGGGCGTATGCGTTTTTTCCTGAATATATTCAGGAAAAAACGCATACGCCCTTTTTGGCCAAGTGCATCATTGTGGACGTTCTGCCTCTTTTCCTATACTTTACATGCAATTCCCGTCTACCTCCTGAAATCGGTTTCCTGCAATTCTGCCCCGCTTTCAAGTCCTCTTGGCAGCCTTACTTCAATATATTTTTGGACGATAGCTGTCATTTATAACTCTGCATGTTTGTGAATTACAGTGCCCCTGAGCTCCTTTCTTCAACTCGCTTTCTTGTGAGCTGGCCGCAACACCGCAGGATTGCTTCAGGCCCTAGTGTGGTTCCGGCACGGCACGCTGAGCCTTTGGTTAATTCCTCTTCCTGGTGGGAAATGAGAGTTAAATTTGCCCGTCCAGACAGCTCCAGCTAGTCTCTCATTGGTTCTCCCTATTCCTGTTCATTTTCCACAGAAATTGCAAACTGGGCCAAACAGGAGGTTAAAGGCACTGACTCTCCAAGTGGGGAGAGTGTTAGTAAAGCGTCTGGAATGTTGCACCCGAGTACCAGGGGACGTAAACTGAGACACATTTGAACATGATTTCCGATCACACGGTGGATCATACTCTGGGTTCCACATGCATGTTTTAGCTGAAGGAAGAATCCCTTAAACATGGAGAGTTGAGACCCATGGAATGGGTACCATGCAATATGACTTCAAAGGGTTTGCATTTGCTCACCGAACCTCACCAATCCTATCACTGCTGCGTTTATGCCACTGTACACACGCTTGATTCTCTTTGGGTGACATATAAATCCATAGTTTTTAAGATTCTTACTAGTTAGGTATATTGTTAGGTGTTTAATATGGGGTGTTGAGTCCACTTCGTTGAGCAAGGAGTAGCACTTGTCTATTATATATTTGGCTTATGGAACGGTATCTGTGCTAATTTCAATCTCTTGTTGTATGCAGCACCCCAACTCACCTTTCCCCTTAAGCAAGCATAAATTGGTTTTCTACATTTGACACTCTGTTCTGTTTAGTAATTTAGTTCCCGTGTAACCAAGTTTACATTCCGTGTAGTAGTGATATCTTATGATGTTTCTTTTTCTGTGTGACTTATTTTTTTATTTTTTTATTTTTTTATTTTTTTATTTATTTATTTATTTTTTTTTTTGCGGTACGTGGGCCTCTCACTGTTGTGGTTTTTCCCATTGCGGAGCACAGGCTCCGGATGCGTAGGCTCAGCGGCCATGGCTCACAGGCCCAGCTGCTCCGCGGCATGTGGGATCTTCCCGGAGCGGGGCACGAACCCATGTCCTCTGCATCGGCAGGCGGACTCTCAACCACTGCGCCACCAGGTAAGCCCTGTGTGACTTATTTCACTTAGAATCATCGTACCTGAATCCACTCATTATCCTGCTACGGGCCTGATGACATAGATTTCATTGCTGAGTGATATTGCATTGTACGTAAGTACCACAACTTCTTTATCCATTTTTCGCTTTTTGCGATATTGAACTTGTACCGTAAACGAGGTTCTTGTAAACAGAGCCATCCCAACCTTTGGGGTGGCTGTGTCTTTTTGATTTTAATTTCCCTAAGCTATAGGACCATAAGTGGAAGTGCCCTAGGCTCTGTTGCTTAGTTTTTTGGATGTTTCAGGAAACACCATACACTTCTCCAGAGTGGCTGTTGGCAATTTACATCTCGCCCATCAGCATAACAAGGCTCCCAGTTCTCCATGGCCTGTCCTGCCTTTCTGGATTTTACTCTTTTTTCAGAAGGCCCTTTGACCGGGGGGCAGTGAGACTTCATTGTAGTGCAGATTTCCTTTGCGAGCTTGCTTGGTTGGCCAGAAAGGGCGTATGCGTTTCTTCCTGAATATATTCAGGAAAGAACGCATACGCCCTTTTTGGCCAAGTGCATCATTGTCGACGTTCTGAGTCTTTTCATATGTTTTCAGTGCAATTCCAGTCTACCTCCTGAAATAGGTTTCCTGCAGTTCTGCCTTGCTCTCAGTGCCTCTTCATAGCCTTACTTCAATATACTTTTGGAAAATAGTTGGCCTTTATAACTCTGCAGGTTTTTGAATTGCAGTGGCCCTTAGCTCCATTTTTCAGCTCTTATTTTTGTGATCTTGCCTCATATCCACAGGATTTCTTCAGGCCCTATTCTTCTTCTGGGGCGCCTTGCTCTGCCTTTGGTTAATTCTTCTTCCTGAATTGAAATTAGAGTGACATGTGCCCATTGAAACCGCTACAGCTATTTTCTCACTGGTTCCCCCTATTCCCATTCATCCTCCGCACTAACTGCAGACTGTGTGATACCGGAACTTAAAGGCATTGACTCTCCATGTGGAGATGTTGTTAGTAAAGTGGCTGGAATGTTGATCCGGAGCCCCAGGAGAGGAAAATGAGGTGCATTTTAGAAACCTTTCCCGATCATATGGTATATCATCTGCTGGATTTCCCATGCATGGTTTAGCTGTAGGAAGATTCCCTTCAACTTGGAGTGTTGGGACCCTTGGAATAAGTAGCATGAAGTATTGCATTAAACTTTCGGCAGTTGCTCACCAAAGCTCTCCAATCCTTTCAGCCCCAAGTGTCCAGCCTTATGTCTTATCCAGCTGTGGGTTTATATGTGGTCATTCCAGGTTGCATCACAGCCCCTGAGTGAATTTTGTAAGAATTTTTCTCTCTTTCATTGTTTCTGCGTTTTGGTTTTAAAATTTATTTCTATAATGGGGTTTAGCTCATTTTCACTGCTGTGTTTGTGCCGCTCTGCTCACACTTGATTCCCTTATGGAGATATATCAATACATGGGTTTTAAGATTCTTATTACTCAGATATATTTCTCTGTGGTTTATAGGGTGTGTTGAGGCCAGTTCATTGAGCAAGGTGTAGATCTTGTCTGATACCTATTTGGTTTATTGAACGGTATCTGTGCTAATTTCAAACTCTGGTTTTATGCATCACCCCACCTCTCCTTTCACCTTAAGCTGACATAAGTGTGTTTTCTAAATGTGAGACACTGTTCTGTTTTGTAATTCATTTTTTGTGCAGCCATATTTATCCTCCCTCTATAAGTGATATCTTATGATATGTTTCTTTTTCTGTTTGACTTATTTCAAGTAGTATTATCGGACCTCAATCCACTCTTTATCCTTCTACTAGCCTTATTACATTGATTTCATGGTGAAGAGATATTCCATTGTACATAAGTACCACATTTTCTTTATCCATTGTTCTCTTTCCTGGGATATTTAAGGTGTACTGAAGTTGAGGTTCTTGTAAACAGAGTAGCCCTAAACTGTGGTGTGCTTGTGTCTTGTTGATTTTTAGACTTCCCTAGATATACTCCCGTGATTGGAAGTGCCCTATGCTCTGTCGCTCTGTTTTTTAGATGATTTAGGAACCACCATACACTTCTCCAGAGTGGCTCTCGGCAGTTCACACACTGTCCATCAGCGTATAAAGGCTCCCTGTTCTCCATGGCCTGTCCTGCATTTCTGGTTTTTACAATTTTTTCGGATGGCCCTTTTGACCGGTGGGAAATGAGACTTCTTTGTTGTGCACATTTGCATTGCTTGCTTGCTTGGTTGCCCATAAAGTGCGTATGCGTTTTTTCCTGGATATATTCAGGAAAAAACGCATACTCCCTTTTGGGCCAACTGCATCATTGTCGAAATTCTGCCGCTTTTCATGTGCTTTAAAGGCGAGTCCAATCTATCTCTTGAAATCTGTTTCTTGCAATTCTGTCTTGCATTCAGATCCTCTTCTTTGCCTTACCTCAACATATTTTTGGACGTTAGTTTTCATTTATAACTCTGCAGGTTTGTGAATTGCAGTGACCCTGAGCTCCATTTTTTAAGTTGCTCTTTTGTGAGCTGGCCTCAAAACCGCAGGATTGCTTCAGGCCCTATTTTGGCTCCGGCGAGGCGGGCTGAGCCTTTTTTTAATTCTTATTCTTAATGGGAAATTAGAGTGACATGTGCCCGTCCAAACCCCTACAACTATTCTCTCATTGGTTCCCCCTGTTCCCGTTCATCCTCCTCACAATTTGCAAAATGTGTGAAACAGAAGTTTAAATGTGCTGATTCTCTAAGTGGGGAGATTCTAAGTAACGTGGCTGGAATGATGAACAGGAGCACCAGGAGAGGATAAATGAGGTGCATTTTAGACACATCTCCCGATCACATGGTGTACAGTCCTCTGGGTTTTCCATGCATGTTTTAGCTGTAGGAAGATTCCTTGAACCTGCAGATTTGGGACCCATTGAATGGGTACCAGGTAGTATTACTTTAAAGGGTGTGCATTTCCTCACCCAACCTCACATTTCTCTTAGCGCGAACAGTTTCCAGCCTTATGTCTCATCCTGCTGTGGGTCTAGATGTGTTCAATCCATGTTGCATCACCGTCCCTGAGGAAAAGTTGTAAGAGGTTTTCTCTGTCTCTCTGTCGTTTATTTTTTTCAATTTATTACTATGTTGTTTACAGCTGATTTTCAAAGCTCTGTTTCTTGCTGCTGTACATCCACTTGATTCACGTACAGAGAGACATCAATAATTTCTTTTTCAGATTCTTACCAGTCATAGATATTCTTTTCCGGTGACTTGAGTGTGCTGAGTGCAGTTCTTTTAGCTACCGTGTAGGCCTTGTTGATTATCAGTTTGGTATTTGGAATGGTATCTTTGCTAATTTCAACCTCCTGGATGATGCCTCACCCCTCCCCACCTTTCCCGTTTGGCAGCCTTACGCGTGTTTTCTACATATTTATGTCACTTAGAATGATCATACGTAACTCCTCCGGAGTTGTTACAACTGGCCATATTTCATTGATTTCCAGGCTGAGTAATATTCCACTCTACATAAGTACCACATCTCTATCCATTTTTTCCCTCCAGAGACATTTAAGTTATATCCTAGTCGAGGATCTTTTAAACAGAGAGGCAGTAAACATTGGGGTGCCTGTGTCCTCTCGATTTTTGTTTTTCCCAAGATATACGCCCATGAGTGCAAGTGCCCTATGCTCTGTAGCTCATTTTTTAGATGCTTTAGTAAACACAATACACTTCTCCAGAATGGCCGTTGGCAATATACATTTCCACTATAAGCCTCACAGGGCTCCCTCTTCTCCTTGCCCTGTCCTGCATTTCTGGCGTTTACACTTTATGAGGATGGCTCTTCTGACTGATGCGAAGTGATATCTTTTGTAGTATTGATTTCCAGTGCCCACCTGTTTGGTTGGCTAAAAAAGTGTATGCCCTTTTCTTGAATATATACAGAAAAAAACACATACAGCCTTTTTGGCCAACTGCAATGTCGGCAATGTTCAGCCCCTTTTCTTGTGCTTAATGGCGAGTCCTTTCTACCTCCTCAAATCCCTTTCCTGCCATTCTCCCTTGCTTGCCAATCCTTTTCTCTGACTTTCCTCAAGACATTTTTCAGTGATAGATATTTTCAACTCTGCAGTTTCGTGAATTTTACTGCCCCTGAGTTCCATTGTTCAACTTGTGTTTATGGGAACTGGCCACAAAGCAGTGGGATTTCCTCAAGCCCTATACTGTTTCCATGGGCAACCCTAGCCTTTGGTCAATTCATCTTCCTGATTGGAAATTAGAGTGACATGTGCCTGTCTGAACACCTAGGACTTGTCTCTCATTGTTCCTCATCCTTCCGCTTCATCCTCTGGACAAATTCCAAACTGTACGCAACAGGATGTTGACAGTGTTGACATCTCCAAGTGGGGAGACTGTTAGTAAAGACGCTGGAGGGGTGAACCCGAGCACCAGGAGATGAGGAGATGAGATGCCTTTTCCAAACTCTTCCCGATCAGACGGTATACCATCCTCTGGATGTGACAGACATGTTTTAGCAGTAGGAAGAGTCCCATTCATGTAAGGAGAACACCAGGGCTTTTTCAAAATCAGTGTCTCCCCGAAACCCAAACTGGGGAGTTTTTTAAGCTACGGCTACACATATGTTCATTAAGGGCCTTGGGAAGTAGGCAGAGTCCAAACTTTAGATGACTGAAGTCTTCAGGGTCAGAAGCACTCACCACCGGCTTCCCTTAGGTTACACTTTAACTGTCATTGATAGATGATGTCAATAAAAATATCTATTCTTTTTCCGATTATTTCCCCTTATAGGTTATTGCACAATATTGAGTGTAGTTCCCTGTGCTATACAGTAGTTCCTTGTTGATGATCTATTTTATACATAGCAGTGTGTATGTGTTAATTCCAAACTGTTAATTTATCCCTCCTCCCACCTTTCCCCTTTGGTAATAATAAATTATAAGATTTTATACTTCTCAGAAATGGGGGAGCTGAAAGAGAGGTATCATTTTCAATGGAAAAGCATTTAAAACAAGATTGAAGCTTTAACCAAGATTATTAGATGTACATCCTTGGAAAGAAATCACTTCATTTCTCTAATATTGACCTGACAAATAAGACAAACCTTTTCACTGAACTTGCTTATAATAAAGTGATGGAAATATCAAATGGAAGTGTTAGAAACATCTTATTTTACCCGAGCCTTATAAACTGTTCTATGTTAACTACAGTTTGGCTCACACATCTGTTCACTGAAGTTACAATAGTCTCAATTTCTGTTACTGATCCTCCAGAGTGGACCCCAACAAGGGTCCCCCTGCCCAGTGTCATTGGGGCCAACAGATCGAGACTGAGTTTGGTTCCCAAGCAAAGGAAACTTTATATTTTCATCAGAGAATGGAGAGGTGAGAGCATGCACTACCCCGTGGGCTGTGGGCTGGGCTGCTGTGTAGAGATCCTGTCAGAGTCAGTGGGAGGGAGGGGGCGGAGCTCTCAAGGGCCGGGTTGGCTGCAGCTCAGGCTCTATATCTCGGAGTCTGCACTGGGCCCCAGGAGCTGAGGTGTCGACCCAGCCATTCTGCACCAGGAAATCTGGTCTGAAGTGCCGGGTGTGGAACCTCTGCATGCGGGACCCTAGGAGCACGTGAAATTAGACAAAGCACAAAGGATAAAAAAGGTCAGACTTGACTTTATTGCCCACATTCTATTTTTATCTCCCAGGGATTTTTAATGGGCTTTGCTGGGGACAAACCCCTCCTCTGCCTTTTGTCCCGTTCCTCATTCTTGGAGTGCTGAGGGTGCAGACCCTTCTTCTGTAACTGCTGAGTGCTGAGTTGGGAGCCCTCATACCAGGGGACGAGGGTCAGAACTTCTCCCCAGCAGCCTCCAGGTGACGTTGATTGGCCCCAGGACCCCTGCCTCCCTGCTCGTCCGCCTGAGCACCAGCATTGGAAGTGTTATAGATTCTAATGACCTTTAAGGGTCCAGGAAAGAGATGTGCAGAGACGCTGTGGGGGCCGGTTTCACCCCACCCCACATTTGTTCGGCCACCTTAGGCTGACCGTTTCTGCCAGCCTAGATGCTCTGACCAGTAGTCTGCTCTTTCTTCAATTAGGCCCCTGAATTAACGTAAAAACAGCACCAGGTGTCAGAGCCCTGCCCGCTCAACTCCCAGACAGTCCAGGGTCAGTGGTGATCAAGGACCATGATGGCCACTGAGTCAACAGCCTTTTGAAGTAAACAGGAGTCCAGCCGGTCTTATTGGTCACCATCATCACGGTGTCTGTAGGCTTTTCTATGGTGACGGTGTGATATACGGTTCCCCCGCCAAGATTATTAGCTCCCCTCCGGGTGCAGGAAGTCCTGCAAGCAGTAGTCTACTCCTTCGGGACACACTATTGTTGTTTTATGAGAGAAACTCCAGGTCAAGTGATGTTCACACGAGTCGTCATGGTGCCCTGTTGCCCCCGGTTATCTCTCTGGATGTTGGAGTTGGAGGGCCTCCTCACTCGAGGTTGGTGTGCCCACGGAGCGAACCCTGCAACTTCAGGGCATGGTTGGTGATTAGGATCACCACGTGGGGTCCTTTTCCCTTAGGAGGGAGGTGGCCTTTTGGGCTGCTGATTTCCAGGTTTTTAGATACCGCCAGTATCTTGGCCAGATGTGGCAGTGGGCCAAGCCCCTTGGTGACTGTAGTTTATCCTACCTGGATGGCATTCTTGCGTTGTTCCATTTCAAGTGGTCCCAGTTTTTGCACTAATTCTCCAATGGCGATTCACCTTTCACCGGGAATGGAAAGGTCAAAGGGTTTAGCTCAATTAGGGAGTTCCAGGGCAAGGGTCTGAATTGACTGCTCTTTCCATTCTTGAAAGGCCACTTCTGGATTCTGTTCAAAAGGATCATCATCTTTTCCTTTCAGTGTTTCATATAGAGGCCCAGCTAGTAGACTGTAGTTAGGGATCCAGAAGCAGCAAACCCTGGCCTCCCCAGGAACCCCTAAGCTGTCTTCTAGTTTTAGAAAGGGGTAAGGCTGCAAATGGTTTCTTCCCTTTCCTGGGATGGGCTTCTCTGACCTTGTGTGAGAATGAAGCCCAGGCAGGTCACTGCAGTCTGTGATATTTGAGCTTTTTCTTGGACAACTTCTATCCTTTATTGGCTTGGTAGTTCAGAGGCCTCCTTAGTAGGGCTGGCGATCAGAATGTCATCTGCATATTGAAGGAGGGTTTCCTTTTCCAGAGGTAGAACTTTTCGGTCGTTAGCTAAGCTTTCCCCAAAGATGGTGTGGGAATTTTTGAACCCTTGGGGCAAGACGGCCCGGAAGTATTGTTTTAGTTGTATGTTGAGTCCTGCCACTCACAAACCAAAATTTCTTGTGACTCTGGGACTAATGGAATACAAAAGAAGGCATCATTGAAGACTAATACAGAATACCATGTCCTGGTGGTTGGTAGAATGACCAGCAGGGTGTAGGGATCAGGAGCAACTGGAGGTATATCCTCGGTGGCTTCACTGACTGTCCTGACATCCTTTACCAGGTCCCCAGCAGCCCATGGGGCTCTCGTGGTCAGGCCAATCCCAGGATATGGAGCTCTCCTGGGCAGGTACCCCACCCCCAACCCAGCCCACGGGGCTCTCATGGTCAGGCCCCTCCCAGGATACAGAGCTACCCTTGCAGGTACCGTGGCAGGGCTGGGCACACAGGAACCGTGCACATAGCCCTCATTGAAGAGCACCCCCAGCTCACCTGTCGCTCAGAGCTGACACAGAGCACCTCAGAGCAGGACTTGAACTAACAAACAGCAGCTCCGACAGGTCTGTGACCCTGGGCATCACTCTGTGTGGCCTCCCTCCACCTGGTCTTCCAGAGACTTCCACTGCACCCAGGGCACCAGGCCTCTGTCTCCAACCACCACCCACCCCTCCTCTCCCTGACTCCTGGGTTCCTCTCATTAGGAGAGGGTTTTCTTGAAGTTGTCTCCCACTCATGGGCCAGATAAAATGATTAGAAAACAAGCCAAAGCTGCAGCCCCTTGTCTATCCTGACTCTCAGGAGCCCACACCTGTTCCTTGGACCTGGCCGGTTCAGCAAGTTCCATTTTCTGCAACTGTGAGCCCCTGAGGGGTGATGATTGGCTGACCTGGGCAGCCTTACCATGCCGGCCAGCCCTCCCCAGGTGTGCCTGGGTTGAGATCAATATAAATACCACTCCAGGCAGCAAAAGCCCCTGCAGCTGTGCCTGACGCCATTTTCTCTGCCCTGTCAGCAGTCTCGGGGCTGGGCTGGTGGGAGGGAGTGAGAGGCCACGGCTTTGTGGGTGGCCCAGTGTGAGTGGGGCTCTGCTGGACTTTCTGCAGCAGTTGCCAGGCTGCCACCTGCTAAAGAAGAGGATGTGTCACCCATACCTGCTGCTGGAATTTCTCCCTGGGCAGAGGTGAGGAAGGAAAAAAGCAGTGGGGGCAGGGACAGGACGGGTATCTCAGGCAGGGAAATGGAAATCTTCCAGAAGAGCACCCAGGGCCAGGACCATCCTGGCTGGCCTGCAGGCACCAAGTCAGCTGGCATGCTGTCACTCGTGTGGCTCCATGGCCCTTCCTCTAGGCTTTCAAGTCCTTGTATATATTCAGGTGTTTTACCTGGGAAGGGCGGGAACAGTTCAGCAGCAACTGGCCTGGGGTTCAGCTCACGTTTACTCACAGATGCCTCGGCACGGTGCCCCAGCTTTGCAATGAGGACGCTTGTTGTGTGGGGGCTGCTGGCTGAATGGGAGACAATTCCCCACCACTGACCAACTTCAGAATTGTTTACAACTGGAGCAAGTGCCCTGATACGGTTTTCCTCTGAGTAACTGGTGGGTTCTGTTTTTTTGTTTCTCTTTTTCGTTTTTGGTTCAAGGTAGATTTTATTCCTCTTTTTTGTATTTACAGATATAAGCATGGAAATAATTTATTCATATAAATACATGTATGTGAAGGGAATAATTGTTTTTTCTGTTTTATTTTTTAAATTTTATTTCTTTTTAATTTTGAATTTTATTTTATATTTTTATACAGCAGCTTCTCATTGGTTATCTATTTTATACATATAAATGTTTACATGCCAATCCCAATCTCTCAACTCCTCCCACCACCACCCCTCCAAGAGCTTTCCCCCCTTGTTGTCCATACGATTGTTGTCTACATCTGTTGCTCTATTTATGCCTTGCAAAACGGTTAATCTGTACAGTTTTTCTAGGTTCCACATATATGCATGAATATACAAGATTTGTTTTTCTCTTTCTGACTTACTTCACTCTGTATGACAGTCTCTAGATCCATCGACGTCTCTACAAATGACCCAATTTCATTCCTTTCATGGCTTAGTAATATTCCATTTTATATATGTACCACATCTTTATGCATTCGTCTGTCTGTGGGCATTTAGGTTGCTTCCATTACCTCGATATTGTAAATAGTGATGCAATGAACATTGCGGTGAATGTCTCTTTTTGATTTATGGTTTTGTCTGGGTATATGTCCAGTCCTGGGATTGCTGTATCATATGGTAATTCTATTATTAGTTTCTTAAGAAACTCCATATTGTTCTCCATAGTGACTGTATCAATTTATATTCCCAACAATAGTGGAAGAGGCTTCCTTTTCTCCACACCCTTTCCAGCATTTGTTGTTTGTAGATTTTCAGATGATGCCCATTCTAACAGGTGTGAGGTGATACCTCATTGTTGAGTCCATTTCGTTGAGCAAGGGGTAGGTCTTGTCTATTACGTATTTGGCTTATGGAACGGTATCTGTGCTAATTTCAAACTCTGGTTTTATGCAGCACCCCAACTCACCTTTCCCCTTAAGCAAGCATAAGTTGGTTTTCTAAACTTGAGACCCTGTTCTGTTTTGTAATTCAGTTCATGTGTAGCCAAGTTTACATTCCGTGCATTAGTGATACCTTATGATGTTTCTTTTTCTGTGTGACTTATTTCACTTAGAATCATCATGCCTCAATCCACTCATTATGCTGGTACAGGCCTGGTGACACAGATTTCATTGCTGAGTGGTATTCTGTTGTACATAAGTACCGCAACTTCTTTATCAATTATTTGTTCTCTGGGATATTTAACTTGTACTGTAGAAGAGGCTCCTGTAAACAGAGCCGTTGTAAATTTTGGGGTGGCTGTGTCTTTTTGATTTTAATTTCCCTAAGCTATAGGACCATAAGTGGAAATGCCCTAGACTCTGTTGCTTTGTTTTTCAGATGTATCAGGAAACACCATACACTTCTCCAGAGTGGCTGTTGGCAATGTACATCCCGCCCATCAGCATAACAAGGCTCCTTTTTCCCCATGGCCTGTCTTGCCTTTCTGGATTTTACACTTTTCTCAGATGGCCCTTTAGACCGGGGGGAAGTGACACTTCATAGTAGTTCGGATTTCCATTGCAAGCTTGCTTGGTTTGCCAAAAAGGGCGTATGTGTTTGTTCCTGAATATATTCAGGAACAAACTCATACGCCCTTTGTTGCCAAGTGCATCATTGTCGATGTTCTGCCTCTTTTCCTATGCTTTAAATGCAAATCCAGTCTACCTCCTGAAATCGGTTTCCTGCAATTCTGCCCCGCTTTCAAGTCCTCTTCGCAGCCTTACTTCAATATATTTTTGGACGTTATCTGTCATTTATAACTCTGCAGGTTTGTGAATTACAGGGCCCCTGAGCTCCTTTCTTCAACTCGCTTTCTTGTGAGCTGGCCGCAAACCCGCAAGACTGCTTCAGGCCCTAATCTGCTTCTGGCAGGGCACGCTGAGCCTTTGGTTAATTCCTCTTCCTGGTGGGAAATGAGTGTTAAATATGCCCGTCCAGACACCTACCTCACTCTCAACCCCTTGGTGATGTGGGTCCTCTGGTTTGTGGCCACTTTTGCTGGGTTCCTCACCTTTCGATGATGTGGCCCCACTAGTGTGAGGACACTCCTGCTTGGTTCTCATCCACGTGGTTATGTGGACCCCCTGGTGAGAGTCTGTTCCTGGCTTTGTTCCTCACCCACCTGTGAGGGAGACCCTCTGCTGATAGGTCACTCCTGCATGGCTGGCACACATTGCCTTGGTGAAGTCAGCCGTGTGGTGGCAGTTGGATCGTGCTGGGAATCTCTTCCCCCCGGTGATGAGGGCCCTCTTGCATCAGGCCCTGACTGCTGGGCTCACCAACTTTTCTTAGTGAGCCCAGTGATGCTTTGGCACTCCTCTTAGGATCCCATCTCCATGGGGATGTGGGCCTTCTGCTCTGAGGTCCCAACGGCTGGGTTGTTCACATTTTCATGATGTGGGCTCTCTGGTGTTAGTTCACAGAAGCCTGGATCCCATAGCCTCTGTGCTCTTGGCCGCCTGCTGGGAGGTTCCAACTGCTGGATTCCTCACTTTTTTAAATTTTTGGGCCCTCTGTTGTGAGGATCCTCCTGCCTGCCTCACTCCCAGCCCCTTCGTGATGTGTGTCGTCTGGTTTGAGGCCACATGTGCTGGGTTCCTCACCTTTCGATGATGTGGGACCAATGGTCTTAGGAGACTCCTGCCTGGTTCACATCCCCTTGGTGATGTGGGCCCTCTGTTGAGAGTCTGATCCTGGCTGGGTTCCTCACCCATCTGTGAGGTGGGCCGTCTGATGTGAGGTCAGTCCTGCCTGGCTTGCTCACCTCGCCTTGTGGACATGAGCCCTCTGGTGGCACTTGGAGCCTGCTGGGAGCCTCCTCTCCTCGGTGATGAGGGCCCTCTGGCATCAGGCCCTAACTGCTGGGCTCCCCACATTTTGTGATGTGTGCCCAGTGGTGCGAGGACACTCCAGCCAGGTTCACATCCCCATTGGGGTGTGGGCCTTCTGCTCTGAGGTCCCAAAGCCTGGGTTGCTCACAGTTTCATGATGTGGGCTCTCTGCTGTTAGTTCACTCCTGCCTGCATCCCATAGCTTCTGTGCTCTGGACCGCCTGCTGGGAGGTTCCAACTGCTGGATTCCTCACCTTTCTTATTCTTTGGGCCCTCTGTTTTTAGGCTACTCCTGCCTGCCTCACTCCCGTTCCCTTTGTGATATGTGTCCTCTGATTTGAGGCCACATGTGCTGGGTTCCGCACCTTTCGATGATGTGACCCCACTGGAGGGAAGACAGTCCTGACTGGTTCCCATCCCCTTGCTGATGTGGGCCCTCAGGTGAGTGTCTGATCCTGGCTGGGTTCCTCACCCTTCTGTGAGGTGGGCCCTCTGCTGTGAGGTCAATCATGCCTGTCTGGCACACGTCACCTTGGCGACGTGGGCCCTCTGGTGGCAGTTGGAGTGTGCTGGGATCCTCCTTCCCTCAGTGATGAGGGCCCTCTTGCCTTAGGCCATAACTGCTGGGCTCCCCACATTTTCTGATGTGCGCCAAGTGAGTGAGGAGACTCTTGCCAGGTTCCCATCCCCATGGCGATATGGGCCTTCTGCTCTGAGGTCAAAACGGCTGGCTTGCTCACAGTACCATGATGTGGGCCCTCTGCTGTGAGTTCACTCCGGCAAGGATCCCTTATTATCGGTGCTCTGAGCCGCCTGCTGGGAGGTTCCAACTGCTGGATTCCTCAACTTTTTTATTCTATGTGCCCTCTGTTGTGAGGCTCCTCCTGCCTGCCTCACTGCCAGCCCCTTGGTGATGACTGTCCTATGGCTTGAGGCCACATGTGCTGCGTTCCTCACCTTTCGATGATGTGACCCCACTCGTGTGAGGACACTCCTGCCTGGTTCCCATCCCCTTGGTGAGGTGGGCCCTCTGGCGAGAGTCTAATCCTGGCTGGGTTCCTCAACGTTCTGTGAGGTAGGCCCTCTGCTGTGAGGTCACTCCTGCCTGGCTGGCACACGTCACCTTGGAGACGTGAGCCCTCTGGTGGCAGTTGGAGCGTGCAGGGCACCTCCTCCTCTCGGTGATGACGGCCCTCTGGCGTCAGGCCCTAAATGGTGGGCTCCCCACATTTTCTGATGTGCGCCCAGTGGTGCGAGGACACTCCAGCCAGGTTCCCATTCCCATGGGGATGTGGGCCTTCTGCGCTGAGGTCTCAACTCCTGGGTTGCTCACAGTTTTGTGATGTGGGCCCTCTGCTGTGAGTTCACTGTGGCCTGGATCCCATAGCCTCGGTGTTCTGGGCCGCCTGCTGGAAGGTCTAAATGCTGGAATCCTCACGTTTTTTATATTATGTGCCCTGTGTTGTGAGGCTACTCCTGCCTGCCTCACTCCAAGGCCCTTGGTGATGTGGGTCCTCTGGTTTGAGGACACATGTGCTGGGTTCCTCACCTTAAGATGATGAGGCCCCACTGGTGTGAGGATAATCCTGACTGGGTCCCATCCCCTTTGTGATGTGGGCCCTCTGGTGAGAGTCTGATCCTGGCTGGGTTCCTCACCCATCTGTGAGGTGGGCCCTCTACTATCAGGTAACTCTTGCCTGGGTTGCTCACCTCGCCTTGTTGACATGAGCCCTCTGGTGGCAATTGGACCCTGCTGGGAGCCTCCTCAGCTCTGTGATGAGGGCCCTCTGACGTCAGGCCCTAACTGCTGGGCTCCCCAACTTTTCTTAGTGAGCCCAGTGTTGCTCAAGCACTCCTCTTAGGTTCCCATCCCCATGGGGATGTGGGCCTTCTGCTCTGAGGTTCCAACGGCTGGGTTGATCACAATTTCATGATGTGGGCTCTCTGGTGTTAGTTCACTGTGGCCTGGATCCCATAGCCTCTGTGGTCTTGGCTGCCTGCTGGGAGCTTCCCACTGCTCGATTCCTCAACTTTTGTATTCTATGGGTCCTGTGTTGTGATGCTCCTCCTGCCTGCCTCACTCGCAACCCCTTCGTGATGTGGGTCTTCTGGTTTGAGGCCACATGTGCTGGGTTAGGCAACTTTCAATGATGTGGCCCCACTGGTGTGAGGACACTCCTGCCTGGTTCCCATCCCCTTGGTGATGTGGGCCTTCTGGTGACAGTCTTATCCTGGCTGGGTTCCTCACTCTTCTGTGAGGTAGGCCCTCTGCTGTGAGGTCAATCCTGCCTGACTTGCACACATCACCTTGGCGATGTGGGCCCTCTGTTGGCACATGGAACCTGCTGGGAGCCTCCTGCCCTCGGTGATGACGGCCCTCTAGCATCAGGCTCTAACTGCTGGGCTCCCCACGTTTTCTGATGTGAGCCCAGTGATGCCAGGACACTCCTGTCAGGTTCCCATCCCCATGGGGATGTGGGCTTTCTGCTCTGAGGTCCCAATGCCTGGGTTGCTCACAGTTTCATGATGTGGGCTCTCTGCTCTTAGTTCACTCCTGCCTGCATCCCATAGCTTCTGTGCTCTCGGCCGCCTGCTGGGAGGTTCCAAATGCTGGATTCCTCACTTTTTTTATTCTTTGGGCCCTCTGTTTTTAGGCTACTCCTACCTGCCTCACTCCCATCCCCTTTGTGATGTATGTCCTCTGATATGAGGCCACATGTGCTGGGTTCCTCACCTTTCGATGATGTGGCCCCACTGGTGGGAGGACAGTCCTGACTGGTTCCCATCCCCTTGGTGTTGTGGGCCCTCTGGTGAGAGTCTCATCCTGCCTCGGTTCCTCACCCTTCTGTGAGATAGGCCCTCTGCTGTGAGGTCACTACTGCCTGGCTGGTGCATGCCACCTTGTAGACGTGGGCCCTCTGTTGGCAGTTGGAACCTGCTGGGAGTCTCCTCCCCTCAGTTATGAGGGCCCCCTGGCATCAGGCCCTAACTGCTGGGCTCCTAACATTTTCTGATATGTGCTAAGTGGTGCAAAGCCACTCCTGCCAGGTTCCCATCCCAATGGGGATGTGGGCCTTCTGTTCTGAGGTCCCAACAGCTGGGCTGCTCACAGGTTCATGATGTGGGCCCTCTGCTGTGAGTTCACTGCGGCCTGGATCCCATAGCCTCGGTGCTCTGGGCCACTTGCTGGGAGGTTCCAACTGCTGGATTCCTCAACTTTTATATTCTATGGACCCTGTGTTGTGAGGCCAGTCCTGCCAGCCTCATTCCGAACCCCTTGGTGATGTGGTTCCTCTGGTTTGAGGACACATGTGCTGGGATCCTCACCTTTCGATGATGTTGTCCCACTGGTGTGGGGACACTCCTGCCTGGTTCCCATCCCCTTGGTGATGTGGGCCCTCTGGTGAGAGTCTGATCCTGGCTGTGTTCCTCACCCTTCTGTGAGGTGGGCCCTCTGCTGTGAGGTCACTCCTGCCAGGCTGGCACACATCACCTTGGCGACGTTGGCCCTCTGGTGGCAGCTGGAGCCTGCTGGGAGCCTCCTCCTCTCGGTGATGAGTGCCCTCTAGCGTCAGGCCCTAACTTCTGAGCACCCCACGTTTTCTGATGTGAGCCCAGTGATGCCAGGACACTCCTGTCATGTTCCCATCACCATGGGGATGTGGGCCTTCTGCTCTGAGGTCCCAATGTCTGGGTTGCTCACAGTTTCATGATGTGGGCTGTCTGGTGTTAGTTCACTCTGGCCTGGATCCTCTAGCCTCTGTGCTCTGGGCCGCCTGCTGGGAGGTTCCAACTGCTGGATTCCTCACCTTTCTTATTTTTGGGCCCTCTGTTATGAGGCTCCTCCTGCCTGCCTCACTCCCAGCCCCTTGGTGATGGGTGTCCTATGGTTTGAAGCCACATGTTCTGGGTTCCTCACCTTTAGATGATGTGGCCCTACTCATGTGAGGACACTCCTGCCTGGTTCCAATCCATTTGGTGATGTGGGCCCTCTGGTGCGAGTCTGATCCTGACTGGGTTCGTCACACTTCTCTGAGGTGGGCCCTCTGCTGTGAGGTCATTCGTGCCTGGTTGGCACACATCGCCTTGGCGACGTCAGCCCTCTGGTGGCAGTTGGAGCCTGCTGGGAGCCTCCTTCCCTTGGTGATGAGGGTCCTCTGGCGTCAGGCCCTAACTGCTGGTCGCCCAAAATTTTCTGATACGTTCTCAGTGGTGCGAGGACACTCCTACCAGAATTCCATCCCCATGGGGATGTGGGCCTCCTGCTCTGAGGTCCCAATGGCTGGGTTGCTCAGTTTCATGACATGGGCCCTCTTCTGTGAGTTCACTGTGGCCTGGATCCCATGGCCTCGGTGCTCTGGGCCGCCTGCTGGGAGGTTCCAACTGCTGGATTCCTCACTTTTTTATTCTATGGGCCCAGTGTTGTGAGACTACTCCTGCCTGCCTCACTCCGAGGTCCTTGGTGATGTGGGTCCTCTGGTTTGAGGACACATGTGCTGAGTACCTCAGCTTTTGATGATGTGGCCCCACTGATGTGAAGACACTCCTGCCTGGTTCCCATCCCCTTGGTGATGTGGGCCCTCTGGTGAGAGTCTGATGTTGGCTGGGTTTCTCACCCTTCTGTGAGGTGGGACCTCTGCTGTGAGGTAACTCCTGCCTGGCATGCTCACGTTGCCTTGGCAATGTGAGCCCTCAGGTGGCAGTTGGAGCCTGCTGGGAATCTCCTCCCCTCAGGTATGAGAGCTCTGGATAAAACACATATGCCCTTTTTTGCCAAGTGCATTATTTTCCAAGTTCTGTCTCTTTTCCTATGCTTTAAGAGCTACTCCCGTGTACGTTCTGAAATCAGTTTCCAGCAATTCTGCCCCGCATTCAAGTCCTCTTCGCAGCCTTACTTCAGTATAATTTTGGATGATAGCTGTCATTTATAACTCCGCAGGTTTCTGAATTACAGTGCCCCTGAGCTCCTTTCTTCAACTCGCTTTCTTGTGAGCTGGCCGCAACACCGCAGGATCTCCTCAGGCCCTAATCTAGTTCCAGCATGGCACGCGGAGCCTTTGGTTCATTTATCTTCCTGGTGGGAAATGAGAGTTAAATTTGCCCGTCCAGACACCTACAGATAGTCTCCCATTGCTTCTCCTTATTCCTGTTCATCTTCCGAAGAAATTGCAAACTGGGCCAAACAGGAGGTTAAAGGCACTGACTCTCCAAGTGGGGAGAGTGTGAGTAAAGCGTCTGGAATGTTGCACCCGAGTACCAGGGGACGAAAACTGAGACACATTTGAACACGTTTCCCGAACACACGGTGGATCATACACTCCGTTCCACATGCATGTTTTAGCTGAAGGAAGAATCCCTTAAACCTGGAGAGTTGAGACCCATGGAATGGGTACCATGCAATATGACTTCAAAGGGTCTGCATTTGCTCACCGAACCTCACCAATCCTATCACTGCTGCGTTTATGCTGCTGTACAGACGCTTGATTCTCTTTCGGAGACATATAAATTCAAAGGTTTTAAGATTCTTACTAGTCAGGTATATTCTTAGGCGTTTAATATGGGGTGTTGAGTCCACTTCGTTGAGCAAGGAGTAGCTCTTGTCTATTACATATTTGGCTTATGGAACGGTATCTGTGCTAATTTCAATCTCTGGTTTCATGCAGCACCCCAACTCACCTTTCCCCTTAAGCAAGCATAAGTTGGTTTTCTACATTTGAGACCCTGTTCTGTTTTGTAATTCAGTTCCTGTGTAGCCAAGTTTACATTCCGTGTATTAGGGATATCTTATGATGTTCCTTTTTCTGTGTGACTTATTTCACTTAGAATCATCGTACCTGAATCCACTCATTATGCTGCTACGGGCCTGATGACATAGATTTCATTGCTGAGTGATATTGCATTGTACGTAAGTACCACAACTTCTGTATCCATTTTTCGCTTTCTGTGATATTGAACTTGTACCGTAAACGAGGTTCTTGTAAACAGAGCCGTCCCAAACTTTGGGGTGGCTGTGTCTTTTTGATTTTAATTTCCCGAAGCTATAGGACCGTAAGTGGAAGTGCCCTAGGCTCTGTTGCCTTGTTTTTTGGATGTTTCAGGAAACACCATACACTTCTCCAGAGTGGCTGCTGGCAATTTACATCCCGCCCATCAGCATAACAAGGCTCCCAGTTCTCCATGGCCTGTCCTGCCTTTCTGGATTTTACACTTTTTTCAGATGGCCCTTTTGACCGGGGGGCAGTGAGACTTCATTGTAGTGCAGATTTCCTTTGCAAGCTTGCTTGGTTGGTCAAAAAGGGCGTATGCGTTTTTTCCTGAATATATTCAGGAAAAAACGCATACGCCCTTTTTGGCCAAGTGCATCATTGTGGACGTTCTGCCTCTTTTCCTATGCTTTACATGCAATTCCAGTCTACCTCCTGAAATCGGTTTCCTGCAATTCTGCCCCGCTTTCAACTCCTCTTGGCTGCCTTACTTCAATATATTTTTAGAAGATAGCTGTCATTTATAACTCTGCAGGTTTGTGAATTACAGTGCCCCTGAGCTTTCTTCAACTCGCTTTCTTGTGAGCTGGCCGCAACACCGCAGGATTGCTTCAGGCCCTAGTTTGTTTCCGGCACGGCATGCTGAGCCTTTGGTTAATTCCTCTTCCTGGTGGGAAATGAGAGTTAAATTTGCCCTTCCAGACACCTCCAGCTAGTCTCTCCTTGGTTCTCCATCTTCCTGTTCATCTTCCACAGAAACTGCAAACTGGGCCAAACAGGAGGTTAAAGGCACTGACTCTCCAAGTGGGGAGAGTGTTAGTAAAGCGTCTGGAATGTTGCATCCGAGTACCAGGGGACGAAAACTGAGACACATTTGAACACG
The DNA here is from genome assembly GCF_964270905.1 of Leucopleurus acutus. Lineage (NCBI taxonomy): Eukaryota > Metazoa > Chordata > Mammalia > Artiodactyla > Delphinidae > Leucopleurus > Leucopleurus acutus. Next base: position 27,927 of record NW_028139048.1, on the reverse strand, counting down.
TTTCCTGATCACACGGTGGATCATACTCTGTGTTCCACATGCATGTTTTAGCTGAAGGAAGAATCCCTTAAACTTGGAGAGTTGAGACCCATGGAATGGGTACCATGCAATATGACTTCAAAGGGTCTGCATTTGCTCACTGAACCTCACCAATCCTATCACTGCTGCGTTTATGCCGCTGTACATACGCTTGATTTACTTTTGGAGACATATAAATCCGTAGGTTTTAAGATTATTTCTAGTCAGGTATATTCTTAGGCGTTTAATATGGGGTGTTGAGTCCACTTCGTTCAGCAAGGAGTAGCTCTTGTCTATTGCATATTTGGCTTATGGAACGGTATCTGTGCTAATTTCAATCTCTGGTTTCATGCAGCACCCCAACTCACCTTTCCCCTTAAGCAAGCATAAGTTGGTTTTCTACATTTGAGACCCAGTTCTGCTTTGTAATTCAGTTCCTGTGTAGCCAAGTTTACATTCCGTGTAGTAGTGATACCTTATGATGTTTCTTTTTCTGTGTGACTTATTTCACTTAGAATCATCGTACCTGAATCCACTCATTATGCTGGGCGTATGCCTTTTTTCCTGAATATATTCAGGAAATATATAGTAGTGATATCTTATGATGTTTCTTTTTCTGTGTGACTTATTTTTTTATTTTTTTATTTATTTTTTTTTTTGCGGTACGTGGGCCTCTCACTGTTGTGGTTTTTCCCATTGCGGAGCACAGGCTCCGGACGCGTAGGCTCAGCGGCCATGGCTCACAGGCCCAGCCGCTCCGCGGCATGTGGGATCTTCCCGGAGCGGGGCACGAACCCATGTCCTCTGCATCGGCAGGCGGACTCTCAACCACTGCGCCACCAGGTAAGCCCTGTGTGACTTATTTCACTTATAATCATCGTACCTGAATCCACTCATTATCCTGCTACGGGCCTGATGACATAGATTTCATTGCTTAGTGATATTGCATTGTACGTAAGTACCACAACTTCTTTATCCATTTTTCGCTTTTTGCGATATTGAACTTGTACCGTAAACGAGGTTCTTGTAAACAGAGCCGTCCCAACCTTTGGGGTGGCTGTGTCTTTTTGATTTTAATTTCCCTAAGCTATAGGACCATAAGTGGAAGTGCCCTAGGCTCTGTTGCTTAGTTTTTTGGATGTTTCAGGAAACACCATACACTTCTCCAGAGTGGCTGTTGGCAATTTACATCTCGCCCATCAGCATAACAAGGCTCCCAGTTCTCCATGGCCTGTCCTGCCTTTCTGGATTTTACTCTTTTTTCAGAAGGCCCTTTGACCGGGGGGCAGTGAGACTTCATTGTAGTGCAGATTTCCTTTGCGAGCTTGCTTGGTTGGCCAGAAAGGGCGTATGCGTTTCTTCCTGAATATATTCAGGAAAGAACGCATACGCCCTTTTTGGCCAAGTGCATCATTGTCGACGTTCTGAGTCTTTTCATATGTTTTCAGTGCAATTCCAGTCTACCTCCTGAAATAGGTTTCCTGCAGTTCTGCCTTGCTCTCAGTGCCTCTTCATAGCCTTACTTCAATATACTTTTGGAAAATAGTTGGCCTTTATAACTCTGCAGGTTTTTGAATTGCAGTGGCCCTTAGCTCCATTTTTCAGCTCTTATTTTTGTGATCTTGCCTCATATCCACAGGATTTCTTCAGGCCCTATTCTTCTTCTGGGGCGCCTTGCTCTGCCTTTGGTTAATTCTTCTTCCTGAATTGAAATTAGAGTGACATGTGCCCATTGAAACCGCTACAGCTATTTTCTCACTGGTTCCCCCTATTCCCATTCATCCTCCGCACTAACTGCAGACTGTGTGATACCGGAACTTAAAGGCATTGACTCTCCATGTGGAGATGTTGTTAGTAAAGTGGCTGGAATGTTGATCCGGAGCCCCAGGAGAGGAAAATGAGGTGCATTTTAGAAACCTTTCCCGATCATATGGTATACCATCCGCTGGATTTCCCATGCATGGTTTAGCTGTAGGAAGATTCCCTTCAACTTGGAGTGTTGGGACCCTTGGAATAAGTAGCATGAAGTATTGCATTAAACTTTCGGCAGTTGCTCACCAAAGCTCTCCAATCCTTTCAGCCCCAAGTGTCCAGCCTTATGTCTTATCCAGCTGTGGGTTTATATGTGGTCATTCCAGGTTGCATCACAGCCCCTGAGCGAATTTTGTAAGAATTTTTCTCTCTTTCATTGTTTCTGCGTTTTGGTTTTAAAATTTATTTCTATAATGGGGTTTAGCTCATTTTCACTGCTGTGTTTGTGCCGCTCTGCTCACACTTGATTCCCTTATGGAGATATATCAATACATGGGTTTTAAGATTCTTATTACTCAGATATATTTCTCTGTGGTTTATAGGGTGTGTTGAGGCCAGTTCATTGAGCAAGGTGTAGATCTTGTCTGATACCTATTTGGTTTATTGAACGGTATCTGTGCTAATTTCAAACTCTGGTTTTATGCATCACCCCACCTCTCCTTTCCCCTTAAGCTGACATAAGTGTGTTTTCTAAATGTGAGACACTGTTCTGTTTTGTAATTCATTTTTTGTGCAGCCATATTTATCCTCCCTCTATAAGTGATATCTTATGATATGTTTCTTTTTCTGTTTGACTTATTTCAAGTAGTATTATCGGACCTCAATCCACTCTTTATCCTTCTACTAGCCTTATTACATTGATTTCATGGTGAAGAGATATTCCATTGTACATAAGTACCACATTTTCTTTATCCATTGTTCTCTTTCCTGGGATATTTAAGGTGTACTGAAGTTGAGGTTCTTGTAAACAGAGTAGCCCTAAACTGTGGTGTGCTTGTGTCTTGTTGATTTTTAGACTTCCCTAGATATACTCCCGTGATTGGAAGTGCCCTATGCTCTGTCGCTCTGTTTTTTAGATGATTTAGGAACCACCATACACTTCTCCAGAGTGGCTCTCGGCAGTTCACACACTGTCCATCAGCGTATAAAGGCTCCCTGTTCTCCATGGCCTGTCCTGCATTTCTGGTTTTTACAATTTTTTCGGATGGCCCTTTTGACCGGTGGGAAATGAGACTTCTTTGTTGTGCACATTTGCATTGCTTGCTTGCTTGGTTGCCCATAAAGTGCGTATGCGTTTTTTCCTGGATATATTCAGGAAAAAACGCATACTCCCTTTTGGGCCAACTGCATCATTGTCGAAATTCTGCCACTTTTCATGTGCTTTAAAGGCGAGTCCAATCTATCTCTTGAAATCTGTTTCTTGCAATTCTGTCTTGCATTCAGATCCTCTTCTTTGCCTTACCTCAACATATTTTTGGACGTTAGTTTTCATTTATAACTCTGCAGGTTTGTGAATTGCAGTGACCCTGAGCTCCATTTTTTAAGTTGCTCTTTTGTGAGCTGGCCTCAAAACCGCAGGATTGCTTCAGGCCCTATTTTGGCTCCGGCGAGGCGGGCTGAGCCTTTTTTTAATTCTTATTCTTAATGGGAAATTAGAGTGACATGTGCCCGTCCAAACCCCTACAACTATTCTCTCATTGGTTCCCGCTGTTCCCGTTCATCCTCCTCACAATTTGCAAAATGTGTGAAACAGAAGTTTAAATGTGCTGATTCTCTAAGTGGGGAGATTCTAAGTAACGTGGCTGGAATGATGAACAGGAGCACCAGGAGAGGATAAATGAGGTGCATTTTAGACACATCTCCCGATCACATGGTGTACAGTCCTCTGGGTTTTCCATGCATGTTTTAGCTGTAGGAAGATTCCTTGAACCTGCAGATTTGGGACCCATTGAATGGGTACCAGGTAGTATTACTTTAAAGGGTGTGCATTTCCTCACCCAACCTCACATTTCTCTTAGTGCGAACAGTTTCCAGCCTTATGTCTCATCCTGCTGTGGGTCTAGATGTGTTCAATCCATGTTGCATCACCGTCCCTGAGGAAAAGTTGTAAGAGGTTTTCTCTGTCTCTCTGTCGTTTATTTTTTTCAATTTATTACTATGTTGTTTACAGCTGATTTTCAAAGCTCTGTTTCTTGCTGCTGTACATCCACTTGATTCACGTACAGAGAGACATCAATAATTTCTTTTTCAGATTCTTACCAGTCATAGATATTCTTTTCCGGTGACTTGAGTGTGCTGAGTGCAGTTCTTTTAGCTACCGTGTAGGCCTTGTTGATTATCAGTTTGGTATTTGGAATGGTATCTTTGCTAATTTCAACCTCCTGGATGATGCCTCACCCCTCCCCACCTTTCCCGTTTAGCAGCCTTACACGTGTTTTCTACATATTTATGTCACTTAGAATGATCATACGTAACTCCTCCGGAGTTGTTACAACTGGCCATATTTCATTGATTTCCAGGCTGAGTAATATTCCACTCTACATAAGTACCACATCTCTATCCATTTTTTCCCTCCAGAGACATTTAAGTTATATCCTAGTCGAGGATCTTTTAAACAGAGAAGCAGTAAACATTGGGGTGCCTGTGTCCTCTCGATTTTTGTTTTTCCCAAGATATACGCCCATGAGTGCAAGTGCCCTATGCTCTGTAGCTCATTTTTTAGATGCTTTAGTAAACACAATACACTTCTCCAGAATGGCCGTTGGCAATATACATTTCCACTATAAGCCTCACAGGGCTCCCTCTTCTCCTTGCCCTGTCCTGCATTTCTGGCGTTTACACTTTATGAGGATGGCTCTTCTGACTGATGCGAAGTGATATCTTTTGTAGTATTGATTTCCAGTGCCCACCTGTTTGGTTGGCTAAAAAAGTGTATGCCCTTTTCTTGAATATATACAGAAAAAAACGCATACAGCCTTTTTGGCCAACTGCAATGTCGGCAATGTTCAGCCCCTTTTCTTGTGCTTAATGGCGAGTCCTTTCTACCTCCTCAAATCCCTTTCCTGCCATTCTCCCTTGCTTGCCAATCCTTTTCTCTGACTTTCCTCAAGACATTTTTCAGTGATAGATATTTTCAACTCTGCAGTTTCGTGAATTTTACTGCCCCTGAGTTCCATTGTTCAACTTGTGTTTATGGGAACTGGCCACAAAGCAGTGGGATTTCCTCAAGCCCTATACTGTTTCCATGGGCAACCCTAGCCTTTGGTCAATTCATCTTCCTGATTGGAAATTAGAGTGACATGTGCCTGTCTGAACACCTAGGACTTGTCTCTCATTGTTCCTCATCCTTCCGCTTCATCCTCTGGACAAATTCCAAACTGTACGCAACAGGATGTTGACAGTGTTGACATCTCCAAGTGGGGAGACTGTTAGTAAAGACGCTGGAGGGGTGAACCCGAGCACCAGGAGATGAGGAGATGAGATGCCTTTTCCAAACTCTTCCCGATCAGACGGTATACCATCCTCTGGATGTGACAGACATGTTTTAGCAGTAGGAAGAGTCCCATTCATGTAAGGAGAACACCAGGGCTTTTTCAAAATCAGTGTCTCCCCGAAACCCAAACTGGGGAGTTTTTTAAGCTACGGCTACACATATGTTCATTAAGGGCCTTGGGAAGTAGGCAGAGTCCAAACTTTAGATGACTGAAGTCTTCAGGGTCAGAAGCACTCACCACCGGCTTCCCTTAGGTTACACTTTAACTGTCATTGATAGATGATGTCAATAAAAATATCTATTCTTTTTCCGATTATTTCCCCTTATAGGTTATTGCACAATATTGAGTGTAGTTCCCTGTGCTATACAGTAGTTCCTTGTTGATGATCTATTTTATACATAGCAGTGTGTATGTGTTAATTCCAAACTGTTAATTTATCCCTCCTCCCACCTTTCCCCTTTGGTAATAATAAATTATAAGATTTTATACTTCTCAGAAATGGGGGAGCTGAAAGAGAGGTATCATTTTCAATGGAAAAGCATTTAAAACAAGATTGAAGCTTTAACCAAGATTATTAGATGTACATCCTTGGAAAGAAATCACTTCATTTCTCTAATATTGACCTGACAAATAAGACAAACCTTTTCACTGAACTTGCTTATAATAAAGTGATGGAAATATCAAATGGAAGTGTTAGAAACATCTTATTTTACCCGAGCCTTATAAACTGTTCTATGTTAACTACAGTTTGGCTCACACATCTGTTCACTGAAGTTACAATAGTCTCAATTTCTGTTACTGATCCTCCAGAGTGGACCCCAACAAGGGTCCCCCTGCCCAGTGTCATTGGGGCCAACAGATCGAGACTGAGTTTGGTTCCCAAGCAAAGGAAACTTTATATTTTCATCAGAGAATGGAGAGGTGAGAGCATGCACTACCCCGTGGGCTGTGGGCTGGGCTGCTGTGTAGAGATCCTGTCAGAGTCAGTGGGAGGGAGGGGGCGGAGCTCTCAAGGGCCGGGTTGGCTGCAGCTCAGGCTCTATATCTCGGAGTCTGCACTGGGCCCCAGGAGCTGAGGTGTCGACCCAGCCATTCTGCACCAGGAAATCTGGTCTGAAGTGCCGGGTGTGGAACCTCTGCATGCGGGACCCTAGGAGCACGTGAAATTAGACAAAGCACAAAGGATAAAAAAGGTCAGACTTGACTTTATTGCCCACATTCTATTTTTATCTCCCAGGGATTTTTAATGGGCTTTGCTGGGGACAAACCCCTCCTCTGCCTTTTGTCCCGTTCCTCATTCTTGGAGTGCTGAGGGTGCAGACCCTTCTTCTGTAACTGCTGAGTGCTGAGTTGGGAGCCCTCATACCAGGGGACGAGGGTCAGAACTTCTCCCCAGCAGCCTCCAGGTGACGTTGATTGGCCCCAGGACCCCTGCCTCCCTGCTCGTCCGCCTGAGCACCAGCATTGGAAGTGTTATAGATTCTAATGACCTTTAAGGGTCCAGGAAAGAGATGTGCAGAGACGCTGTGGGGGCCGGTTTCACCCCGCCCCACATTTGTTCGGCCACCTTAGGCTGACCGTTTCTGCCAGCCTAGATGCTCTGACCAGTAGTCTGCTCTTTCTTCAATTAGGCCCCTGAATTAACGTAAAAACAGCACCAGGTGTCAGAGCCCTGCCCGCTCAACTCCCAGACAGTCCAGGGTCAGTGGTGATCAAGGACCATGATGGCCACTGAGTCAACAGCCTTTTGAAGTAAACAGGAGTCCAGCCGGTCTTATTGGCCACCATCATCACGGTGTCTGTAGGCTTTTCTATGGTGACGGTGTGATATACGGTTCCCCCGCCAAGATTATTAGCTCCCCTCCGGGTGCAGGAAGTCCTGCAAGCAGTAGTCTACTCCTTCGGGACACACTATTGTTGTTTTATGAGAGAAACTCCAGGTCAAGTGATGTTCACACGAGTCGTCATGGTGCCCTGTTGCCCCCGGTTATCTCTCTGGATGTTGGAGTTGGAGGGCCTCCTCACTCGAGGTCGGTGTGCCCACGGAGCGAACCCTGCAACTTCAGGGCATGGTTGGTGATTAGGATCACCACGTGGGGTCCTTTTCCCTTAGGAGGGAGGTGGCCTTTTGGGCTGCTGATTTCCAGGTTTTTAGATACCGCCAGTATCTTGGCCAGATGTGGCAGTGGGCCAAGCCCCTTGGTGACTGTAGTTTATCCTACCTGGATGGCATTCTTGCGTTGTTCCATTTCAAGTGGTCCCAGTTTTTGCACTAATTCTCCAATGGCGATTCACCTTTCACCGGGAATGGAAAGGTCAAAGGGTTTAGCTCAATTAGGGAGTTCCAGGGCAAGGGTCTGAATTGACTGCTCTTTCCATTCTTGAAAGGCCACTTCTGGATTCTGTTCAAAAGGATCATCATCTTTTCCTTTCAGTGTTTCATATAGAGGCCCAGCTAGTAGACTGTAGTTAGGGATCCAGAAGCAGCAAACCCTGGCCTCCCCAGGAACCCCTAAGCTGTCTTCTAGTTTTAGAAAGGGGTAAGGCTGCAAATGGTTTCTTCCCTTTCCTGGGATGGGCTTCTCTGACCTTGTGTGAGAATGAAGCCCAGGCAGGTCACTGCAGTCTGTGATATTTGAGCTTTTTCTTGGACAACTTCTATCCTTTATTGGCTTGGTAGTTCAGAGGCCTCCTTAGTAGGGCTGGCGATCAGAATGTCGTCTGCATATTGAAGGAGGGTTTCCTTTTCCAGAGGTAGAACTTTTCGGTCGTTAGCTAAGCTTTCCCCAAAGATGGTGTGGGAATTTTTGAACCCTTGGGGCAAGACGGCCCGGAAGTATTGTTTTAGTTGTATGTTGAGTCCTGCCACTCACAAGCCAAAATTTCTTGTGACTCTGGGACTAATGGAATACAAAAGAAGGCATCATTGAAGACTAATACAGAATACCATGTCCTGGTGGTTGGTAGAATGACCAGCAGGGTGTAGGGATCAGGAGCAACTGGAGGTATATCCTCGGTGGCTTCACTGACTGTCCTGACATCCTTTACCAGGTCCCCAGCAGCCCATGGGGCTCTCGTGGTCAGGCCAATCCCAGGATATGGAGCTCTCCTGGGCAGGTACCCCACCCCCAACCCAGCCCACGGGGCTCTCATGGTCAGGCCCCTCCCAGGATACAGAGCTACCCTTGCAGGTACCGTGGCAGGGCTGGGCACACAGGAACCGTGCACATAGCCCTCATTGAAGAGCACCCCCAGCTCACCTGTCGCTCAGAGCTGACACAGAGCACCTCAGAGCAGGACTTGAACTAACAAACAGCAGCTCCGACAGGTCTGTGACCCTGGGCATCACTCTGTGTGGCCTCCCTCCACCTGGTCTTCCAGAGACTTCCACTGCACCCAGGGCACCAGGCCTCTGTCTCCAACCACCACCCACCCCTCCTCTCCCTGACTCCTGGGTTCCTCTCATTAGGAGAGGGTTTTCTTGAAGTTGTCTCCCACTCATGGGCCAGATAAAATGATTAGAAAACAAGCCAAAGCTGCAGCCCCTTGTCTATCCTGACTCTCAGGAGCCCACACCTGTTCCTTGGACCTGGCCGGTTCAGCAAGTTCCATTTTCTGCAACTGTGAGCCCCTGAGGGGTGATGATTGGCTGACCTGGGCAGCCTTACCATGCCGGCCAGCCCTCCCCAGGTGTGCCTGGGTTGAGATCAATATAAATACCACTCCAGGCAGCAAAAGCCCCTGCAGCTGTGCCTGACGCCATTTTCTCTGCCCTGTCAGCAGTCTCGGGGCTGGGCTGGTGGGAGGGAGTGAGAGGCCACGGCTTTGTGGGTGGCCCAGTGTGAGTGGGGCTCTGCTGGACTTTCTGCAGCAGTTGCCAGGCTGCCACCTGCTAAAGAAGAGGATGTGTCACCCATACCTGCTGCTGGAATTTCTCCCTGGGCAGAGGTGAGGAAGGAAAAAAGCAGTGGGGGCAGGGACAGGACGGGTATCTCAGGCAGGGAAATGGAAATCTTCCAGAAGAGCACCCAGGGCCAGGACCATCCTGGCTGGCCTGCAGGCACCAAGTCAGCTGGCATGCTGTCACTCGTGTGGCTCCATGGCCCTTCCTCTAGGCTTTCAAGTCCTTGTATATATTCAGGTGTTTTACCTGGGAAGGGCGGGAACAGTTCAGCAGCAACTGGCCTGGGGTTCAGCTCACGTTTACTCACAGATGCCTCGGCACGGTGCCCCAGCTTTGCAATGAGGACGCTTGTTGTGTGGGGGCTGCTGGCTGAATGGGAGACGATTCCCCACCACTGACCAACTTCAGAATTGTTTACAACTGGAGCAAGTGCCCTGATACGGTTTTCCTCTGAGTAACTGGTGGGTTCTGTTTTTTTTTTTCTCTTTTTCGTTTTTGGTTCAAGGTAGATTTTATTCCTCTTTTTTGTATTTACAGATATAAGCATGGAAATAATTTATTCATATAAATACATGTATGTGAAGGGAATAATTGTTTTTTCTGTTTTATTTTTTAAATTTTATTTCTTTTTAATTTTGAATTTTATTTTATATTTTTATACAGCAGGTTCTCATTGGTTATCTATTTTATACATATAAATGTTTACATGCCAATCCCAATCTCTCAACTCCTCCCACCACCACCCCTCCAAGAGCTTTCCCCCCTTGTTGTCCATACGATTGTTGTCTACATCTGTTGCTCTATTTATGCCTTGCAAAACGGTTAATCTGTACAGTTTTTCTAGGTTCCACATATATGCATGAATATACAAGATTTGTTTTTCTCTTTCTGACTTACTTCACTCTGTATGACAGTCTCTAGATCCATCGACGTCTCTACAAATGACCCAATTTCATTCCTTTCATGGCTTAGTAATATTCCATTTTATATATGTACCACATCTTTATGCATTCGTCTGTCTGTGGGCATTTAGGTTGCTTCCATTACCTCGATATTGTAAATAGTGATGCAATGAACATTGCGGTGAATGTCTCTTTTTGATTTATGGTTTTGTCTGGGTATATGTCCAGTCCTGGGATTGCTGTATCATATGGTAATTCTATTATTAGTTTCTTAAGAAACTCCATATTGTTCTCCATAGTGACTGTATCAATTTATATTCCCAGCAATAGTGGAAGAGGCTTCCTTTTCTCCACACCCTTTCCAGCATTTGTTGTTTGTAGATTTTCAGATGATGCCCATTCTAACAGGTGTGAGGTGATACCTCATTGTTGAGTCCATTTCGTTGAGCAAGGGGTAGGTCTTGTCTATTACGTATTTGGCTTATGGAACGGTATCTGTGCTAATTTCAAACTCTGGTTTTATGCAGCACCCCAACTCACCTTTCCCCTTAAGCAAGCATAAGTTGGTTTTCTAAACTTGAGACCCTGTTCTGTTTTGTAATTCAGTTCATGTGTAGCCAAGTTTACATTCCGTGCATTAGTGATACCTTATGATGTTTCTTTTTCTGTGTGACTTATTTCACTTAGAATCATCATGCCTCAATCCACTCATTATGCTGGTACAGGCCTGGTGACACAGATTTCATTGCTGAGTGGTATTCTGTTGTACATAAGTACTGCAACTTCTTTATCAATTATTTGTTCTCTGGGATATTTAACTTGTACTGTAGAAGAGGCTCCTGTAAACAGAGCCGTTGTAAATTTTGGGGTGGCTGTGTCTTTTTGATTTTAATTTCCCTAAGCTATAGGACCATAAGTGGAAATGCCCTAGACTCTGTTGCTTTGTTTTTCAGATGTATCAGGAAACACCATACACTTCTCCAGAGTGGCTGTTGGCAATGTACATCCCGCCCATCAGCATAACAAGGCTCCTTTTTCCCCGTGGCCTGTCTTGCCTTTCTGGATTTTACACTTTTCTCAGATGGCCCTTTAGACCGGGGGGAAGTGACACTTCATAGTAGTTCGGATTTCCATTGCAAGCTTGCTTGGTTTGCCAAAAAGGGCGTATGTGTTTGTTCCTGAATATATTCAGGAACAAACTCATACGCCCTTTGTTGCCAAGTGCATCATTGTCGATGTTCTGCCTCTTTTCCTATGCTTTAAATGCAAATCCAGTCTACCTCCTGAAATCGGTTTCCTGCAATTCTGCCCCGCTTTCAAGTCCTCTTCGCAGCCTTACTTCAATATATTTTTGGACGTTATCTGTCATTTATAACTCTGCAGGTTTGTGAATTACAGGGTCCCTGAGCTCCTTTCTTCAACTCGCTTTCTTGTGAGCTGGCCGCAAACCCGCAAGACTGCTTCAGGCCCTAATCTGCTTCTGGCAGGGCACGCTGAGCCTTTGGTTAATTCCTCTTCCTGGTGGGAAATGAGTGTTAAATATGCCCGTCCAGACACCTACCTCACTCTCAACCCCTTGGTGATGTGGGTCCTCTGGTTTGTGGCCACTTTTGCTGGGTTCCTCACCTTTCGATGATGTGGCCCCACTAGTGTGAGGACACTCCTGCTTGGTTCTCATCCACGTGGTTATGTGGACCCCCTGGTGAGAGTCTGTTCCTGGCTTTGTTCCTCACCCACCTGTGAGGGAGACCCTCTGCTGATAGGTCACTCCTGCATGGCTGGCACACATTGCCTTGGTGAAGTCAGCCGTGTGGTGGCAGTTGGAGCGTGCTGGGAATCTCTTCCCCCCGGTGATGAGGGCCCTCTTGCATCAGGCCCTGACTGCTGGGCTCACCAACTTTTCTTAGTGAGCCCAGTGATGCTTTGGCACTCCTCTTAGGATCCCATCTCCATGGGGATGTGGGCCTTCTGCTCTGAGGTCCCAACGGCTGGGTTGTTCACATTTTCATGATGTGGGCTCTCTGGTGTTAGTTCACAGAAGCCTGGATCCCATAGCCTCTGTGCTCTTGGCCGCCTGCTGGGAGGTTCCAACTGCTGGATTCCTCACTTTTTTAAATTTTTGGGCCCTCTGTTGTGAGGATCCTCCTGCCTGCCTCACTCCCAGCCCCTTCGTGATGTGTGTCGTCTGGTTTGAGGCCACATGTGCTGGGTTCCTCACCTTTCGATGATGTGGGACCAATGGTCTTAGGAGACTCCTGCCTGGTTCACATCCCCTTGGTGATGTGGGCCCTCTGTTGAGAGTCTGATCCTGGCTGGGTTCCTCACCCATCTGTGAGGTGGGCCGTCTGATGTGAGGTCACTCTTGCCTGGCTTGCTCACCTCGCCTTGTGGACATGAGCCCTCTGGTGGCACTTGGAGCCTGCTGGGAGCCTCCTCTCCTCGGTGATGAGGGCCCTCTGGCATCAGGCCCTAACTGCTGGGCTCCCCACATTTTGTGATGTGTGCCCAGTGGTGCGAGGACACTCCAGCCAGGTTCACATCCCCATTGGGGTGTGGGCCTTCTGCTCTGAGGTCCCAAAGCCTGGGTTGCTCACAGTTTCATGATGTGGGCTCTCTGCTGTTAGTTCACTCCTGCCTGCATCCCATAGCTTCTGTGCTCTGGACCGCCTGCTGGGAGGTTCCAACTGCTGGATTCCTCACCTTTCTTATTCTTTGGGCCCTCTGTTTTTAGGCTACTCCTGCCTGCCTCACTCCCGTTCCCTTTGTGATATGTGTCCTCTGATTTGAGGCCACATGTGCTGGGTTCCGCACCTTTCGATGATGTGACCCCACTGGAGGGAAGACAGTCCTGACTGGTTCCCATCCCCTTGCTGATGTGGGCCCTCAGGTGAGTGTCTGATCCTGGCTGGGTTCCTCACCCTTCTGTGAGGTGGGCCCTCTGCTGTGAGGTCAATCATGCCTGTCTGGCACACGTCACCTTGGCGACGTGGGCCCTCTGGTGGCAGTTGGAGTGTGCTGGGATCCTCCTTCCCTCAGTGATGAGGGCCCTCTTGCCTTAGGCCATAACTGCAGGGCTCCCCACATTTTCTGATGTGCGCCAAGTGAGTGAGAAGACTCTTGCCAGGTTCCCATCCCCATGGCGATATGGGCCTTCTGCTCTGAGGTCAAAACGGCTGGCTTGCTCACAGTACCATGATGTGGGCCCTCTGCTGTGAGTTCACTCCGGCAAGGATCCCTTATTATCGGTGCTCTGAGCCGCCTGCTGGGAGGTTCCAACTGCTGGATTCCTCAACTTTTTTATTCTATGTGCCCTCTGTTGTGAGGCTCCTCCTGCCTGCCTCACTGCCAGCCCCTTGGTGATGACTGTCCTATGGCTTGAGGCCACATGTGCTGCGTTCCTCACCTTTCGATGATGTGACCCCACTCGTGTGAGGACACTCCTGCCTGGTTCCCATCCCCTTGGTGAGGTGGGCCCTCTGGCGAGAGTCTAATCCTGGCTGGGTTCCTCAACGTTCTGTGAGGTAGGCCCTCTGCTGTGAGGTCACTCCTGCCTGGCTGGCACACGTCACCTTGGAGACGTGAGCCCTCTGGTGGCAGTTGGAGCGTGCAGGGCACCTCCTCCTCTCGGTGATGACGGCCCTCTGGCGTCAGGCCCTAAATGGTGGGCTCCCCACATTTTCTGATGTGCGCCCAGTGGTGCGAGGACACTCCAGCCAGGTTCCCATTCCCATGGGGATGTGGTCCTTCTGCGCTGAGGTCTCAACTCCTGGGTTGCTCACAGTTTTGTGATGTGGGCCCTCTGCTGTGAGTTCACTGTGGCCTGGATCCCATAGCCTCGGTGTTCTGGGCTGCCTGCTGGAAGGTCTAAATGCTGGAATCCTCACGTTTTTTATATTATGTGCCCTGTGTTGTGAGGCTACTCCTGCCTGCCTCACTCCAAGGCCCTTGGTGATGTGGGTCCTCTGGTTTGAGGACACATGTGCTGGGTTCCTCACCTTAAGATGATGAGGCCCCACTGGTGTGAGGATAATCCTGACTGGGTCCCATCCCCTTTGTGATGTGGGCCCTCTGGTGAGAGTCTGATCCTGGCTGGGTTCCTCACCCATCTGTGAGGTGGGCCCTCTACTATCAGGTAACTCTTGCCTGGGTTGCTCACCTCGCCTTGTTGACATGAGCCCTCTGGTGGCAATTGGACCCTGCTGGGAGCCTCCTCAGCTCTGTGATGAGGGCCCTCTGACGTCAGGCCCTAACTGCTGGGCTCCCCAACTTTTCTTAGTGAGCCCAGTGTTGCTCAAGCACTCCTCTTAGGTTCCCATCCCCATGGGGATGTGGGCCTTCTGCTCTGAGGTTCCAACGGCTGGGTTGATCACAATTTCATGATGTGGGCTCTCTGGTGTTAGTTCACTGTGGCCTGGATCCCATAGCCTCTGTGGTCTTGGCTGCCTGCTGGGAGCTTCCCACTGCTCGATTCCTCAACTTTTGTATTCTATGGGTCCTGTGTTGTGATGCTCCTCCTGCCTGCCTCACTCGCAACCCCTTCGTGATGTGGGTCTTCTGGTTTGAGGCCACATGTGCTGGGTTAGGCAACTTTCAATGATGTGGCCCCACTGGTGTGAGGACACTCCTGCCTGGTTCCCATCCCCTTGGTGATGTGGGCCTTCTGGTGACAGTCTTATCCTGGCTGGGTTCCTCACTCTTCTGTGAGGTAGGCCCTCTGCTGTGAGGTCAATCCTGCCTGACTTGCACACATCACCTTGGCGATGTGGGCCCTCTGTTGGCACATGGAACCTGCTGGGAGCCTCCTGCCCTCGGTGATGACGGCCCTCTAGCATCAGGCTCTAACTGCTGGGCTCCCCACGTTTTCTGATGTGAGCCCAGTGATGCCAGGACACTCCTGTCAGGTTCCCATCCCCATGGGGATGTGGGCTTTCTGCTCTGAGGTCCCAATGCCTGGGTTGCTCACAGTTTCATGATGTGGGCTCTCTGCTCTTAGTTCACTCCTGCCTGCATCCCATAGCTTCTGTGCTCTCGGCCGCCTGCTGGGAGGTTCCAAATGCTGGATTCCTCACTTTTTTTATTCTTTGGGCCCTCTGTTTTTAGGCTACTCCTACCTGCCTCACTCCCATCCCCTTTGTGATGTATGTCCTCTGATATGAGGCCACATGTGCTGGGTTCCTCACCTTCGATGATGTGGCCCCACTGGTGGGAGGACAGTCCTGACTGGTTCCCATCCCCTTGGTGTTGTGGGCCCTCTGGTGAGAGTCTCATCCTGCCTCGGTTCCTCACCCTTCTGTGAGATAGGCCCTCTGCTGTGAGGTCACTACTGCCTGGCTGGTGCATGCCACCTTGTAGACGTGGGCCCTCTGTTGGCAGTTGGAACCTGCTGGGAGTCTCCTCCCCTCAGTTATGAGGGCCCCCTGGCATCAGGCCCTAACTGCTGGGCTCCTAACATTTTCTGATATGTGCTAAGTGGTGCAAAGCCACTCCTGCCAGGTTCCCATCCCAATGGGGATGTGGGCCTTCTGTTCTGAGGTCCCAACAGCTGGGCTGCTCACAGGTTCATGATGTGGGCCCTCTGCTGTGAGTTCACTGCGGCCTGGATCCCATAGCCTCGGTGCTCTGGGCCACTTGCTGGGAGGTTCCAACTGCTGGATTCCTCAACTTTTATATTCTATGGACCCTGTGTTGTGAGGCCAGTCCTGCCAGCCTCATTCCGAACCCCTTGGTGATGTGGTTCCTCTGGTTTGAGGACACATGTGCTGGGATCCTCACCTTTCGATGATGTTGTCCCACTGGTGTGGGGACACTCCTGCCTGGTTCCCATCCCCTTGGTGATGTGGGCCCTCTGGTGAGAGTCTGATCCTGGCTGTGTTCCTCACCCTTCTGTGAGGTGGGCCCTCTGCTGTGAGGTCACTCCTGCCAGGCTGGCACACATCACCTTGGCGACGTTGGCCCTCTGGTGGCAGCTGGAGCCTGCTGGGAGCCTCCTCCTCTCGGTGATGAGTGCCCTCTAGCGTCAGGCCCTAACTTCTGAGCACCCCACGTTTTCTGATGTGAGCCCAGTGATGCCAGGACACTCCTGTCATGTTCCCATCACCATGGGGATGTGGGCCTTCTGCTCTGAGGTCCCAATGTCTGGGTTGCTCACAGTTTCATGATGTGGGCTGTCTGGTGTTAGTTCACTCTGGCCTGGATCCTCTAGCCTCTGTGCTCTGGGCCGCCTGCTGGGAGGTTCCAACTGCTGGATTCCTCACCTTTCTTATTTTTGGGCCCTCTGTTATGAGGCTCCTCCTGCCT
This sequence comes from Leucopleurus acutus, assembly GCF_964270905.1. NCBI lineage: Eukaryota > Metazoa > Chordata > Mammalia > Artiodactyla > Delphinidae > Leucopleurus > Leucopleurus acutus. Next base: position 11,500 of record NW_028139048.1, on the reverse strand, counting down.
GCCTCACTCCCAGCCCCTTGGTGATGGGTGTCCTATGGTTTGAAGCCACATGTTCTGGGTTCCTCACCTTTAGATGATGTGGCCCTACTCATGTGAGGACACTCCTGCCTGGTTCCAATCCATTTGGTGATGTGGGCCCTCTGGTGCGAGTCTGATCCTGACTGGGTTCGTCACACTTCTCTGAGGTGGGCCCTCTGCTGTGAGGTCATTCGTGCCTGGTTGGCACACATCGCCTTGGCGACGTCAGCCCTCTGGTGGCAGTTGGAGCCTGCTGGGAGCCTCCTTCCCTTGGTGATGAGGGTCCTCTGGCGTCAGGCCCTAACTGCTGGTCGCCCAAAATTTTCTGATACGTTCTCAGTGGTGCGAGGACACTCCTACCAGAATTCCATCCCCATGGGGATGTGGGCCTCCTGCTCTGAGGTCCCAATGGCTGGGTTGCTCAGTTTCATGACATGGGCCCTCTTCTGTGAGTTCACTGTGGCCTGGATCCCATGGCCTCGGTGCTCTGGGCCGCCTGCTGGGAGGTTCCAACTGCTGGATTCCTCACTTTTTTATTCTATGGGCCCAGTGTTGTGAGACTACTCCTGCCTGCCTCACTCCGAGGTCCTTGGTGATGTGGGTCCTCTGGTTTGAGGACACATGTGCTGAGTACCTCAGCTTTTGATGATGTGGCCCCACTGATGTGAAGACACTCCTGCCTGGTTCCCATCCCCTTGGTGATGTGGGCCCTCTGGTGAGAGTCTGATGTTGGCTGGGTTTCTCACCCTTCTGTGAGGTGGGACCTCTGCTGTGAGGTAACTCCTGCCTGGCATGCTCACGTTGCCTTGGCAATGTGAGCCCTCAGGTGGCAGTTGGAGCCTGCTGGGAATCTCATCCCCTCAGGTATGAGAGCTCTGGATAAAACACATATACCCTTTTTTGCCAAGTGCATTATTTTCCAAGTTCTGTCTCTTTTCCTATGCTTTAAGAGCTACTCCCGTGTACGTTCTGAAATCAGTTTCCAGCAATTCTGCCCCGCATTCAAGTCCTCTTCGCAGCCTTACTTCAGTATAATTTTGGATGATAGCTGTCATTTATAACTCCACAGGTTTCTGAATTACAGTGCCCCTGAGCTCCTTTCTTCAACTCGCTTTCTTGTGAGCTGGCCGCAACACCGCAGGATCTCCTCAGGCCCTAATCTAGTTCCAGCATGGCACGCGGAGCCTTTGGTTCATTTATCTTCCTGGTGGGAAATGAGAGTTAAATTTGCCCGTCCAGACACCTACAGATAGTCTCCCATTGCTTCTCCTTATTCCTGTTCATCTTCCGAAGAAATTGCAAACTGGGCCAAACAGGAGGTTAAAGGCACTGACTCTCCAAGTGGGGAGAGTGTTAGTAAAGCGTCTGGAATGTTGCACCCGAGTACCAGGGGACGAAAACTGAGACACATTTGAACACGTTTCCCGATCACACGGTGGATCATACACTCCGTTCCACATACATGTTTTAGCTGAAGGAAGAATCCCTTAAACCTGGAGAGTTGAGACCCATGGAATGGGTACCATGCAATATGACTTCAAAGGGTCTGCATTTGCTCACCGAACCTCACCAATCCTATCACTGCTGCGTTTATGCTGCTGTACAGACGCTTGATTCTCTTTCGGAGACATATAAATCCTAAGGTTTTAAGATTCTTACTAGTCAGGTATATTCTTAGGCGTTTAATATGGGGTGTTGAGTCCACTTCGTTGAGCAAGGAGTAGCTCTTGTCTATTACATATTTGGCTTATGGAACGGTATCTGTGCTAATTTCAATCTCTGGTTTCATGCAGCACCCCAACTCACCTTTCCCCTTAAGCAAGCATAAGTTGGTTTTCTACATTTGAAACCCTGTTCTGTTTTGTAATTCAGTTCCTGTGTAGCCAAGTTTACATTCCGTGTATTAGGGATATCTTATGATGTTTCTTTTTCTGTGTGACTTATTTCACTTAGAATACTCGTACCTGAATCCACTCATTATGCTGCTACGGGCCTGATGACATAGATTTCATTGCTGAGTGATATTGCATTGTACGTAAGTACCACAACTTCTTTATCCATTTTTCGCTTTCTGTGATATTGAACTTGTACCGTAAACGAGGTTCTTGTAAACAGAGCTGTCCGAAACTTTGGGGTGGCTGTGTCTTTTGATTTTAATTTCCCTAAGCTATAGGACCATAAGTGGAAGTGCCCTAGGCTCTGTTGCTTTGCTTTTTGGATGTTTCAGGAAACACCATACACATCTCCACAGTGGCTGCTGGCAATTCACATCCCGATCATCAACATAACAAGGCTCCCAGTTCTCCATGGCCTGTCCTGCCTTTCTGGATTTTACACTTTTTTCAGATGGCCCTTTTGACCGGGGGGCAGTGAGACTTCATTGTAGTGCAGATTTCCTTTGCAAGCTTGCTTGGTTGGCCAAAAAGGGCGTATGCGTTTTTTCCTGAATATATTCAGGAAAAAACGCATACGCCCTTTTTGGCCAAGTGCATCATTGTGGACGTTCTGCCTCTTTTCCTATGCTTTACATGCAATTCCAGTCTACCTCCTGAAATCGGTTTTCTGCAATTCTGCCCCGCTTTCAAGTCCTCTTGGCAGCCTTACTTCAATATATTTTTGGACGATAGCTGTCATTTATAACTCTGCAGGTTTGTGAATTACAGTGCCCCTGAGCTCCTTTCTTCAACTCGCTTTCTTGTGAGCTGGCCGCAACACCGCAGGATTGCTTCAGGCCCTAGTTTGTTTCCCGGCACGGCATGCTGAGCCTTTGGTTAATTCCTCTTCCTGGTGGGAAATGAGAGTTAAATTTGCCCGTCCAGACAGCTCCAGCTAGTCTCTCATTGGTTCTCCCTATTCCTGTTCATTTTCCACAGAAATTGCAAACTGGGCCAAACAGGAGGTTAAAGGCACTGACTCTCCAAGTGGGGAGAGTGTTAGTAAAGCGTCTGGAATGTTGCACCCGAGTACCAGGGGACGTAAACTGAGACACATTTGAACACGTTTTCCGATCACACGGTGGATCATACTCTGGGTTCCACATGCATGTTTTAGCTGAAGGAAGAATCCCTTAAACCTGGAGAGTTGAGACCCATGGAATGGGTACCATGCAATATGACTTCAAAGGGTCTGCATTTGCTCACCGAACCTCACCAATCCTATCACTGCTGCGTTTATGCCGCTGTACACACGCTTGATTCTCTTTCGGAGACATATAAATCCATAGTTTTTAAGATTCTTACTAGTCAGGTATATTGTTAGGCGTTTAATATGGGGTGTTGAGTCCACTTCGTTGAGCAAGGAGTAGCACTTGTCTATTATATATTTGGCTTATGGAACGGTATCTGTGCTAATTTCAATCTCTTGTTGTATGCAGCACCCCAACTCACCTTTCCCCTTAAGCAAGCATAAATTGGTTTTCTACATTTCACACTCTGTTCTGTTTAGTAATTTAGTTCCTGTGTAACCAAGTTTACATCCGTGTAGTAGTGATATCTTATGATGTTTCTTTTTCTGTGTGACTTATTTTTTATTTTTTTATTTTTTTATTTTTTTATTTATTTTTTTTTTTGCGGTACGTGGGCCTCTCACTGTTGTGGTCTTTCCCATTGCAGAGCACAGGCTCCGGACGCGCAGGCTCAGCGGCCATGGCTCACAGGCCCAGCCACTCCGCGGCATGTGGGATCTTCCCGGATCGGGGCACGAACCCATGTACTCTGCATCGGCAGGCGGACTCTCAACCACTGCGCCACCAGGTAAGCCCTGTGTGACTTATTTCACTTAGAATCATCGTACCTGAATCCACTCATTATGCTGCTACAGGCCTGATGACATAGATTTCATTGCTGAGTGATATTGCATTGTACGTAAGTACCACAACTTCTTTATCCATTTTTCGCTTTCTGTGATATTGAACTTGTACCGTAAACGAGGTTCTTGTAAACAGAGCCGTCCCAAACTTGGGGTGGCTGTGTCTTTTTGATTTTAATTTCCCTAAGCTATAGGACCATAAGTGGAAGTGCCCTAGGCTGTGTTGCTTTGTTTTTTGGATGTTTCAGGAAACACCATACACTTCGCCAGAGTGGCTGCTGGCAATTTACATGCCGCCCATCAGCATAACAAGGCTCCCAGTTCTCCATGGCCTGTCCTGCCTTTCTGGATTTTACACTTTTTTCAGATGGCCCTTTTGACCGGGGGGCAGTGAGACTTCATTGTAGTGCAGATTTCCTTTGCAAGCTTGCTTGGTTGGCCAAAAAGGGCGTATGCGTTTTTTCCTGAATATATTCAGGAAAAAACGCATACGCCCTTTTTGGCCAAGTGCATCATTGTGGACGTTCTGCCTCTTTTCCTATGCTTTACATGCAATTCCAGTCTACCTCCTGAAATCGGTTTCCTGCAATTCTGCCCCGCTTTCAACTCCTCTTGGCTGCCTTACTTCAATATATTTTTGGAAGATAGCTGTCATTTATAACTCTGCAGGTTTGTGAATTACAGTGCCCCTGAGCTTTCTTCAACTCGCTTTCTTTTGAGCTGGCCGCAACACCGCAGGATTGCTTCAGGCCCTAGTTTGTTTCCGGCACGGCATGTTGAGCCTTTGGTTAATTCCTCTTCCTGGTGGGAAATGAGAGTTAAATTTGCCCGTCCAGACACCTCCAGCTAGTCTCTCATTGGTTCTCCCTATTCCTGTTCATTTTCCACAGAAATTGCAAACTGGGCCAAACAGGAGGTAAAAGGCACTGACTCTCCAAGTGGGGAGAGTGTTAGTAAAGCATCTGGAATATTGCACCCGAGTTCTACGGGACGAAAACTGAGACACATTTGAACACGTTTCCCGATCACACGGTGGATCATACTCTGGATTCCACATGCATGTTTTAGCTGAAGGAAGAATCCCTTAAACCTGGAGAGTTGAGTCCCATGGAATGGGTACCGTGCAATATGACTTCAAAGGGTCTGCATTTGCTCACCGAACTTCACCAATCCTATCACTGCTGCGTTTATGCCACCGTACACACGCTTGATTCTCTTTCGGAGACATATAAATCGGTAGGTTTTATATTCTTACTAGTCAGGTATATTCTTAGGCGTTTATATGGGGTGTTGAGTCCACTTCGTTCAGCAAGGAGTAGCTCTTGTCTATTGCTTATTTGGCTTACGGAACGGTATCTGTGCTAATTTCAATCTCTGGTTTCATGCAGCACCCCAACTCACCTTTCCCCTTAAGCAAGCATAAGTTTGTTTTCTACATTTGAGACCCTGTTCTGTTTTGTAATTCAGTTCCTGTGTAGCCAAGTTTACATTCCGTGTAGTAGTGATATCTTATGATGTTTCTTTTTCTGTGTGACTTATTTCACTTAGACTCATCATACCTGCATCCACTCATTATGCTGCTATGGGCCTGATGACATAGATTTCATTGCTGAGTGATATTGCATTGTACGTAAGTACCACAACTTCTTTATCCATTTTTTGCTTTCTGTGATATTGAACTTGTACCGTAAACGAGGTTCTTGTAAACAGAGCCGTCCCAAACTTTGGGGTGGCTGTGTCTTTTTGATTTTAATTTCCCTAAGCTATAGGACCATAAGTGGAAGTGCCCTAGGCTCTGTTGCTTTGTTTTTTAGATGTTTCAGGAAACACCATACACTTCTCCAGAGTGGTTGTTGGCAATTTACATCCCGCCCACCAGCATAACAAGGCTCCCAGTTCTCCATGGCCTGTCCTGCCTTTCTGGATTTTACACTTTTTTCAGATGGCCCTTTTGACCGGGGGGCAGTGAGACTTCATTGTAGTGCAGATTTCCTTTGCAAGCTTGCTTGGTTGGCCAAAAAGGGCGTATGCGTTTTTTCCTGAATATATTCAGGAAAAAATGCATACGCCCTTTTTGGCCAAGTGCATCATTGTGGACGTTCTGCCTCTTTTCCTATGCTTTACATGCAATTCCCGTCTACCTCCTGTTATCGGTTTCCTGCAATTCTGCCCCGCTTTCAAGTCCTCTTGGCAGCCTTACTTCAATATATTTTTGGACGATAGCTGTCATTTATAACTCTGCATGTTTGTGAATTACAGTGCCCCTGAGCTCCTTTCTTCAACTCGCTTTCTTGTGAGCTGGCCGCAACACCGCAGGATTGCTTCAGGCCCTAGTGTGGTTCCGGCACGGCACGCTGAGCCTTTGGTTAATTCCTCTTCCTGGTGGGAAATGAGAGTTAAATTTGCCCGTCCACACACCTCCAGCTAGTCTCTCATTGGTTCTCCCTATTCCTGTACAGTTTCCGCAGAAATTGCAAACTGGGCCAAACAGGAGTTTAAAGACACTGACTCTCCAAGTGGGGAGAGTGTTAGTAAAGCGTCTTGAATGTTGCACCCGAGTACCAGGGGACGAAAACTGAGACACATTTGAACACGTTTCCTGATCACACGGTGGATCATACTCTGTGTTCCACATGCATGTTTTAGCTGAAGGAAGAATCCCTTAAACTTGGAGAGTTGAGACCCATGGAATGGGTACCATGCAATATGACTTCAAAGCGTCTGCATTTGCTCACCGAACCTCACCAATCCTATCACTGCTGCGTTTATGCCGCTGTACACACGCTTGATTCACTTTTGGAGACATATACATCCGTAGGTTTTAAGATTATTTCTAGTCAGGTATATTCTTAGGCGTTTAATATGGGGTGTTGAGTCCACTTCGTTCAGCAAGGAGTAGCTCTTGTCTATTGCATATTTGGCTTATGGAACGGTATCTGTGCTAATTTCAATCTCTGGTTTCATGCAGCACCCCAACTCACCTTTCCCCTTAAGCAAGCATAAGTTGGTTTTCTACATTTGAGACCCTGTTCTGTTTTGTAATTCAGTTCCTGTGTAGCCAAGTTTACCTTCCGTGTAGTAGTGATATCTTATGATGTTTCTTTTTCTGTGTGACTTATTTCACTTAGAATCATCATACCTGAATCCACTCATTATGCTGCTACGGGCCTGATGACATAGATTTCATTGCTGAGTGATATTGCATTGTACGTAAGTACCACAACTTCTTTATCCATTTTTCGCTTTCTGTGATATTGAACTTGTACCATAAACGAGGTTCTTGTAAACAGAGCCGTCCCAAACTTTGGGGTGGCTGTGTCTTTTTGATTTTAATTTCCCTAAGCTATAGGACCATAAGTGGAAGTGCCCTAGGCTCTGTTGCTTTGTTTTTTAGATGTTTCAGGAAACACCATACACTTCTCCAGAGTGGCTGTTGGCAATTTACATCCCGCCCATCAGCATAACAAGGCTCCCAGTTCTCCATGGCCTGTCCTGCCTTTCTGGATTTTACACATTTTTCAGATGGCCCTTTTGACTGGGCTGCTGTGAGACTTCATTGTAGTGTTGATTATCTTTGCAAGCTTGCTTGGTTGGCCAAGAAGTGCGTATGCGTTTTTTCCTGAATATATTCAGGAAAGAACACATACGCCCTTTTTGGCCAAGTGCATCATTGTGGACGTTCTGCCTCTTTTCCTATGCTTTACATGCAATTCCCGTCTACCTCCTGAAATCGGTTTCCTGCAATTCTGCCCCGCTTTCAAGTCCTCTTGGCAGCCTTACTTCAATATATTTTTGGACGATAGCTGTCATTTATAACTCTGCAGGTTTGTGAATTACAGTGCCCCTGAGCTCCTTTCTTCAACTCGCTTTCTTGTGAGCTGGCCGCAACACCGCAGGATTGCTTCAGGCCCTAGTTTGTTTCCCGGCACGGCATGCTGAGCCTTTGGTTAATTCCTCTTCCTGGTGGGAAATGAGAGTTAAATTTGCCCGTCCAGACAGCTCCAGCTAGTCTCTCATTGGTTCTCCCTATTCCTGTTCATTTTCCACAGAAATTGCAAACTGGGCCAAACAGGAGGTTAAAGGCACTGACTCTCCAAGTGGGGAGAGTGTTAGTAAAGCGTCTGGAATGTTGCACCCGAGTACCAGGGGACGTAAACTGAGACACATTTGAACACGTTTTCCGATCACACGGTGGATCATACTCTGGGTTCCACATGCATGTTTTAGCTGAAGGAAGAATCCCTTAAACCTGGAGAGTTGAGACCCATGGAATGGGTACCATGCAATATGACTTCAAAGGGTCTGCATTTGCTCACCGAACCTCACCAATCCTATCACTGCTGCGTTTATGCCGCTGTACACACGCTTGATTCTCTTTCGGAGACATATAAATCCATAGTTTTTAAGATTCTTACTAGTCAGGTATATTGTTAGGCGTTTAATATGGGGTGTTGAGTCCACTTCGTTGAGCAAGGAGTAGCACTTGTCTATTATATATTTGGCTTATGGAACGGTATCTGTGCTAATTTCAATCTCTTGTTGTATGCAGCACCCCAACTCACCTTTCCCCTTAAGCAAGCATAAATTGGTTTTCTACATTTCACACTCTGTTCTGTTTAGTAATTTAGTTCCTGTGTAACCAAGTTTACATCCGTGTAGTAGTGATATCTTATGATGTTTCTTTTTCTGTGTGACTTATTTTTTATTTTTTTATTTTTTTATTTTTTTATTTATTTTTTTTTTTGCGGTACGTGGGCCTCTCACTGTTGTGGTCTTTCCCATTGCAGAGCACAGGCTCCGGACGCGCAGGCTCAGCGGCCATGGCTCACAGGCCCAGCCACTCCGCGGCATGTGGGATCTTCCCGGATCGGGGCACGAACCCATGTACTCTGCATCGGCAGGCGGACTCTCAACCACTGCGCCACCAGGTAAGCCCTGTGTGACTTATTTCACTTAGAATCATCGTACCTGAATCCACTCATTATGCTGCTACAGGCCTGATGACATAGATTTCATTGCTGAGTGATATTGCATTGTACGTAAGTACCACAACTTCTTTATCCATTTTTCGCTTTCTGTGATATTGAACTTGTACCGTAAACGAGGTTCTTGTAAACAGAGCCGTCCCAAACTTGGGGTGGCTGTGTCTTTTTGATTTTAATTTCCCTAAGCTATAGGACCATAAGTGGAAGTGCCCTAGGCTCTGTTGCTTTGTCTTTTGGATGTTTCAGGAAACACCATACACTTCGCCAGAGTGGCTGCTGGCAATTTACATGCCGCCCATGAGCATAACAAGGCTCCCAGTTCTCCATGGCCTGTCCTGCCTTTCTGGATTTTACACTTTTTTCAGATGGCCCTTTTGACCGGGGGGCAGTGAGACTTCATTGTAGTGCAGATTTCCTTTTCAAGCTTGCTTGGTTGGCCAAAAAGGGCGTATGCGTTTTTTCCTGAATATATTCAGGAAAAACGCATACGCCCTTTTTGGCCAAGTGCATCATTGAGGACGTTCTGCCTCTTTTCCTATGCTTTACATGCAATTCCAGTCTACCTCCTGAAATCGGTTTCCTGCAATTCTGCCCCGCTTTCAACTCCTCTTGGCTGCCTTACTTCAATATATTTTTGGAAGATAGCTGTCATTTATAACTCTGCAGGTTTGTGAATTACAGTGCCCCTGAGCTTTCTTCAACTCGCTTTCTTTTGAGCTGGCCGCAACACCGCAGGATTGCTTCAGGCCCTAGTTTGTTTCCCGGCACGGCATGCTGAGCCTTTGGTTAATTCCTCTTCCTGGTGGGAAATGAGAGTTAAATTTGCCCGTCCAGACACCTCCAGCTAGTCTCTCATTGGTTCTCCCTATTCCTGTACATTTTCCACAGAAATTGCAAACTGGGCCAAACAGGAGTTTAAAGGCACTGACTCTCCAAGTGGGGAGAGTGTTAGTAAAGCGTCTTGAATGTTGCACCCGAGTACCAGGGGACGAAAACTGAGACACATTTGAACACGTTTCCCGATCACACGGTGGATCATACTCTGGGTTTCACATGCATGTTTTAGCTGAAGGAAGAATCCCTTAAACTTGGAGAGTTGAGACCCATGGAATGGGTACCATGCAATATGACTTCAAAGGGTCTGCATTTGCTCACCGAACCTCACCAATCCTATCACTGCTGCGTTTATGCCGCTGTACACACGCTTGATTCACTTTTGGAGACATATACATGCGTAGGTTTTAAGATTATTTCTAGTCAGGTATATTCTTAGGCGTTTAATATGGGGTGTTGAGTCCACTTCGTTCAGCAAGGAGTAGCTCTTGTCTATTGCATATTTGGCTTATGGAACGGTATCTGTGCTAATTTCAATCTCTGGTTTCATGCAGCACCCCAACTCACCTTTCCCCTTAAGCAAGCATAAGTTGGTTTTCTACATTTGAGACCCTGTTCTGTTTTGTAATTCAGTTCTTGTGTAGCCAAGTTTACATTCCGTGTAGTAGTGATATCTTATGATGTTTCTTTTTCTGTGTGACTTATTTCACTTAGAATCATCGTACCTGAATCCACTCATTATGCTGCTACGGGCCTGATGACATAGATTTCATTGCTGAGTGATATTGCATTGTACGTAAGTACCACAACTTCTTTATCCATTTTTCGCTTTCTGTGATATTGAACTTGTACCGTAAACGAGGTTCTTGTAAACAGAGCCGTCCCAAACTTTGGGGTGGCTGTGTCTTTTTGATTTTAATTTCCCTAAGCTATAGGACCATAAGTGGAAGTGCCCTAGGCTCTGTTGCTTTGTTTTTTAGATGTTTCAGGAAACACCATACACTTCTCCAGAGTGGCTGTTGGCAATTTACATCCCGCCCATCAGCATAACAAGGCTCCCAGTTCTCCATGGCCTGTCCTGCCTTTCTGGATTTTACACATTTTTCAGATGGCCCTTTTGACTGGGCTGCAGTGAGACTTCATTGTAGTGTTGATTATCTTTGCAAGCTTGCTTGGTTGGCCAAAAAGTGCATATACGTTTTTTCCTGAATATATTCAGGAAAGAACGCATACGCCCTTTTTGGCCAAGTGCATCATTGTGGACGTTCTGCCTCTTTTCCTATGCTTTACATGCAATTCCCGTCTACCTCCTGAAATCGGTTTCCTGCAATTCTGCCCCGCTTTCAAGTCCTCTTGGCAGCCTTACTTCAATATATTTTTGGACGATAGCTGTCATTTATAACTCTGCAGGTTTGTGAATTACAGTGCCCCTGAGCTCCTTTCTTCAACTCGCTTTCTTGTGAGCTGGCCGCAACACCGCAGGATTGCTTCAGGCCCTAGTGTGGTTCCGTCACGGCATGCTGAGCCTTTGGTTAATTCCTCTTTCTGGTCGGAAATGAGAGTTAAATTTGCCCGTCCAGACATCTCCAGCTAGTTTCTCATTGGTTCTCCCTATTCCTGTACATTTTCCGCAGAAATTGCAAACTGGGCCATACAGGAGGTTAAAGGCACTGACTCTCCAAGTGGGGTGAGTGTTAGTAAAGCGTCTGGAGTGTTGCACCCGAGTACCAGGGGACGAAAACTGAGACACATTTGAACACGTTTCCTGATCATACGGTGGATCATACTCTGTGTTCCACATGCATGTTTTAGCTGAAGGAAGAATCCCTTAAACTTGGAGAGTTGAGACCCATGGA